>NW_024962267.1:1649242-2232454 GCF_019238085.1 Lagopus leucura
GAATCAGAATACCATGGGGTAGCGAATCAAGTAATAATGAATGCTTAAGAAACACAAGAGTGCAGCTACATGAAACTGCATTTCTAATCACAACAAATCTTATAATCAGGTTTATTTGACAGACTTTACTTTCTTAAAACTTGTTGACATAGTTATTGAAAATGTTCTTTCTCCTTCACTATTCCTGAAGAATCTTATTTTTCAACTCTTCTTTTACTTGAACTCATCTACAGTTAACCAACCTGCTCTTAGACACATTGCTCCACTGAGTATAGATTGCAGCGGCCACTGGTTTGGAAGAGGAATGTGAGAATACTCGTCCCTTCTCTACCAGCCTTAGACCCACTAACACTAAGAATTTATTCATATTTGAGACAGGTAAAATAATATTCCACTCCCTAATACCCCATCCCCTCTCTCCTTTGTAGTCAGTATACTAAATATTTTGGAGATAAATGAAAGGCATTTTACACCTGGAAATATCATTATATAAATGAGTCACTTTAAGAAAGAACTAGATCGTTATTGTTACCTGCAGCCTGGTCAGTGTCATAATGAGGGAAACAGAGAGGATAAAACAAAAATCTTTAAGAGCTAGCTCTTCATGAAGAAGCGTTCTCTATTGTCTTTAATTAAATTGGTAAGTTTGAGAAGTTACTTATTTTTCATGGAGTATTAGCCTTCCTGGCAGGCTCCTCCAAGTGTTCTCAATTTTAATTACTTAATTACTTTCATTAGAGAAGAATCCATATGAAATTTTATTTCATATAAGTAAGAAAGAAAAAATCATCTACGGTTTAATCTCGATAGCTTATATTTGTAGTGTGAAGGAGAGCAGCCAAGGTCAAATAGATGGCTCTGAATCTACTGTATTAAAAATATGCCCCTGGACCTATAGGTAGCAATTTCTTAATAATTATAACAACCTGAGGATAGCTAGTCTTGGAACACAAAACACACAAGTCTCAAACTACAGCTCTCTCAAGTCAGCAAACCAAGCTGATTCATTTGCTCAGGTTGTTGAGAAATCCTCATGCTCCCCAGGGACACACAGCCATCCATCCAGTCTTTCTTCAGCCAGGTTGTAATTAGAAGAATTGTTTACTGTGCAATTCTGAGTCATTACTACCAATCAGAGCATTTTTATATTCTTAAAAAATGCTTTAACATAGCCAGTATTTAAGCTACAATAGAAATGAAATATAAATAGTATCTTATGATAAAGTAAAAGAGAAGTTTTGCATATTCTTAAAAAAGTATGCACACAGTATACGTGTACTGTTTTGTTTTTTTACTTTTGTCAAAACAAAAGATTATGTGTCTTATATGCTATATATAATTCAGATTTCTGGTATTATAAAACTAACAGCTAGCTTGTTCTTGTTCTACTGAGGCCAATATGTAAAGCGTGTGTCCATATGTCTATTCAAAATATATAAATAACATTTTGGAAAATGAAGCTACTTGGAAATAATAAAAAATTACCAACTCAGGATTATCATAGATATGTACTTATATTCCACTTAATTATTAATATGTTTATTTTAGCAACTTTTCCTTTGAAAAGTGGTCAAACATCTTTTATGTAAAGTGAGAAGATGCTAGGTTTCAGTTTCCTCCATTAACAAGGTTCAATACTTCTGTCAGAGCAGCTTAGGAAGTGAGAAATCCTGTACATAAAATTTCTGTTACTCTCTATTAGTAGTATTTCCTACCTAAAGATTTAAAATACCATGTAATGTTTTGACTTGCAATTTGACATTACCACATTTAACAGTTAACAGTGTATGCAGCAACCAGCATCTCCACAAAGGGTGGTTTGCTGCTCATGATAGTGTTGGTAAACTAGTGATGTACAAGAACAGCCATACACAGAAAGTTCTCATACAGAATTTCTTTCAGAGTCACAAGGCACGATGAAAACTTGTGGGATTGAATTGTTCATCACTGTTTGGAAAAGAACCTAACCCAGCAAGAATTTAAATTAAATCTAAAACACTTTATTTTATCCAAAGAAGTATCCTGAAATGTTTCAAAACTGATCTAATAGTATGATCAAACCCTACTTTTGACAAATAGAAGAGTAATAGCATAACTCTGTTACTCAAACTATTACAACTCTGTTGCCAAAAGGCACCAGCTTCTTGGAACTGAGTCAAACCATGTCTTCTGCTCTTCAGACTTTGTTACACATCCCAGCCTGAGGCACCTCTTTAGATTC
The DNA here is from genome assembly GCF_019238085.1 of Lagopus leucura. NCBI lineage: Eukaryota > Metazoa > Chordata > Aves > Galliformes > Phasianidae > Lagopus > Lagopus leucura. The sequence continues at coordinate 1,651,464 of NW_024962267.1, forward strand.
TGGAAGGGCAATCTGAAATGTGAATTTCAGTGTCCAGCAAGGTTGGTCATGTAACTGCTCATTTTCACAACCTAAATCACTTTCATGCTGCTGAGTTGCATCACTCACTTCTCAGGAATTGTGTTCAGGAATTGTGACAAAGTTGACAAGGAAACAAAGAAAATAAGCATTTTTAAAGCACTTAAAGGTGCACAGAAAGCAAAAAGTTTATGAATCATTCACTGTTTAATTTTATCTTTAGCTTCTAACTTATCATTCACCCTCCTGGGCTTCTAGGTAAAAAGATTGCTGGTTCCTAGAAATCACGACTGGTACACAGCTAATACCTCACCCTACAGTTCTGATAACTCTCAGTATTACTTTTGAGTGAAATGTTAATTGTTTTCCCCAACTCTGCTGCACAGACTACAGACTACAATTTACTTTTAAGGAAGTGCAGACTTTTGTAGTTATCCCACTAATATGCAACAAAAGTCGTTATTTGACATGTTCACATCCTATTTGGGCATGATTCTTAACCTCTCTATATCTCGGCACTGTGTTAGAATTCAACAGAGCTGGTGATGTGATGTTGTTTTTTATACATACATACATATATATATACTTCTGAAGGTAGGAGGCCACCCACTAAGACTACCACCAACCAGCAATCTGGGTTATTCTTGACAAGGTTTTGTGAAAATAATGACCAAACCTAGCCCAGCTTCCACTGTGAGGAAATCATAACCTTGAGTTCAGTGTCTAATCCTGGAATGAAGTGTCAGCATTCCTAGAAATACTGCAAATTACCATTACCAAAGTAAATCTACTCAAATAATCTTTGTCTATGTGGGAATTCAGGAGATGAAGCTTTGTGGCTTGCATGGTAAGGCTGTAGATGTTAAAATGAACTGTTACTAATTGATAGGGGCTTCAAAATGAAGTTATATGGGATTTGAGATCCCATTTTGATCTTTTTTACTTTCACATATGTGCCCTTCTGTATCCTGTGGATCTTCTATGTGGCTCGGTGGGTACATGCTCCACATGGTATTCTGCCTTTCTGATGTTTAAATACAGCACATAGGCTCTTACACATGGTGTAGGATCTGCCCTTTGATGGACATATAATCAAGCAGGAATTTGAAATATGGCCAAGACTTTGCTTTTATTTCTTGACTATTGGACATAAGTGTGAATGTAGCCTGTAGAATTTACTCTTTATTGTACTAGATAAACTGAAATCAGTGGGAAAGGCCTTTTTTTTTTTTTTTTAAATTGTCTGACTCAGTCAGTTCCATAAAGCGGAGTTTAAGCTATCAGCATTTAAACATGTATAATATGATTGCATTATCAGTATAAAAGATGATTAGGAAGTATTTTATTGTCATGAAAGAACTGATATGTGTTTCTCTTTTTTTTTAAATTTTATTAGTCAGTGCCATTACACCCACATGAGCACACTTCCTTTAACTCAATTCTAGATACATGTTAAAATACTTGTCCTGTAACAAAATTTCTCAAAGGCCCTTCTCTGTCAAGGCAGTTTCCTCTATTATTTGTTTGTGCATCTGTTTGTGGGAAGTTCTTCTAAATACCTATGTTAACTATTTCATTTTTATACTCTATATCATTATTCATATAGTAATATTTTATTTATACTATTATGTAGATATATATAATGAATTAAAATACAGAAAAAGTATATTTTAATCAAGCATATTTACATCCTTTTTGTATAGTTTTCTATGCAATTGAAATTTTTCTTTACCTTACATAGATTATTGTACACAATAATTAAAGGTTTTAGAATTCATCTGACGTTATTGCCAAGTGTAAACTTCAACAAGAGTAGCATGTTATTGTAGCACTAATGCAATTTTGTTTACCATGAAGCAAACTAACATTCAATTATTCTGCTTAGCTATTCTGCAAGTTAGGAAAGGATAGTTCTATCTTAAAGGAAATTTGAAGCCTGAAGAACTTGTTTTGCTTATAAAATGTGACCTAAAGAATTTATATATCTGAAGAAGCTATTTGTTTTGCAGTATTAAAATATTATTCTACATAATAACATGGCAAAGAGAATAAATCAAATGGATGATTTCAAACAAAACCTCTGTAGAAACAAAACATTTCTTTTAGATTTCAGTTTTTTCCCCCACTCATCAATAGTCAGTTCACTTGTCCCAGATCTACATGAGGTCGCTCAAATGGCCTTGGCTCCTTTTGCAATTTCTTAGCACCCAAAAGAATTTCAGAAGAACTCGTGTTCTGGCTCTAAATGTACAAGGTCAGAAGGTTCTGAGGAGAAATTTTATGGAGTTTCAGTAACACTGCAGTTCATGTTATGCCACTTGTGACCACCAGACAAGGAATATATTGAGCCTGTTATTCAAAAACAAAAATTCCTAAAATATGTCTCTAAGAAATGTAATAAAAAATATCTAATTCTGAAATCATTTGCATAGAATGTCACAGCATCAGATTTTTAAAAAGCAGGCATCAAATATCAGCGTATGCTTTAGAAATGTTGTGAATGTCATACCACTATTGTCTCTTTTTTTATCTAGTAGCTGAAGATATTGCGGTAAACAATTCACAGAACTGCTGTATATCAGAGAACTGCACCATCACAGAGCACGTCCGGCATCTGACTGTTGTCATTTTGTACTCTAGAGCTGCTGGAGGTTTATGCCCAGTTTGGTTTTGATGGCCTTTGTCTAACTTCACTATGATCTTCAGTCCTTGCTCTTATTTAACCCTTGTGTAAGCTATGTCACCCATGCATTCCAAACCCATACCTGATACATGGACTGCAGAATTACAGCCCATCCAGCACTATTTCAGACACAGACTGGATAACTTATCATTACTGCGAAGTCAGAGTCCCTCTTGCAAGTGCTCATCAAGGACAATTCAATGGCTACTAGTTCGTTTGCCACATAGATAATTATTTTTCTAAATTAGAAAAAACGAATGACTACAAAATAGTTCTTTCTAAATTCAAAATGTATTATAATTTTTATTTGAGTTATAGAAATGTCAGAAATACATATATATTTTTTGAAATAGCAAAGCTCTATAATTTGCACTCAAAAAATTCTCTCACTTTTTTATTTATGAGAAGCACATGTTAACAGGAAAAAGTTACATAACCATATCCAATCAAGCCTGATCTCTGGATAAACAGAAATTCAACGAAGTGAGATACAGTGAAAATAGTAAATATGGCTGTGGCAGTTTGTTGATAACTGAACTTATCACAGAATCATAGAATTATCTGACTTAGAAGGAACATTTAAAGGTCATCTAGTCCCACTCCCCTGCATTGAACAGGGACATCTACAGCTTGATCATGTTGCTCAGAGCCTGGCCTTGAATGTCTCCAAACAGGACCTCCACCACCTCTCTGGGCAAAATTAACATCTTCAGTCCTTTTTTTTTTTTTTTTTTTTTTTTTTTTTGGCAGTAAATTTAAAATTTATGTAGTTTTTAAGAGATAAATAGTAGTATCAAGTAATATAATTTTTGTTTACTAGAAGTGTAGCACAGTATATTAACTAGAGATAATACCACATACTTTTAACTTTCATTTTGAACAGAAAAGTTTGTGTAAACGAGAAACAAAAATACAAGCACTGAGTAGAAACCATTATTCCTAAATAACTGAAGGGCCACATAAGTTCTCGAGTTTTCTTAATTCCTTGGTTCCTTTGTAAATAACTGACCAATGTACTACATGTGAGATACGAAGTTCATCAAATGTCACACTAGTCACAGGAGGACCTCAAGAGAAGCCTTCTTTTTGAAGTAGCAAATTATCATTAATCCACAAAAGTCAATACTATATCATACCTGTGGAAGAACTCATATTTCAATTCTTCCTATTCTTCTGTACCATTAAGATCTTTTCAATTCAGGTACATGAAATTGAATATTGTTTAGCACACTAAAAAGCAACCAAAACAATTACTAAGAAACAAGGAAAGTAGTTGGATACCTGATGGATGTTGACTATTTTTCCTTCATCCCCAAGCAAGGAACAGGTCCTTCCTGAGTGAGGTGGAGTGGCAGGGAGAACCTGCCCACAATGGTGCCATCGTCCATATTGTTCTCTGCTGTTCAGAACACCGAAAAGTTTTTTGTTCCATTTCAATGCCATTTGGAAAGTTAATATCACACAACCTTCTTATTTGTAGTGAAAGAGCACTCACCAAAACACTCCCAAGTAAATTCTCATATAGTAGAACAGTTTTGTTTTCAGAGTTATGAGAACAGCCATAATGTGACGAACATGTTAGCCCGAAGGTAGTGGGGGGATGAGAATGTATTTGAATTGTAAGTGTCTCTTCGCAGCCTCTGACCTAAAATAACATTCTTACTCTTTTTGTATCTACACCAAAGGCGCTTTTGTGTGGGTGAATGAGGTCCATTGCTGAAAACAATCATTTCAGGAGCTTGTTTTTGTCTTACTGGTGGCTAGGGTTACACTGCAGATTGAACTGCAAAATATTCCTTCACTGCTCCTTCATTTCAGTGAGATGGAAAGTTTTATCCTTATCAAAGATATTCTACATGAAAAACATTCATGGATAATGCTGGATGCATAAAGAAATCTGCACATATTTTTAACTTTTGGGAGAAACAATAGATCACCAAGTAGTCATGTCATATAAATTCTTAGCCCAGCTGTCAGCCTGTGTGAAGAAACAAACATGTACCAGAAATACTTTGACTTCAAAAGCACTTGCAACAGCATGAAGGATTTTTGCAAATTCTTTTACAAACTTAGCAGAAATAATCATTTTCACATTAAAACAAACAAACAAACAAAAAAGCCCTGCTTTGGAAACCTCATTAAAAATAAAAACAATAACAGTTTTTATGCTGTGCCCTATCCAGCTGACACTGTCCTTTTGGAAAGCCAATGACTTGTTAGTACCCCTAGCAGGAGTGGGAACAGATGCGTCCCTGACAGGCGATGGATGGTCAGGGTCCATCTGGCCAGTGCAGCCTGGACAGAAATGATGTATACAGCTTCATCAGCGAATGACTGTCATCAATCCTGTGCCATGGATAGCGTAAATGACAGCTATGCTGCAGCTGAGGCCCAGGTGTGAGAATGAAGAGGAGCTGATTTAAGAATGCTGGGTAATCGGGAATGTATAGTCTCCTGGACTTTAATTTGTATCTTTAACCTCCTATAAATATCTCTGTATATTGGAGCAGGTATGTGTTTTTAAAGAGTCTGATCATGAAATTAGCTTCAGGATGACAGACACTCTTTGCTCTCCTTTAGCTGCTGATTACCCCAGTTCCCAGTATACATTAAGAAATGCATGCTGAGCTTTGGCCACTGTACTGTGGGCTCCACAATTTAATTATTACCTCATTGATTTTTCATGTATTTCAATTTTCTTTTCTTCGAGTCATAGCGACTGTCCTATTGGGGGCAATGTTTGTTTTCTCTTTCCAAGATTTCCTTGTGGAATTTATTTTGAATTCAAGGATTATTTTTTTAACCCATCAGGATCTCATATTTGCTTAGCCTGTCAGTTAATAGACAGGTGGATGCACAACCTCTGAAAATTAAACTGAACATTAAGGTTGATGCCAAGTATAAACAGAAAACAATAATTCAGTGACCACTGGCAATCCTTTACTAAAGGTACCTCTGTTTTTCAAATGGTCCCTTTTAAGCATGCATCAAAGAGCATGCATAATTTACATATATTAGCATTTTATTATTTCATAGCACTGGGGACATGAAAATGGACACAATCATTGTATCCTCACAGGATATTTCTTTCTTATATTACTATTTCACTATAAATCATCTTTCGTTATCAGTGGATAATACGGACCATTTTAAAAGCACATGCTGTTCTGCATGCTTTATGTAAGGATTTGAATCAGTCATTTCAGCAAACAGAAATATTTTCATTGTCATAAAAAGTCATCCATAATCATATTCTTTTAAGAAGCAGTTAATTGCCAAGGACTATGTTTTGACCGAGTAAAGGTCAAATGTTGCATTCCTGAAATATGAAATGTTTGTTGACATCACGCTATATAGAATATATTGCATGCATAACTTCATTATAATAGAGACAACTAAAAAGAAGAAAAAAGAGAAAAGACCAACAAATTTCCGAAGTACGATCCATGTTTCTTGCAGACATAAAGATTATTGTATACAATAAGCTAATATTTTAGACTGAAACTGGATGAAAAAAAAAAAAAGCCAGAAATCCCTGCAGCTCTACCAAAAGAAGCTTTAGGAAAACATGATACAAACTGTGGATGACAATATCATAAGGCATTGTATAGGACAGCACTCCAAACATCCCCATTCCAGGCACAGAACTCAGTTAATATGCAGCGTATGCAGCAGAGGGGCCTTAACACGAACTTTGCAGAGGAGGCTACAATAGGCCACGTTAATTGCAGGTTACAAGGAATGTGATCAATTTTTATATCTGAGTGCTGACTTTTGCTGGTTCTTCCTTGAGTTTCTGGAACAGAAGTGGAATATAAGAGCAGCAGAGGAAAGAGGAGATTTTTCAAGAACTGGGCATTTTGTTCCAGATCTTTTCCACCTGAACAACTAGATGAAGTCAACTTGACTTTGAGTTATACAAATACCAACATTTGAATGTGTCTGTACCATTGGTACCATTGTGTGTAATAGCATAGGAGTATGAATGTGAACTTGTATATATGCCTGAATAGACATATTTTGAAGATGGCTCTGTTGGAAAAGGGAGGGGAAAGAAAAAGGTCTACTCTGGATAAAGGAATTTGTAAATTTCTTGAAAACAAATTCTTCTTTTGGTCAACTTGTAACTCAGTAGCCTCAAGGCAAAAAAAAAAAAAAATGTAATTGATAAAAAGTCATCATCATCCAAATAAGCAAATCAAGAGCTGTCATTTGGATTTCCCTGGAGAAAACTTATTTATGCCAAAAATTCCTTTTGGAAAAAAATAATAAAAGAAAAAAAATGGTTGTGCAGAAAAAAAAAAAAAAAATCATCAGAACAGTAATGCAACAAAAAAAGCCCCAATAAGTCTATGCAAAGACTATACTATAGGTTTCTGTGAAAGTCAAATGAATTGTACCTATACAGTCTTCTGGCATTAAGTGGATTAGGTAGAGACTTTCAAAAAGCACGTGTGGAATTTAGAGTTGATGATTTCTAGAAAGTCTTTGCAATTTGTGCTCTGAAATTCCTGAGCACTTGAAAAAAAATCTCCCTTTTAATATTTTATAGGGCTGCATTTTAACCTTCAGAATCTGAATAGAGCCCCCATCTGTGTAGGCTTACTTGTTACCACCAGTAGTGCAGGTCAGCACTGATCAGATCAATACACCCTCAGGAGAAGACTGAAGTGGAAGAGGGCCATGGAGCTCTGAGCATTTACCCCAATGAATCACAATTACAAGAACACCTGTGCTAACAAACTATGCCCTGATCCACTGGGAAAACATGTACAGTGTTCAGTAGCCCTCAGAATTTCTCATTTATTATCTCTAGTGAGTTGGCCTGCAGTTGCATATAGTGAACTCAAGACTCCTTAGGATGACTAAGAGAGTTTTCATAGGGTTTTTTGCTCCTTCTGTAACAGTTTTATTTTACCATTATCTTCAAAGTGCTATAGGATGCTTTTAATTCATACATTATCTGTTTCACCACCATCTGAGAAAAGTTATATGCAAAGTACATTTACATAAGGAGCAATGTACACTTATGAATGTGCTGTTAATAAGCTGTGTCTTTATATCATATGATAGAGAAAAGATAAAATAGAATGCCCTATGGTAATGAGAGTGCAAAAATTAGGAAAAATAAGCATACAATACTTGAAAATAGCTCCCTTGCACACCATTACAATAGTATCTGTTATTATAGGTATGGAACAGCTTTATTATTTCTGTATCATTATAGTAAATTATCCACACATGGTGTAAGGCAAGCCAGGACTATAATGAGGAAATTCCACTGTGTGAGAGGTAGGACTGTCAGGAAATAGGAATTAGAATCTGCTGCATTTAAAAACCACTCTCTACAGGCAAGGATATATTAGTGAATCTCAAGTTTCTTCACTTCTGTGTTATCGTAACACTGCTGTACAACATCTGTGATACATTTTGCCATAAATTTTAGGGAACTAATAAATTAACCACTGAACAGCGAAACAGTACAATGACAGAGAAGGTAAAATGCTTCCTAATTCTCACTGCGAAATTTGGCAGATAATATCAATATTATGCAGCAGGCACAGCTATGTCTTACATATTTTGCATATATTTCACAATGAAAAAACATTAGAGAGGGAGACCATGCTTATACATTGGGGAGGAAGGTGTCTGTCCAGTAAGCTGAGCTCTTCTGGCTTCAAAAGTCACTTGGCTTTTAACATCATACTGAGAAATGGTGAGTTGGAGCTTAGGACAGATGAAGACCTGGATTTGGTCTCCTTTTTTGTCTGGAAATCTTTCCTATGTAAAATCTGAGACTTAAAACATATGTTCAGGATGTCTGTCTGCATGCCCTTCAGCCTTGATAAAGCAGCCTAGAGCAGCTGCTTTACTCCTGACTAAACTGTAGCACATCTGAAAATCCCAGGTATATGTGCTGTGAACAAGCCATTATGGTGAAGTACACATCCAGTGAGCTGACGCTTTGAAGAAACACCACAGTATCTAGCTTGTACTGTGCAGCTGACATGTAAAACAATTTCTGTGTGTTGAGGAAATCCTGAATTTACTGCATTTGCATTCAAAGACCAGGCACATCCAGGATAACTAAAGCATCCAACAAGTAAGGTAATCTGTGGGATATCTGGGGATACTTCAGTCTTTACATTCAGTTACAAATTGCACATTTCTTTATATTTTTTTAGTGCACAAGGAATAGCCATTACCACAAAAATCCGATGTCTGAAAGTCAGGAGAAAGGTAAAAGAGGAAGATGGAAAAGAAGATGACAGAAAGGAAGGAATATTGCAACAGCTGAAGAAACTCCATCTTCTGTGGAGATCAGGAGAATGTGCTCCCGGGGAAAGAATCAGCTGAGCAAGATAACATCATTCTGTCTAACATAATTCTCACTGCTACATTTGTATTTCTCTGGATTCAAATTTGGATTTGATCACAACTAAAAAGATAGTCAGCTGAATTACTTTTTTCTTGTTATTTCTCTATATAAAAGTCAATGAAGAATATTGGACCCGAAATATTTCTTCTGCTGAGAAAAAAAAAAAAAAAACAACTAAAAACTCCAAACCCAAAGATTTCTCTAATTCGGAACCACTTTATTTCTCTTTATTTTTCTTTATTTCCTCCTGCACCTACTTTTTTTTTGGTCATTTTTGTGTTTTTAATTCAGCCTCAAATTCCTCAAATCAGACTGTATTTAGTGTATTTCCTTATACAAATCTTGTCAGATCTTTCCAGGCAAAATAACACATGGTACTGAGCAAACAAATTAAGAGGAGGAAAAGTTCACAAACCTAGCATACACTTCTTGTCATTTACAGTGCCTTTTCAGTTATCACACCAGCCTGTGAATCTGCAAGACAAGACAAAAAAGGGCAAACAACAGTGAAGGTCTGTGTTTCTTATGAAGATCAATTTACATTTTTGTAGGGAAATTAGGAAGGGAATACTTAATCTGAGATATTAGTCAATTAAACTAACTTTTCTCTGTCAGTGCTTGTGTACTCAAGGCTTCGTATATTCCTATTATGCCTTAAAACTCCTTTCAAGCATTTTTCTACTCATGTTTTGGGACTTGCTTGATTGGAAACTACTAAGCATGCTTAACTGTGCCACATATTTTTCCTTCTGATTAAAATGCAGGCTGGCATAAGCAGAGACTGATGGCCTCTGAGTTTATAGATTGACCAGGGCACCTGCCGTGCAAGCATCTTTGCGCTGCCCATCACTGAATTTCATTCTGACCTTGAAGCATCACACTTGATAAAGCTGAAAGTTAGTTCCCTTTCTATTTCCAGACCGTTTTTCAGTATCCCTTAACAGACTGTCAATTATATTCTGCCACAATGGTTCTTGCTTCTTTGTAGGTTTTAGCTCTCAAAATGATTGCAAAGTAGATCTTTACTCTCAGATTTGGCAGATCTTTTGCATGTTTCTGATTTTATGTATTTTTAAATAAATTATAGGGAAACATCGATTACAGCTTGAATCTTGAAAAATTTGCTGGACACCTGGGACTGTATTTGGTTATATTGGTACCTGCCAAGGCTTTTTAGATAGAAGTCTTTTCATCTTAGTTTGTAAGCAACAATTGGAAGTGAAATTTCCTCACAAAAGCAGAGCACTTTCTGAAAGGTCTCTTCCGACACTACAAGTATAGATACAGTTCACAACGAATGCCAGCATTTCTCAGTACAAAGCTTACAAGTTCTGCTCCAGTGTACAGCAAAACGAACACAGGAATTGGAAAAATACTATTCCTGTGTTTGGAAAATTTCAAATCATTGAACTTTTTTTGCCTGCAATCAAAAGTAATTTAAGTAGACTGGAATCTAAAGTTTCTTTAACTCTCTACTTAAGATATTCAGATTTTACAGCACAGAGGATTGGACAGAAGTACGTTTTTAGTAACAGAATAGCCCAAAATCAATACAACATTGAGAACATAAACACTTAGGTATTTTGTTCAAATAATAATGAACTTAATTCCTTTTTTTTTTTTTTTTTTTTTTTTGTATAATTTTTTGTACAATTCCACATTAAAAAAATCTTATCAGAGCACAAATAAAATAAACTTAATGTAGTTCCTAGAATTAGAACTCTAGAACTAGAATTATTTTTTTGGCTTCTGAAACTTATGCAAAACCAATGAGAACTTCACTGTCTGAGTAATGCTCATGACGTTGCATCAGTGCAGTGATAGCTTCCTGGAATGGCTTATACATAAAATATAGCAATAGCTTTAGCTACAAAACACACCAAACATCTGAAGACAAGCCATCAAAAGCAAGGAAATGTTGATTTCTAGCTGAGGCCTGTGACATTTACAGGCTATACAGGAATACATGGGATGTCATACAGCATTGCGCATCATTATTGTGGAAGTCATTGTTTCCCTCATTAGTGCTCTAGATCTGTACATTACTTCCATTGCAGGTCATGACCTTCATGCTGACAGTCCATCCTTAACTCACCCTTTTGTGCCTGGGTATTGTAGCAAATTTGCTACAGTACGTGACATCTCACACTTGAATTTTCTGCAATATTTGAAGACATGTATCCCATTCAAATGCACTACTTACCAACTCAGAGGTCTTCAGGAAACCATTAAGAAGATATGGGACACGTATCTAAAGTCAGATTATTTATAATTTCATTTGTAAGTGTTGTATTTTATTATAATATTTAAACTGTATGTCTCTGTAGAGCTTTTAATTTTATGTGATAGAATGAAGTGCAAATGAAATACTTTGCAGCATAGTCAAAAGAACCCCAATATGTTTTTAAAATACACTAACATTTCGCAGACAAGTAAAGGTATCAGCTCACCAGGAACAAGGAAAATAGAAACTGCTTCTGTGCTCAACATCCTATTTTCTCTTCGTATTTCTTACAAGCATAATTTAATATGCTGCTAACATGTTAGCCTTTCATTTTTAATGCAATCAAAGATAAATGACTGAAACTTAGCAGAGATTCTGGACAACTCCTGAACAGCTGTGATTGACACAGTATCATCCTGTAATGGAGCAGTTCGTACACAGACATTGACATGCCAGAGCTATTATGATAGATCATATCAATTCATAATTTGGCTTCATAAATATGTAGTCTTATTGACACAATATTTAACAATGGCATTTCCTGTGCTAAAATGCCAATGCACAGGACTGGTCTTTGTGCTGAGGACTTTGAAGCATAACCTGAAAGGATATGATCTGTGGAGAAAAATCAAGTTATAATTAGTCACTTTCTGTGTCAGTATCAGGAAATCAGTGTGAAGTCCAGGTAAAAAAGTGAGTTGGTGTTTCTCTATCTGTGAGCTTCTTTAATATTTATTTAGCTTTACTGTCCACCTTCCTTATATCCTCTATGTAAAATTGCACAGAATTTGGCAAAGTATGAAACATCATTTGGTTAAGTCATTAAGAAAGAAAAAAAAATACTTTTATGGTCATATAAAGAGCTTGGCTGCAGCATTTTGCAACATTTTCCTTTGTTGTTCAAAAGAAATTCTCTGTGGACTTGTTTTAACAAATTAAATTTTGAGGTTTTGCTTGAAATGTGCAAAAAAACTTCCCTTATAATTTAACTCCACTGATGTTAGAGCCCTTGGAAAGGAAGGTAGCACCGGAGAAATATGCAAATACAACTATTAAAGCAGCTTTGACACAGCTTCAAGAGCATCCCATCTCTATTACCAATCTATTAACTGGCAGGGATTTGATCCAAAACACAGTCTTCTGACTGTTTCAATTTTGCAGATGCATGTAAAAGATGTTTGTTGTTTAGTGAGTCCCAGTTCTCTTGGATGCTACCATGATCACAGAGTCACAGGATCACAGGGGTTGGAAGGGATTTATAGAGATCATTGAGTCCAACCCCCCTGCAGATTTTCTACAAGAGGTTGCATAGGAAAGCATCCAGGTGGGCTTTGAATTTCTCCAGAGACTTACTGGGCAGCTTGTTCCAGTGCCCTGCCACCCTCAAAGTTCTTTCTCACTTTCAGACAGAACTTCTTATGTTACAGTTTGTGCCCATTGTCCATTGTTCTGTTACTGGGCACCACTTAAAGGAGTGTGGCCCCATTCTCTTGACATTCATACTTCATATTTATGTAAACAGTGATGTGATCCCCTCTCAGTCTTCTCCATGCTGAACAGTACCTGGCCTCTCTTCCAATACCAGCCTTTCTTCATAAGGGCAATAGTCCAGGCTCCTAACTATCTTTGTAGACCTCTGCCAGGCTCTCTCTAGAAGTTCCCTATCTTTCTTGATCTGAGGAGCCCAGAACTGGACACAGTACTCCAGAAATGACTTCTCCAGGACAGAGCAGAGAAGAAGGAATGCCTCCCTTGACCTGCTGGCCATGATCATTTCAATGCATCCCAGGATACAATTGGCCATCTTGGCCACAAGGGCACACTGTGAATGACATGCTCACCTTAAGTGTCCAACAACATTCCTATCACTTTAGTTTCACGCTTAGCTTACATTTCCACTCTTGCTCTTGTACTTACTATCAGGTCAATACCAGGAGGAGAGGATGCTCAGTGGATATGAGTCACTTGGCTGATCTCACAGTGAGCTGATTCACACCAACTGGCAGTCTGTATGCTTAAGATTTGCTTTCATGATTAACAGGTTTTTTTAATTGTGACAGAAAGTAGTATCCTTTGAAAATAACCTAAATCACTGGTGTGTATATAGGATAAACAGAAACTATAACGACATACATAGCTTTTAAAATGAAACATATTGCGTGGGCTGAGAACTTTATATCGACTTCTGATGCTAAGAGAATTTTTATAATGGAGTGATAAAACCCTAAAAAAAAAGGGGGTTTGTAAAGGAAACATGAATATACCTTTATCTATAATGGCACGGCTGGGGGCTACTATAATAATCCTTTTGCTTTCATGCAACCATCTGGAAGCCTATTAAAACCAGTATCTAAAACAGACTCCAAGTGTGTTGAGTTTGCCAGTTCCCACTAAGTCACTAAAATAGGGGAGTTTGCCCTGCTATAGGGTGAAGTGTCCTCTACAGAGAGAAGACAGTTTGAACTCTAACCTTTTACACTGTGAATGTGTTGTGTACAGGCTGATTTTGATACATACACTTTAATTGTGCAAAAAAGCTAGCCCTAGGTATATTGTGCACCTCTGGGGTTGCATGACAAGATGGAAGAAGCTAGGCAAAGTGAGAATGGAAACACTGTGCATTTAATGAAGTATTGGATTTCGGCTGAGAAATATGCTATTCTGATTTGTACAGAAAGCAGCAATAAAATATTGACAGTTTTGCTAAAGTCTATATCCCTTGCTCAAATACAAACACAAATGTATACTATATATATATATTATATATACAGTACTGCAAATTGTTCTCCAAAAGGTAATAAATATATGAATATGCAAATTATTTTACAGCATAGTTTGGGCTCTTTGTTTTTTATGCAATTAAGATTAGGTTAGTACGAATGCACTCGATAAAACATTTTGAGTCAGTGGAGACTGGGTATCATTTGACCAAAGTAAAGTATTTTACATACACTCATTACTAATGTTGTTCAGTAATGTGGCTTCATTCTATTATACCTGATACATCAAAAAAAATTAAGTTGCTGTCTAAAATTGCACTAGAACTCAGATGTAGGACCAAATAAGATGCATTAATTGCTTTACTGCTTCACTGCAAAGCCACTCTTAAAACATAATTCCTTAATGAAGTCCGTTAATTTGTTCATGGCGGTACACAAGCTGTTCAAAATGACACAGAATTGCACTCTGTTTTCTAACCCCTGCAGTTTCTTCTGTTAGTCACTCTGTCTTGTGTTGTTATCCCATGGATAGTAATTATTTTATAGTGGCTGTAATTAGGAGAGAATTAGGCTTGGTAAACAAAACCTGCCTTCTCCTGTTAATAGCTGAGGATAATAAATTTGGCTCTGACATTCACTATATTTGGACAAGGCTTGGCCATCTTCCAGTTTTCCCAATAAGAACTTTATTATATAATTATGCCTTGGAGGGGTTCATATTACAAGGTAATTTTTTTTTTCTTTTTTTTCTTTTTTTTTTTTGGTTAAGACACATATTGTATGGCTTCCAGCCAGTAAATGATATACTGTAATATATGCCTCCAATAAATGCTTTAAACAAAGTCTCTCTAAGCAATATCCTGCTGGAGCTGCACACTGCACTTCAGAAGACATATTTACACGAGTTTTTCTTAATGCAAATTATTATCTTTTGCTCACATTGTCCACCACTATAGCAAGTGTTTAAAAAGAATTCTAGGATTATCTTTATCAGTAAATGACATGCTTTGATTCTTAACTTATTACAGTAGTTTTAAAGAGAGTTTTTATGTTTTTTATTCTGTGTGTAAAGTCACAGTTTTGTTGACATGCACAGAAGTGAAGCAAGTACGTTATTTTCTATTTTCAGCATGAATTAAAAAACAACCTTTTGTTCCATCTTTCAGCCCACACACTAATGCATCATCTCCCACTCTCCCCTTTATTTTATCCTGTACCTTTTATGTAAAACACAATTTAAGTTAACACACAATAGCACAAAATGCTTTTCAAAGGAAGTCAATCACAAGCTAAATAGAAAAGGAAGGGCTTAAGGGGAAATTCATAAAGTGAGTGAGTGGCTCAAAAGAGAGGAAGACAGAGTTTTAGTTGCAAGGAGGTACGGAGATTGGATCTGGACTGGGAAAAGGGAGTAAGCAATTAAATTCTGAAAAAAGTGCAGTAAAAAAGACAACCAAACAAAATAAATGTAATAATTTTAACTGTTTATCCTGCTGCTGAGTTATTATTGCTAGCAAAATATAGGTAAATAATGCATTAAAACTGTGTTCACCAAATTTTTTAAGAACTGCGTAGGTAAGAAGAATTTGTTTTACACGCTTACAGACCAAGTCCAAAGAGCCTGAAAACTGATGGAACAAGAACACAATCCAAAAGTCATATTTCCAGGTCAACTTCTGTGGTCTCTAAGCAACACCTAGCACCTTTTGAGTTCTATTTTCCTGAACACTATTTCAAAGTTAGAGCTGGAATTCCTCAATTATAAAAACCACCATAGGAAAGACTGGCCAACAAATGTATTTGATATAAAAATAGCACGTTTTTAAATCTTTTCCTCATTCCTATGAAAGTACTTTTTTTCTGAAGACACTCAGTTCAGTATTGATAGCTT
The DNA here is from genome assembly GCF_019238085.1 of Lagopus leucura. Lineage (NCBI taxonomy): Eukaryota > Metazoa > Chordata > Aves > Galliformes > Phasianidae > Lagopus > Lagopus leucura. The sequence continues at coordinate 1,667,379 of NW_024962267.1, forward strand.
AGAATGTAATCCCCCAAGTAAGATGAGTCAAAAAGATTAAGAGAAGGGAAGTGGGTTACAAGCCAAGACAATGTTATCTACAAAAACATCCCAAAGCATTTCTGGATAAGAAATACCTATGTATTAGCCATAAGAATACTCTGATCACATAGAAAATAAGTGTTATTTTAAAATACCAGAAAGCAGATTATAACACCTCAAACGTATACTTTAGATATTTAGGCAGGGCTCAGCACTAACAAATGAGATCTTGAACTGAATTTATCTGCACTAGAGGTACATATTAGATTCATTTGGCCCAAGCAAGACGTTTGAAAAACAAAATGACGGGGACTGTGTACATCAACATCATTAGAAATGGAAACAGGCCATTAATGTTTCTTAATGTTATACTCACCATAACAATGAAACTTTCCAAGTTCTCTGTCAAAAAAACCCTACTTTAATTACTCAAGATGAAAAGTAACACCACTTGCTGTGACAAACAAATGGAAATACCTTAGAGGACATACACTCCATATTTCTCTAGAAATCATCTAGTTATTTAACTGTTGCCCATTTCCTCTTTAAACCTTCTAAACTATCCTTGTTCAACTCATATCACTTCCCAGAACTGCCCAGAAGAGACCACAGATTTGTTACAGTACATGAGGGAGCACCACTTTTACTGACTTGTGTGGAAATGACAGGGAAGGCAGGGAAATTAAAGAAAAGCTCTGTTTCGGGAGCTTTTTCAGCAGAAGGATACAGACTAACAGTGATTTCCCAGTGTGAGCCTGTAGGAATGTGCCATTACCAAAGCAGACCACTCAGCTTTCTCTGAGAGATACTATTGAGACTATAAATGAAACTATCATTTGCCGAAATTAATTAGCAAATAAGCTTTTTCTGCTTCTTTCCTCTTTCTTTGTGCTAGTGTTTCCTCCTCCTTTTTTTTACCTCAGAAGGATTGCAGTGGAAGAAAAGGAAAATAAAGGTAAAATGTCATGAAAGCTACTCAAGCCATGTCCTCACTGTTTCTGAGATGCAGAAAGAGACACAAAACCATGAGTGACTGGTGTGTATATATAGTAGCATTGCCTGAGAATGTCTTTTGCTATCACATCTGAAGCTACCATGATCTCAGTGTCTGGGAGACGTTATGTAGTTCATAATTTAAAAATATCACTTCAGAAGGAGGGAAGCAGACATAATTCTGTTCTATATTCAAAGTCCAGGTACCTGAAAACACTAAGGACCAATAAATGTGCATGTTGCCCTATGATGCACAAGGTGATCAGAGTCAGACTTTGATATATGATCAGTGGTTGTACACTCTTGCACCAAAGAACCCATACCTAAAATCTCTAGAAAGTGTCATATTACCCTCTAAATGTTTTGTGTAAATTTGGGCAAAAATAAAGTGACAAAATATCTAATCTCTTCAGAAGAAAAATTAATCATGTCTTAATAAACTGAAAATAATAGGTCTATAAATTATAAGGGTAAAAGCAGATTATAAGGATGAACTAGCCTACTTCCCCTCCCCCTACTGCACTACTATATAGTCTCCATAGCACTCCAGTGGTGCTACAAGGCAGGAAGTGGTTTAAATCATCCTATTTTAACTTCCAGTAAAGAGAACCTACTGAAATCCTACCTTAGGATAGGATAACTGATCTAGGATAGATCTGCAAGGATATGGCCAGAGCAGGTGCTTAAGATCTTCCTTCAGGACTCCATAGCTGTGCCTTTCACTAAACAGCTCCAAGTTTATTCTAAATTGTATACAAAATCAAAGTATATTCTGGCCATACACAGCCTGTGTATAAATGTAATACAGACATTTTTGCACACCTTACTTTATCCATAAATGAGGAGAATTCTGGTAGATCCAAGTATTGAGAATGCTTTGTTTCAAACACGGTTTTGGAATCTGTTTTTTTTTTTTGTTTTTTTTTTTTTTTTTTTTTAAAGGCAGAGGAAAGCAAGCTCAGAGAAGGGCATAGAGAACAGCAGGGGACCAAAGCTCTTTTTATCATTATTCTAAAATGAGATAAAGTGAAGTGACAGTCATGAAGAATATCAGACATTAAATAGCATCCCTGTGTGCAAATCAGAAGTGTAAACTTTGTTTTAGATAATGGCTTACACAGAGAAATGGTTTGTTAGAAAGAAAAAACAATACTGGAAAAGAAGGTGATAGAGTAGCCTGATAGTATTGTAAGAAATGTTAGGGAAAAAAGATAAAAGGTTTCAGTTCAAAAGTATGTATATATATATATATATATATATATGTATATATATACATATATATATATATATGTAATGTCTACACTTGTTCTTTCTGTATTATTAGACCACCCTCCTATGAACAGAAGAACAGTACACAATGCCCATAGGGTATGTACACTTTTTGGGTTTTGCAAAGAACAGTATATGAGCTTTCTAGAAACCATGAAAGCTCCATGCACTGGTGAGGACAGGTCTAAATAACATCAGCTGTAATTCTTTGAGCTACCACAAAAGGCTTTCAGGCAGCTGGCTTGGTAATATATCTTTGGCTGGATGTCTGATGAAGATGGTCATTTGTAAATGTGCAAAATCTCTCCAGCCTCGCTCTGGTCAGGTCACATTTAAAATAATTGCTTCTACTCCTGACCCATCTATCTGTAAACACATCAGAATGACAGCTTGCTTTACTTGCAATGCCCAATAGGCATGAGGACAGCACTACGCCTTAACAAAGGCCTAACTTACTCACTAGCTTTTGGCAAATCTGTGTGATACCAGACAAGAACATTGGTCTTGATGCTGATCATGCATAGCTTGCAGGTGTAAGAGATGTGAGGGCATGTGATTCTTTTCATGTTCAGTAAGATTAGTGTGCTAAAACTGCAAATGGAGTAAACAATTTCTGACTTGTTTAAGGTTGGTCAGTGTCTTCACCAATATCATCAAATCTGTGACTTACTACTACAGCTAGCTAACAGAGATTCTCCTTTAGATCAAATAGTGGATCACTGGGGTTTGGGAAACAAAGGACAAAGGAGAAGACAAGCTACTTAACCATAGCTTCACTGATAGATCCAATATATTTTGGTGAAACAAGGATAATTTTGCAGTAATAATCACATATTGGTCCCTTTTACCTTGAAAAAATATTTCTACACATTTTATTGCAGAAAAGTACACAGTGTTCAAGAAAAATAAATTTCCTGGAGAAGTAGCAATATCATTGCAACTCCAGCAGAAGCATGAAAAACATCAGCACTTCCTTTTCAAGCTTCTTACTGATGTCATTGCTCACATCAAAATGGCACGATAGCTGAAAATTTGGGGCAAATTTGGGGCGGTCTTGGATTCATATTTTACATCTTTTTGCAGAACAGCAATATTTAGGCCCACAGCTCTTTGACACCGAATCTTACATGGCAGGTCTGTATTCAAATTTCACAACAACTTGGGAGAGATCAGGAAATAACGGAAAAGTAGAGATTACACACACATTAAAGGTGATGGTTCATAAGGAAAGAAAGGTTAACACAGGGAAAAAAAAAAAAAAGGATTTTGTGACTGCTGGTTTCCATCCACCTCCCAGATTGGTACTGAGGGGGATGTTTTTTGCTTAGCCATTTCTGTGTCTCTGCAAAGGTGAGCAAGATGCTGTTAATAACTAAGACTGTCCCTGATGGTGGCAAGTCTAATTACAAGGAATGAAAAAAAATATGAAAAAAAAAAACAAGCAAAACCAAAAAAAACCCCAAAAAAACAAAAAAACCACAACAGGATGGGAGAATGAAAGAGAAGGTTTATGTTTTTTTTCCCCTGGATGTCAGTTCATTACCAGCCTGACACTATAACTTCAAGGGTCATTACTCTACAGTCACTAAAATACCAAAACAAGAGAAAAGCTGCGCACAAGCAAAGGCAGAAGCAAAAACCCTAGACTGTTAGATTCTCAAAAGAATTTTTACATAAAAGAAGGCTCTTCTAAGTCATACGCTGTTAACTGATTCCCCTGTTAATGAAAGAGAAAGCACATTAAATAAAGGAATGACTCACTTAAAAGACACTGGAGCATAAGATAAGATATAATATTTGATTTTTTTTTAAGTTTTACTTGGTTTTCTAGAGAAAAAGAAAAAGTAGGAGGATTATGATAGACAACTTCCTACATGATTTCAGAACATACAAATGTAGCTTTAGCATGGTTTATAGCATTGCCTGTGTAAAGTTGACTACCTACATATTTACAGTGACGCACTGTGCATATGGTTCAGGTCATCTGTGGTACTCAAATATAGCTCTGTGTGCGTGTGTATGAGAGATATCTGCAACATCTAGCATTATTGACAGACATACTTGGGGTTTCCCCCCTGTTTGCTGTGCACCTCATCAGAGGTGCAAATCTTACACAGATGCTGGTATTCTCACATCAGTATAGTATGCCCCATGTTTTCTGCAAGATAGTCTCACAAATATCAAATAAGCACGTTAATTTGTAATGTAGCCATATTTGAAATCAAGCCATTATTATTCTAATATTCCATGGAAAACACAAGTACATTTCAGATTTAAAAAAAAAATTAAAAGGAATGCTTGGACAATCTAATTTTAAGTAGTCATTTGTCTGGAAACACTGCATATAATGGAAATTACCAGGTAACTTCAACAGTAGCAGAAAGCATTTTGATCACCTAGAGGTAAAAGTGCTTTAAGCTCATCCAAAAGAGAAGGTGAAAGTATGAGAGCTGGTTGAAAAATACACCAACGAGCCACTGCAATAGCACAGCATCTCACAGCACTATCATGTGTACAAGGTTTATCTACTCTGATCCACTAACTCTTCACGAATATCTAAAGAAGAATGAGGTAAAACTCAAGGTCCATCTTTGGCACACAGATCCTGTAAGTTCAGACTGCAAAGCAAAACCCTACAAATATACATGTCAGCTGATTCTATACTGCCATGTACTGAGCCAATTCTTTCCACAACCAAGTGGTTCTGTACTCCAGGCCAGGAACCTGCCTAGATGCCTTTTTCCTGACCTCGAGAAGCAGCTCATACAGAAATCTCTTTGAATAGATAGAGCCAATTTCATTTTATGCTTTGGGAAGACATATTCAGGTTCAAGACTTCCTGGTAACTTTAATCCTTTCCAGAGAACAAAGAGCAAAATAAAATGGAAATCAGAGCTTGAGCCAAAATCCTTTGAAATCAACTAGATTCTTTTTAATGATTTCGATGAGTTGTGGAGCAGACCACCACATCCTCAAGGCAGCAACAAGGCACTTCCTAGAGAAGGCAGGGGTCCTCAGTTTCACCATTTATTCAGTTTGATCTTTTACTCTTTAATAAATCTCTTCATCCTGCTCTTATTCTCTGCTCTCAGCCAGGCAGGCATTAGGGAGTGCATTCAGGAGGCAGCAGAGGATCACCAGCATCCATCTTTCAGAAGAGACACACAACTGCAGCCACTCAGGACCATTAAGGATCCCATGGTATTTTTGTGAGAGCAAAAACAATGCCAGTCTTGGCCAAATTCCAGCCTCTTTAATTACATTCTGTCCATCTATATTCCCTCCTTAGTTTCAGCTGGAAAAAATAGACACCATTTTCCACTATCTTTCTAATCTTTTAATGTAGAATTAATTATAACAGAAAGACTACAAACATAAAACATTGGCTCTTACTGTTGTAACGAGATATTGTTGCTGTCTATGAAGAACAGAAAATACACCCTCCTTCTCACAGTAAAGGAATACATTATTGGCACAGCAAAAGTAATCACATAACTGTTTTCCATTTTCATGAGAAAAGCCAAAATGTGCCTAGATGAAACAACCAAAGAAACAAAACAAAAACCAATCAAACAAAAGAAAAATTGCAGTAGTAATAAGACGGACTTCATAACTAACATTCGCAAACTGTAACAATCACCTTCCCTGCCCCTCACACTTTGGACAATGTCTCCATAACTGCTACACATCAGGAGCTTCCTAGAGGCCCCGCCTGCTGGTGCTGCATGTGAGCCCTTTGGACCTGAAAATGGGGCTGTCAGGTGTGCAGCCACCTCTGCCCAGCACCCTTGCAGATGATTAGAATAAAAAGGCAGCAATTACTATGCGGTTTCCCCAACCAAAATAATGTATCACTCAGCACAAAGTTTCCAAAGGAAACAAAAATAATTGACAGAGATTTCTGTTTAAAGACACACTTTGAGAGATTTTAGGAACATTTTTGAAAGCCTGCTATTGCCTAGCCTACACTCCTAGAGCTCTAGGGGAGGACATCACACTGTTTTAATGCAGGATCATTCTGAAATCCTGCTATTTAAACTGCTTTACGTACTTAGGTATCGTTAAACAAATCCATAATGCGTCTTAATACAATGCTAGAAAACATTATTGTTCTCTTCCTTGATGACTCTAAAAATCTAGACATTTTCACTTTTTTTTTTTTTTTTTTTTTTTGTCTAAGAAGGAAGCTTTAATACCTGTCTAACCATAGTATGCAGTGTTAGGCATCATAGAGAAGACAGTGGCCTGAGATGGATGCTCTCAACCAGGTGGTGCTCAGCTTTGAGGAATAGTTTGAGATGAAGATGCAGAACAGCTTTGTCTTTGTGGAGTACAGTGAAAGGGGTTCAAGAATGATAGCTTACAATTCACTCTTCTAACAGATGTGACTGTGATTAAAAAGGTTGTTGTTGGCAACAAGTAAAATGTAGAGCACTCTAGGAGGCTTATAAAGCAAGTCCATTAACTTCATTAGCACCAGACTGGGTTCCCATCTTAGTGTATTCTTAGGAAACAATGAAATTACATTTACCCACTCTAACTGTGGGATTCAGCGAAAATGTAGGGTGATGGATACAGAATTCATATCTACAAATAAGGTCACATTGGTATTTTTCTGCAGAAATAATTTGGTTATTTGCAGATCATATTAGGTCAAGACACTCATGGAATTATTATCAAAGCCATAGACTGGAGAGTTTCTAAATGATGATACATGACAGAAGATTTTTTGAGAGTCATGAGAACCGAAATGAGAGGAAAACTAGGGAAGATTTTGCAACAAATTCAGCTGACCAAAGAGCTCATATTGTTTAGTTGAGCTCTGGACAATCTTCATATTATCTGGGCTCTGTTCGTCTGTTCAGCAAAAGTGGCATTTGCTAAGACATGTAACAGTGAAAACCGCATTCCTCAAAAGAAACAATTCAGCAATGACAGAGAATAGACCAGATTACTTCAGAAACCTTTCCATTCAGTCTTCATGATAATTCATGGTGAAAAGAACTTTGAAAAGTAAGATATTGTGTACCACTAAGTTTCTTTTCACTCTGAGATAGCATTACTGCTTCCATACCAAATCTCTGCTGTCCGAATCACCTGCAAAATTCAACCATCTCAGAAGACTTCATACCTGCAGTTTTTCTCACCCAGCATTTAGAAGCTGACAAAGCTTCTGTCTTATTCTGGAATTCTAACTCATTACCCTTGATGATATACTGTTGTATGTGCTGTACTCATTACACATCACATATATGATGTTTCTTAATGAGCTGCACGCTCTAACATGCATATTTCTCTTTAATGTGCTTTTCCACTATGTTCCAGCTTTGGAATAAATACGCACAAATGATGACTGAAGATTTCACTCACAGAAAATACATGAATAATTTCATCCTAAGGGCTTTTTTTGTTGTTAGTTGTTGGTGTTTTGTTGTTGTTGTTATTGTTGTTTGCTTCGTTTTGCTTCTTTTATTTCCTTTTCAAAGCAGCCAATGATTTCCATGCAGATTAGCAAGACAAACTAGCAGCTTTGTGTTCAATTCACAACTTTATTCAGTGAAATGAAGTGGTGGTAACTGTCTTCAGGCAGCTCTCAGTGCTGTATATATGGCATACAGAAAATGATTTAAAATAATATAGGAGGGAATTCTCTTCACTAACATAGAAATTTTTTTTAATGTCCAGAATATCTTTTTAATTGTTAGATTTTTAAAATACTACACTTACTTGAGTTTGCAGGCTTTGCAAACATGGCTAACATCATCACTGTTCTTGTGAGAATATTCTTTTGGTATATGTGAGAAAATCATTTAATCTCTCCCACAGTACATTTAATTGTTTTTACCTATTTTTCATGCAAGATGTACAGACAGTACAAGCTGAAATTTGTTCAGAGATTCCAGTAAGATGCTTTACTGTCACTGTTGAATGTGCGACTTGAACAAACATAAATACACTGCTTAGTCTAATCTTTAACAGTTATCTCAATTCTGTAACAAGGAAAGATCAAATAACGTTCAGGCAGATGAGTGACCTTTCACTACAGGTGCTACTAAGCACTGGGATATACCTGGTGCCCTCTTGCTCCCTAGTACTGCTTTTTTTCACCAACCAATTATCTTTGATAATTTGCATTGAGTCTGAAAAGCTGTATGAATTCTTAAAAAAATGTTCTCTACAAGAGAATTCTCAGAATTCAGCATATCCTGTCCCATAGATTCAAATTAAAGAGCTTATGACAGTTACCTCTTCAAGGCTTACCCAAACAAAAAGAAATCTCTACCTATCCGATCTATCTAGCAGGTTATAGAGAGAGAAAATAAATCTAGCAGTTTAATCTAATTTATGAATCTACATAATTATGAATAATTGAAGGAAGCTAAAAGGAGAAAATTCCACATGAATGAAAGAGTGCAGATCAATACCCAAGTAAAGCAGCACACACCCGATGTCTTACCACAAATTAAATCTGACTGGAAAACCTCTAAAAAAATTACTCTTCTGGCAAGATAGAGAGGTGATGATCTAGCATCTCCTGAGCCTAAGATTAATTGTCCAAAAAGCCCTTTACATATTAATAACTTTCTCTTTTTGAATTCTCTTGAAATGTGCTTGGCTATTGAAACCAGGGATGCTTTCAATGCTGTAATAATAATAATAATAATAAAAAGTGTTCATCATCCATGAAAGTATATTTCATAATTAAAAAGCCAGCCTTAGCCTCATTTCTGGTTTGGGGGTCAGGATGGATGACACAAGTGGCCATTTCTGGCTGGACTATCTACAAATACGTAATTGGAGTGTAAATTATTTTTGCTATAAAAATAGCTCCTGATGATATCACAATTTGTAAATAGTGCAGTTTGTTTTCCCAGCAGCTTTGTGCTAGCTGACAGCTCTGAAAAGTTTTTGCATTTGATTATGATATTTTTCCCTTTAGAGCTCAATAAGAAATCACATGCCATGTGCCCAGTATGAATTTGGTCTGCTTTTCCAAATGCTCTGTTACATCCATGACACGTAAGTGCCTTTAACATCCTCGGGTGAGAAAGCAAGCTGCCTGCACACATACTTATTATTTTTAAGTCTTTATTTTTATGTAGCTGCAATAGTGTATTTCACAGCTGGTTGATGAAGCACACCAGAATTATTTGGAATTCCTTAGTGCTCCTTAAAAGGCAATTAAATTTAGAATAGAAATGACCGTATGTGGTCAGGTGCATTTCTGCTGCTGTATTACTCACACTGTTGCCAACAAAATATTTAAAGACAGCCTGTACCAACATACGCTGGTGCAGCTGTGCTAATGGCTTTCCAAACTTCAGCACTCAAACATGCCCTAGAGAAACCTTAACAATGCATCTGTTTACTAAGATTTTTCTGTCAACCATTCTGATAGCACGCCATCTTTATACCTTGTTTAGTGATTACAATAGCAGTGTGCTGTAGTTTATATCCAAAGACATTTAAGTGCACACAAGAAACATATTAGCAAACTTCTATCCTTTTTAGTAGGAAAATAGCATCAACAAATGGCTTGGAAGGAGAATATGTTCCTTTTTATAAGTACAGAATACATTGAACTTAAATGCCCCAGAGAACAGGGAGGAAATCCTGTGCCAAGGTACTCCAGGAGTCGGTACAACATAAGGTGAGATGAGACAGGAGGAGTCTCTGGGGTAATGTGGTCCCTCAGAGAGAAATCATCTTCTGTTACCTTGTAAATTGCTTTTTCTTGAAAAGACTCAAGAATGTTACATCCACCTCCCTTTATCCTCAAGAAGAAGCAAAACTGTTACTATCTCAGTGTCTGTTCTTCAGGAAGAAATACACAAAGCCCAGAGCTTGCTGAGGAGCCAGCCAGAAGGAAAGGCATTTTACAGAAGGAAGTGTAAGAGAATGTACAGCCATACATAGTACCACATTCAGTGTAAGCATTTCCTTCCTTTGCAATTTCAAAGCAAGGGAGATGAAGAAAAGGTACATAGATTGCTCTGAAAGTAATGCCTCCTATTTATTTCAATGGAAACAACAGCAAATACAAACAGCACCATAACAGTCTTTGACAGAGAAAATTCTCAGCAACAAAACTATTTTTCCACCATAGTCACCACCACGAGCTATGCATTTTGCCAGCAACGAACAAGAGCTTTCATGCTGCTCTTGTAAAAATCTGCATGGCAGTCTGGAACATGGCTTGTCCTTTACGTCACTGTCACTACTGCTGAAACACACCACCCCACCACCTCACTGTGCTCACATTCACTGTTTGCTCTATAAACGTTCAGCAAGCACCAATGAATGTCAGTGGGAGCCATTTTTTTCCACATGAAGGAATTCAGTGACATACTTTTGCTTCAAACACACTTCCATGTCACACAGCATTGTGTCAGACTGCCCCTCTGCTGCCATCTGTCACACAGCAACAAAACATAATGGATTACCTGTGGGAAGGATCATCTTCTACTACCATACCATCAACATCTACCTCCAAGGTCAGGGGCCAACATAATAAAATAGGTGGAACTACTTTCAGAGCAGCTCTTGTAGGTAGAATTTATTGACTGATGTGAATATTTTAAAATTGAAGCTCAGTCACAAAACATCTCCTAGAAATAGTGTTCACTCACTACTGTATGTAGAAACATCAGAGAATGAGGTGGGTCTGGCCCACCCATAAGACTTGGCAGAGAAATAGGAGCAGCCAGGTTGACCATATCACGCAAAAAAGTGGATGACCTCCTGAAGAAAGAGCACTGGCCACAGCGGAAGTTTTCCTCCCCCACTCCCAAAGAAAGAGTACTGGCTCAGGTTGGGTCGAGAACAGCATTTTGAGATTTGAGCTCAGGAGCCCCAGGAGAACTTCCTTCCAGCAGGGAACTGCAGGGCAGGCTGTAATGCCCAAGGGTGGAAGGAGAGTAAGGTAGGAGGATGTGCTAAGCCTCAGCTATAGCCCAGAGACCACAGCTTGGCAAAGAGTAGTGCAGCCAAAAAGAAGACTAATGCTATGATGCATCAGTTGGAAGTTTTCTTTCTAAGTTTCTGCCCTGAAACTGCCATTGTTGAGAAGTTGTATTACGTTTGCTTATCTACACATGAAAGTCTTGTTAAGGTTAATGAGAATTCCTGTAAGATAGGAGATAACAGACTTTTTCATTATTAGTGCAGAACCAAAATGTTTTCCTATGTTTCAGGATTAGAAAGCAGTAGGTGTCCTAAATTCTAGTTCATCTGAAAGGCCCCATGAGAAGTTCATATATTTAGTTTTCAGCAGCTATGTGGAAGTCTTCAGTTAATCATATTTTGGTCCTAACTACAGCTCAAGCTAATTGGAAATACAATAAGAAAAGCCCATTAGAGGATAGGGTAAGGCACTGAGAGAAATACTTATCACAGCCTCCTTTTATTTTCATATTGCATGCCCCTTATTATTTAGATCCAGATTCTTTCTAGATTTCTTTTTTTTAGTGGTAATATCAGATAGCATTTATCTAGGCATTTTAAAATCATGCCAAGATAAAAGCTAATCTTTTTTGTAATCAGTATGCAGAGAAGAGAAGCAGTAGTAAAGCAGTTGCTGCATGTTTGCTGACAAAATATTTAATCCAAACATTTAATTTCAATCTGCCACTGTTCTCAGTTGGTATAATTACTTTAAGCAAATATCATGTAGGAAGGAACAGAAAATAGTCTCAGCTACTGATATGTAAATAATAAGACATAATCGTATCAAAATTTTAAAGCCACATAATTTTATTTCAGGATCATTTCTGTGGACTATTTTAAATGTTTAAGTGATTTTAAATTCTCTCTGACATAATGGCCCATGATAGTGCCTATATTGGTGAGTAGTGGAAAAGGTTTAATTTTCTCATCTGCTCATACACATCATACTTGAAAGACACTACAGTGAAATTGCACTGCAGTCCACAGAAAATCACAGAATTTTCCTCTTCATGTCAATGAATGTTAGAACTAACATAAATTTGAGACAGTCATCATCACAATTCTTGTGCAGTTTAACAAAATTAATATAAACAAATTCTCCCTCTGTTTTCAGCCTAATTGAAATCTGATTAGCTCAGATGTGGGGAATAAAAGACCCAATTTCTTTTGGTTAAAAGTATGTGGTAAACTTTCTATTTCCCTTAAATCTAAGGATTTAAAATCAATCGCTCCACTCCAAAAGTCATTTTGATTTTCTACAATAAGTTAATCAATCCATCTGACATCATATGGCCCTATGAAGTGATAAATAAATCACTTCATGTAAAGTGATCTACATGTTACATTTACACTTTGTGTAAATAAGGATAATTTCTTTGATGACTGATTTCTTTCTTTTGGTTTTCCACATTCTTCCCTCTGTTACAATGCTTGTGTGTAACACTGACAGGACAGTAGCCTTCCCTAAAAGTTATACAGCCTTGTAACAGTTAAGACAAAATATACAGCTACAAACCAGAAGTATGAGCAATTCAAAATAAAATAAGAAAAACAAACCCAATATATTTAATTGCATAAATCCTAAATAGATGAGAAAAAACAAGCACAGAAGTCAGAAGGGGCCAAGGTAAAGAACAGAAGCCTTGTTTACTGAATCTGGTTGTAAGGTTTTACATAGGTAGGCAGTGATAGAAAAAGGGGAAATGGTTTTAAACTAAAGGAGGGAAGATTTAGATTAGATGTCAGGGGAGGTTTTTCGCAGTTTTTCACAGGTGAGGCACTGCCACAGGCCACCCAGAAATGTTGTGGATGTCCCATCCCTGGAGATGCTGAAGGCCAGGTTGGATGTAGCCCTGGACAATCTATCTGGTGCCTGATCTAGTGGTTGGCAGCCCTGCCTGTAGCAGAGGGCTTGGGACTAGAAGATCTTTGAGGTCCCTTCCAACCCAAGCCATTCTATGATTCTATTCTGTACTAATATTTTAATTCTGAAGTCTAATTCCTACTTCTCCTCCTAAAGGTCCCTCTAGAGCAGAAATAGATGTGAGGGTCAGAGTGGACTACAGGCCCACCTCCAGCACTCACACAGTCTCCCAGACTGGGTGCAAGGGAATCAAGTTCACTCCTCACGCTGCCAGTTCCCAGTCACACTCCCAGTCTCTCAGTTCACCTAGACACATAGCACTGTTTGCATGTATAGGAGGTGAGAGAGAAAACATGTTTAGTAGTGGTGTTGAGAGGGAGGCTTTTTTTTTTTTTTTTTTTTTTTTTTTTTTGGCTTGTTTCTCTATATAGTAAAAGTACAAGTTCAGGCTAAGCAGATGTAGCAAGAAAAACAGAAACAATCCAAAAAGAGGGGCAAAAAATGCTAAGAAGTGAACAAATCAGGATACAGAAACACTCTTGGAGCCATATAATCTCTAAGATAATTACAACTATATTTCTTTGAAGAGAAGTTATGATTTTGTTTACTTCTTAGGCAGGTTTGCTTGTATTACAGGTCAAGCACGTGTGTCAAAAACTGCTGGCTTTTCAGCAGTGATTTCTTTTTCTTATCAGCTTTGTTTACATGGCTAAGCAGGTAGTGCTCCTCTCCCTGCAGCAGCAGCAGTGTAGCAGGCAGAGGAACCCCAGCCCACAATGGCAGTGCAGCTCTTTATTTATTGCTCCCAGCAGGTGTCAGATGCCGCAGTTTCTTTACAACCATCAACACCCTGGGGCTTTTTAGTTCCACATATAAGACAAGGAAGATGGGGGATGGCAACTAACCTCAAGGGATTAGGTACCTGAATCCTATCCCGACTACCAGCAGACTCCAGCTGTGTTTAAATGTTTTTTGAAGAATTTCTGATGTTCAGTGGTTGCTGATTACTTCCAGATTTTAGTTCTACGCCAGTGGAGATCTGCTACAAAGAGTTTAACTGTTGTTGTTAAAAAAATTGCAATTGCACCAAGGAAATGTCTTCTTCAAAACCAGTTAAAAAAAAAAAAAAATCTATCTATCTATCTATCTATCTATCTATCTATCTATCTATCTATAACAGCAGTGTTTAAAAAAAAAGGGGGGGGGGGGAGGGAGAAGAGAGAGAGAAACCTCCCAACTCTTCACAGTGAGAGGAGAATCCAGCAATATGCGGAAGGAGGAAAGAGGGCAGGGAAGAGAACTAGGATCACATGAGTCTTAAGGCCACCTCAGATTTTCCCTCTAAATGTTATGGAGATATTTTAATCCTCAGATGATTCAGGTGAATGTTCTATTGACAACATTTCCTTTCTGTAGAATTTATCTGATTTAACTTGCAATCTGGGACATGCCTCTCCCATTCCTCCATTATCATATATTGATATAAAAGAATGTGCATATTTAGATACATCTTATATTTGAATAATTTATATAATATAGAATTTGGATACTATAAAATGAAATAGGAAGCCTTTATAACACAAGGGAAAAAAATCAAATTCTGTTCTTGTCTGCATACATTTCTCTCACAAATCAGAGAACGCTCAGGGAGTTGCGTGAAGGTAAGAATGGCGAATCTGTGCTCCTCAGAATAGAAAACTATCAGTAATGTGTCACTTGAGTTCTCGTCAGCTTCTTTAGGAATAAAAAGCATAATCATCATATTTATATCTAAAGACCTCATTGTTTCATCAACAAAGGAGGCTGGTTAAGGAGAAAAAAAACCTTCAAAGAAAGAATCTAATGTACATAAGCATCTTTTGCATATTTATCCACTGAATCCAAGACAAGTTTTGAACACAGTTCAGTAAAATGCAAGAAAAGATTGCTTTCTTTGTGAGGTTTTTTCTTTTCAGGCATGTACGTGGTTTTAAAAAGAAGTCATGAGTAAAACAGACATTTTGTAATAATGGAAGAGTTTTGAAGAATTATTCCTTATGTCTATTTTTTTTTTTCACATTGTAAGCATAAAACTTTAAATTCACCACACAAAGGTCCATCCCACAATGAGGAAAAGGGAGAAGAGAAGTGGAGAAAGAAGAGCGAGAGAAAGACTGATGGGGTATTTCTATGCTATATCCTTAAGTAACTGTTAAGCTCCTTAAAATCTTGGTAGTAAGACAAAAGCACATAAACTGCAAATCATGTCATGTTCAGATGTACTTGCCATGTTTGGATATACTATTAACATAGAAAAGTTCAATGAACTTTTTTGGTTTTGCACATAGCCAGATGCAAAGCAATACAGGAGCTCACATCATAGCAAATCCTGGGACAATAAAAAATAAACTGAGCAGGCTATAGCCCAACAGCAGAATCCAGATAGTAATGTAGTATTCACATACTACAAACCAGACAGCATGTCTGCTTCATGGCACTGAGGTACTTTGGCAGCCTATTGACTGAACATGGGAATTGATTTCTAATCTTTTCAGATCCAAAATGCAATGAAGCTGAGTTTACAGACTCCTGATGCAACAACATTACTAACTATAATCTTATTGCAACATATGCGTTCATTAGAGAGGGCTTGTTATGATTTTCTGTGAAATACTGTTCTGATGGTGAGCTGTGTTTTTATCTGTAGCTCTTGGCAGCACGTAACATACCACAGCCAGCATTGTCCAAGAAAGGATTATTTCATTCCACTACATCATATCACAACTGACTGTACCTCGTAGTACAAATGCAACCTTGTCATTGCAATTTGTCACACTTTTTTGTGTGCATTATAGCTCACTGAAGTCTCATCTCCTGTGCTGAATAGCCTACTGCCATATAATACATGACACTGTAATGAAAAAGTCAAGATCACAACAAGGGAGATATTGGTCACAGCTCCCATCACAGGGGCTGGGTGCACTCTGGAGACACGACCAGAGCTCAAGCAGGGGACACTTTTGCTGCCACCACAGCTCATCTCATGCCCTACTTGCAAACGTGCCTCACTTTACAAAATTACTTGGCAATCAGCAGCGGATAACCAGAAGTGCAAGGCACCCCTTTCATCCCAGGGCTGTTTTCAAGCTGGGGTGAAAATGGCCTCTATCCTGCTTGGGTCATAGCATGACCTACTTAACCAGGTCTCAGATCTTGTTTATCTTGTGCTCCAGATGAATACTAGAACAGTGTAAAAACAACCAAAGCAAGAAAAAAGGGGGAGGGAAGGTTTCATGGAATTTTCCCAGCCTCCAGTCTCCCTTCATGTCCCTGTCCCCCGAATCTCTCTTTGCCATGGTGCCTGATGCTAAGCAGCCACGTTGCCTTGACCACTGTTCTCCACAACAGTGAGCACCACCTCACTGTTCCCATATATTATCCCTGTTTTATCCATCTTTCGTGTACAAGTGTAAACCACAGACTTAAACCGTAGGTTTTTCAGTGCAGTTACTGTCTTTGTTATACATTTGCAAAGTGCTTAACTCAAAGAGTCCATGGCCTATATGTGCTACTGCTTTAAAATTATAATAGGAAGCAGGGTACTTAGAGGGAAGTGCCTGAGTTTTTCAAATGTACATGCAAATCGGGAAAAAAACCTCAACACAAAACAATTCTCAATAATTAGCAGAGTAAGTGAAATACATGAGTGAGAATTGCTTATTTTATTATTTTGTGTCATTGTGAGCAATATTCTAACAGGCTTCCCCACTCAAGAATGATTTCCATCTCATTAACATGCAAGGTAACTTGAATGTTACTGTTTTGGGTAGGATACAAAAAAACTCAGACAGCACTGCTAAACAATGCACAGCAGAGAAACATTTTAGATAAACTGAAGTGTAATTCCTGCTATTGCTAACATATCTAATGAATGCATTTTAATACTGCAGCAGTAGAGACTGAGATTTCTTGAATCATAGACATACGGAAGATGTTTGTGCATAAAAATATATCATTTGTGACCCTCTGTCTCCCACTTTCTAGGAAAAACAAAAATTTACAATATACTTAACAATGTAATCATTTCATTTTACTATATTAAAGTGTTTCTATGGCTCTCAACAAAACCAAGAGGTGCTTGGTTTTTATAATAATTATCTTTCTAATCCTCCAAATGAGGATGGTATTTTAGATACAGAGTAGGTTATTTGGCATATTTCAGAACATCCCTTTTGTACAGAAGGCTTTCCAAAAGTCAATTTCAGGTCATTGACTAAAGATGGATATGGTACAGTAACTCATAAAAGAGCTGGGTGATACTGCTCGTTTCACCCCACACACTAACTTGTGCAAAACACTCCCCATCCCTGTGCAAAGCTCCCCACTTCTTGGCAAACCCACATACTCTTGAACTAATCACTGCAACACTAACTCAGATTCCATCACACGGTCAGTCTGCAAAAGAGTTGTCATGGCACTGTGTTTTCCTTCCTCATTTTGTTCCTTTCAACTTAGTAGCAGCACTTTACAACAGATGAGCATCAATTAATGATAAATTACAGTGAGATTTATGTATGATCATATTTTACAGACTCCTCGATGCCCAAATCTTTCGCAATGATAAATGTTTTACAGCAAATACCAAACACACTTAATAATGATTTTGCCATTTCCTGAAAAGTGTTGCCAATCTACCTTTGATTCCAAAGAAACTGCACATCTTTATCTGTTTGAAAATACGAACTTTTGCTCATGAGATCTACACAAAGGCTCTTTTATGTAGGTCAAAGGATGTTTCCCCCATGCCCATTTAATATGTTTCCTGTGAAGTTCTGTGTGCTGCCCTTAGGGCCATGCACATGCTGGTGATATGCATGCAAGTTGCACAGCAAGTTCTTCCTCCTGCCCAGCAGAATCATAATATCTGCACTTCCATCTGCTCTACAATGAAATCATGTACTTCCATATATTTTTCAAACATTTTTAAGTGTAGCACATACAGTAAACCACTGCTTTATGAACTGGATTACAAGTAACTTAGACTCCAAGCTCTTTTCAACTTGGTAATGACTAACGTCTCCTGGAGTATATTATATATTTAGAGTACTCTGTACTTAAGAAACAAGTCTCATCATATTGGATGAACTGTTGAACTAAGTCTTAAATGTTTAAAGACAGGTCAAAAAGTCACTCTGCAACAAAAGTATGCAACCTACACCTGACTAATATCAGAGAAGAAATCCATGCAATGAATTTCTTTTGCAAGTTTTCTTTCCATATTAGAAAATCTTATGCTTTATCTCTGAATGTATCAGAGTATCAGAGAGATTAAACCTGAAACTGGAGTCTTACAAAGCAAAACTCCAAGAACAAATAAAAAAGTACGTCACATTCTTCATAAGCTTCACGAGAATTTCCTCAAGACATGCTTCTCCATTTATACAACAGATCAAGGAAGGCTAGAATCCAATTTCAAATCAAATAACCTCCATATCGATGTGTGGCGCAGTTGACAGTGCACTCTCATCAAGTCTGTGCTTTCTGGTGGGTAATGTGCACAATACAACTTAGAGCAGCCATTTGGTAGAAAACTGCTATATTCAAATTGAAACAGCCTTTAGTACCTTGGTTAAAATGGAGAGCCCTAATGTATGCTTGTCATTTGATGAAAAATAGTGCATTTAAATTATGAAAAAAGAATTTCCTATGAAGATACAGCACAGTACAGTGACACAGATGTCAGGATCTTATTTAAAACTGTTAAGGCACAGTGCAGTACAGAGGCAAAATTTGATAGGAAACACAAGATCATATGCCAGTGGCCAGAGATTTGCTGCTGGATTATTGTCATAGGTAGTGATAAAATATGAGTTACCTACAGGTAATTGCTTGCTCCTCAAGGGAAGTGACACCTTTAAACTGATATCACAATGCAGAACAAACATACATTGCATCAAAAGGTGTAAAGGCCATATTTGATCACATGATACGGCAAGAGCAGCCTGATGTAATATTGTACATTTTTTAAAAGTACAGGGCTTTTTTAGCAATGAGATATAGCTGTCAGCCCACAGAAATGAGGGGTCAATTAACATAAATAAAAATTCTTACAAAAAATAAGTTAAAGATGAGATTTAAAACCACTAGAACTCAGAGAGAAAAAAAAATCCAACTGCATAAATAGATACTTTCAAACATTTAGCAGTTTTGCTAAAATAAATCACATGGCTATGAAACACTGCCTTAAGAAAAGAACTTCAGCAGTTTTGGGGAGCTGAAGTTATGTCTTTGCTACTTTCTGCTCTTTCTTTGAACTACTCAATAGGACAGTCCTGGACAGCACAATCAGCTTTGGCTCTCCAGGACCAGAAGACGTCACTCAAATTGAAGTAATGCAGCAGGGACCACCAAGAGATCTAGAGCACATTTCCTGTAAGAACATGGACAGGAGGAGGCTTTGGGGGCACCTTGCCAGTGCTCCTGGGGAGTTTCATAGCCTGACTGGAGGAAGCCTTAAAGGCAGTGCTTTCCAGATTCAGAGCCTGAACCTGGAGACTGAAACCAGAGGTCCTTCTGAGCACTCCCTAGCCTAAATTTGTCTGTGATTATCTAATGTAAATAGGAGCACAGCAACACAGAGATGGTTTCTATCTATTTTGTAGCAGTAAACATTCTAGGGAAACTACAATGATAGAATCAAACAATAACTGATTGCTTTGTTTAAGAATCAGCATTCATGAGTGAAATTTATAAATCTTTTAAGGGGTTTATATGTTAAACATTAGCATTTCCCACTTTGCTAACAGTACTGGTTTCAGAACATATGAAATTTGAAAATCTGTGTTAATTCAATGCCATATGGATATGGGCATTCATCCAAGAAAGTGGCATCTCTATAAATGATTAGAAGAGCTGTCCAGATTTGAAGGTTTAGTGGAGAATCCAGCTGATTGGTTGCTTAATGTCTCAATACCAGAGAGTGTCTGAAATAAAAGAGCCTCTCACAGGACCTTCCACCCTGTCTTCACTTAGGGAAATGTTCTCCCTCCGTTCTGGTGGCAACATCAACTCCATAGGGGTTTGCAGATATTTTCTTGCCTACATGTTTCCCCAGCTTTCTCTGAGAAAGGATTATATTCTGCTTCTACTTCATCCAGAACAAACTTTGACAGGAAAGAACAAGTAAAAAGGCTACAGTGCACTGGCCAGTGCCATAGGATTTTCTGAAAATTCCCCAGCTGGGATGCCAGAAGGAACAACACTACACAACACTACCAGAAGAAATTATTGCTAGCTGTCAAAATGATCTTGTTAACTGAACAGTCAGAGGAGGGACAATTTGAAGAATGACTGAATATTCTACAGTTTGAAACACTAAAATAGCATTTTATGAGATCTAAATGTTAGGCAAAGTTTTGTCTATTATTTGCACCAACCAAAAGAGGATCCACAAACTCCACACTGCAACTGGTCAGGATTTATGTGTAGACTGAGAACATTACCACATTATCTCACATTTACTTTCCCCTGGGCAAGGCTAAAGACCTTCTTAAGAGCAGCAGACAAAGGCATAAGTTGCTTTGCACATATACACAGGGAACATACAGGATAAGGCAAATTAATGACATTTGTTGTTTTTTTTCCTTCCGAGTAACCACCTTGCTGAATGGTGAATCTGAACAAAAAATCTAACAGGAAACCTATATTGGCCATATCAAAACTGTACAAGCACTGTTTCTGTTAATCTATCAGAAAGTAGACAGAAAATGTTCAGACTCTTTCTTCAGAAATAACAAACACAGACGAGTAGTCCATCCAGATCATAGATCCAATGAGATTAGTCAGCATGTGAAAAACCACTCCTCTGTGCATTTGAAGGATTAGAACTGAAAGTTAACCGTTTCACATGAAAACAATTCCCTTTACATAAGCAATTTTGGCAAATATGTGGTATTATGTTATTATAATTATTATGTTTTAGAATGTTGATTCTTCACTCCCTGCTGGAAATGCATGAACATTTTAGAGATTTGTCAGATTGATCAAAATTCATGCTCTCGTTTAATCCTCTATAAATATTACTGATAGAGATTTTTCTCAGAATCAGTTTGTTCATTACTAATTGCCAAGAGATGTTAGAGATAAAATATGCCTTGTGATCTTAGATAGAAGTATTTTGTGTCATTCACATTTAATTCACTCACAAAAACAGATGCATCAGGCCAAGTCAGTACATCATGGGGAAGCTCCAAAGGAAAGCCTCTGTGAAATGTAGTACTGGTAAGAAAGTACAAGCCATTTTTCCTCCAGAGTCAATAGTTCATCGATATCTGACAGAATGGTGTTGCCCAAAGGTGCAATCACAACATCTATATTCAAGGTTCTGTCCCATTATCATAATGAAGTATCTCACAGATTTTTTCTTAATAACAGTATTCGTGATCCCCTGGCCAGATTCCATAGATACAATTTTCTACTTAAATAAATATACTCCATCACATATTATTTGAATTACCCTAAATAAATAGAATTTATGAGTGGGACCAATTCTTGTTCTTAAATACAATACTCACTAAATTCTACAATTCTCACTAGAAAAACTGAAATTCTTCTTACTACTTTTAATGATAGTATGACCAGATTTTCTAAGAAAACTTAGTACATATCCCGATCCCCAGGTTTTCTCTTTACAAAAATAATGAAAATAGGAATACTAAAAATACGTAGAGAGAGTTAATTTCACCAATTCTATAGAATTAATTGTGGTTTTATTTGCTTCCTGTTTCCTTCTCATTTACTGCCAGAATTTTGGAATTTTTAAAAAATGTGAATGAGGATTAAATTATAAAAATATAATTATTAATAGCAAAACAGACAGCAAGCAATTCCACAACTTGCATACCACGAAACTCTCAGAAATTTGCATTTAAAATATATATATATATTTTTCCTATTTAGCAAAGACAAACATAAAAATATCAGAGAGAAGGAATACGTTATGAATACATAATAGTCTTCCTCAAATTATGAAGTGATAAAACAATTTGAAAGGGAATAAAAACTGGCAGTATTAAAAGAAAAAAAATATTCCTATTTGTTTATTGAAAAGCTATTTACTGAGATATTTCTATGTGAAAGATCTATACAAGGAGAAAAAAACCTTCTTATATATCCTAAATATTATACCAAACAAGTTTTATTACAGGGACCTGAAAGAAACAATACTGGGCCCAGTATTACCTGTTAACTTGTTAAAAAAAGCACTTGGTAATATTTAATTTGTGAATTCACTGGTGCCTAAATACATGTCAAAGATAGCAGTAAATACAGTGATTCTGCCAGTCACTGCTTTTAACAGAGGAAAAAATAGAAAAAAAAACCTTTTTCTTTTAACTGTATTTCCTTAACTTGTTTTAGCATGAATAACAGGTTGGATTCAAACATTTTACTGGTAATTTGAAAAAAGTATTTACACTTCTGGTCCTGTACTTGGTGGTGGGAAAGCTTGCATGCAGCACTGCATGTGAAGCAATCGCACATTATCTAGAGGATTCTCAGCTTTCAGGCTGTGTAAAGTACATGTGAAATTCCATTACAGAGTTTGCATCTCCATCATTTATTATCTACAGAGACAGACTGGTATTTTTTGCACTCGTGGAGGAAAATACTGTGCGGATAACAACTCAATTACATCTTAAAATTAAGTTCAAGAGAAAAGTTTGTACACTCTGTAGTGCACCCAAGTATTTTTCAGAGCCTCCTAGCTCTGAGAAAGCAAATTGTGATATTGTGAATCAGAATGTAAGTTAATATGAGAAATACTATATGAAGCTGGAAGATACAATATACATTTTGAAGTATATTTAGTATTTAAACATCTTCCTTAATAGATCAGCAACTTCAGTAGAGGTAGTTTTAGAAGAAGAAGCCTTATGCATCTGAGTTATGGAGATCTCAAGCAGGACATTCTCCTTTCTTTAATTACTTATTTCAGAATAGCAGACACTGAAATCTTGTAATTTTATAGAGAAAAAAAATCAGTGCAGTTTCACTAGAACCACATGAAAATTTAATTTATTACCTTTTAATTTTAGTATTGAAAGGGACAATGTTAGATTTACGTTTAAAGAATGAAAGAAAGTATTATGATATTTACTTTCTTTTATTAAAGGAGCCCCAAACAGTATCTAGTGTTCTTTGGGAAAACACTTATCATTATAAAGCTAAAACAATTCTCAGCAATCACTGCAAAATCACAGAATCACTACTACTCATCCAACGAAAGAAACACCAATAATGATGTCTCTGCGCAGAAATACATACGTATGTTAAATATTGCCAGCCCTGCTATGATTTATAAAATGAATTCTGATGCATCCAGTTACTTGAGTCAAGAGAGTGCATATTTACACCCCATCCTCACCTGCACAAAAAAAAGCACTCTTGATTTGAAATTTGGTCCTCAGAAATCTGGCTTGAATGTAGACAAATAATTCAAAAGAAAACTGAAACACATTGTTTTCCAGAAAGTATTGGTGAAAGGACTTTTGAGCATGTAATTCCACCACAAACACGAATTTAACTTGGATTATTGGCAATTTCTTCATTATCAGAAGTGTTTCATCTGTAGTATGTTATGTAATATTAGAAAGCATTTTCAGTGGAATAACTTACACTGACAATGGTGCAGTATCCTGTTCACGCACTCTTGTCCAGGTATGTTTTCCTAAGAAAAAGTTTTAAAATGATTCAATCTATGTAGCTTTGATTCAATAATAATATTCTGTTTTATTGTGACATTTAAATGAATTTCATTAGTACATCTCCATTATGAAAACTTGAATTTAGAAAAAAAAATTCAAACTGGAAGAAAGAAAGTGCTTTTTTATTTTTTCTAAATTTAGAGACTGCTGATAGACAAAAAACTTCAGAGTGTTTTGAAAGCTTATAAAGATTTTTATTTTATTTGAGGAATTCAAACATAAATCTTTTATCAAGAAATCCCTGAGCATCTAGAACTCCAGGCAAACTATTTCCCACAATCTAACTTCCCTTATGCAGCTTTACTCTGCTTCCTACAAGTAGAACAAAATGAATCCATAAATTCTATATTGATAAATACACAGTACCACATATATTAACTATATTATTGCCACTTAGCATGTCAGTATTCATCTGTATTCAACTAATTTTCACACAAAAAGCTATACAGAAAGTTACATCAAATTTTAGTCTTCCTTTGGAGAAGAGAAGGCTCGGGGAGACCTCATTATGGCCTTCCAATATTTGAAAGGAAAATATAAACAGGAGAGAGAATGACTGTTTAGGAGGGTGGATAGTGATAGGACAAGGGGGAATGGTCTAAACTGAGACAGGGGAGGTTTAGATTAGATATTAGCAGGAAGTTTTTCATACAGAGGGTGGTGACGCACTGGAACAGGTTGCCCAAGGAGGCTGTGGATGCCCCATCCCTGGAGGCATTCAAGGCCAGACTGGATGTGGCTCTGGGCAGCCTGGTCTGGTGGTTGGTGACCCTGCACACAGCAGGAGGGTTGAAACTAAGTGATCATTGTGGTCCTTTTCAACCCAAGCCATTCTATGATTCCCTGAATTCTAAGCAGAAAATTTCTCAGAAAATAAATTACAATGAATTATAAACTAACTTGACTTCTAAGCAAGAAGCAGTAAGTTACTTCCCAAACTCAATTCTAGCAATCACTTTTTTAAAATTACATGTTTTGTTAACAAAACTATTAGGTGAAAATTAACACTGTCCAGCCACAGTGTTGTAGCCAATACAGTGAGCTAGATTACCTACTAGAAATAGCAACACTTCTTACCATTATGTTACTAAATTACGGAGTATCATCATTATTAAATCTTTTATTTTATTATTCAAAGCACTCAAAACTTTAAACAGTTCCCCAGACACAATGAGTATATGTCACTTATTCAACGTTAGAGATGTAAAGATCAAGACAGAGAAACCTGAGGGACTTGACAGTGTATGAACATCAAACAGTGCATGGGTTTCAAATGCACCAATTGCCCAAACTTATCTCTATTGACTCTATTATTTGTCCTAAAACCATGCAGTCAGAAGGTCCAGAGAGAATCTCTGCTTTTGATGCCTGCATACAGCCACTGGCTCACAGCCTTTTGTCAAAAGACAGAACACAAGCACAATCCTTTCAGTACCTAAAGGGGGGTTATAAGAAAGAAGGAGATAGCCTCCTAAGCAGGGTCTGTTGCAACAGGACAAAGGGAAATGGTTTCAAACTAAAACAAGGAAGATTTAGATTGGGTATTAGGAAGAAGTTTTTTACAATAAGGGTGGTGAGGCACTGCAATAGTCCAGAGATGTGATGAATGCCCTATCCTTGGAGACATTCAAGATCAGGCTGAACCAGGCTCAGAGCAACATACTTTAGCTGTAGGTATCCCTGTTCATTGCGGGGAAGTTGGACTAGATGACCTTTAAGGGTTTATTCCAACTCAAATGACTCTATGATTCTATGAATTCAATTGCTTTGGTAATCCTAGGTGATCTTTGGCTAACACACAGCATCAGCCATTCAGTGGAAAACAGCCTTTCCCTTGATTAGACATGGAAAGAGACTAGCATTCTGGTGGGACAGAAATGTGGTCCCATTATCCCACTACAATGAGAAACCCAATTGCTAAGAACGTAGCATTATACTCAACTGCAGATAGAGGTAGATCTCTGCTGAGAGCAGCCTTGAGGCTCATTTAGGCACTGGCACTCACTTTGTGTTGTGCATTCCCAGAGGTCACTAATGAGAGAATAAGTGATAGATGAAATTATTGTTATTATTATTATTACTATTATTTTAAATAAGGGGCATAAGTGGGGCTCAATGCTTAGCATTGGGCAGCATTAATGTACCTTCAGGAATTTTGAGGCAGTCTGCACCATCCCACTCTCCCTCTCTAAGATTCGTGACTGGGCAAGCAGACAGGTCTAGCCCCACAAAAACAGCAGCTTTGAGCTCTGCTACACCACTGAGCAAGGACTGCCTGTTCTACAACAGCAGATTTAGGCTCCTTGAATGCCTGTGTGCAGGGAAGGCAAGGGTAAGGCTGCAGCAAAGGGAAAGGAGTGAAAACATCCTTGCTTCCCTTTCCTGCTGAACACTGATGCAGAGATCAACATTTACGAGCTCAGAATTTGTAAAGCATTCTAGCAGAACAAGGTGATACTCAGTAGAAAGAAGGGAAAATGTATTTTACATTTGTGCTAGACTCTTCTAATTCTTGGCTAGTATGTAACCAAAGCTTGTTTATCAACATGTCGCTTGGCTGATTCAACATCACAGTTACTTGTCATTAGTGAGAAGCTAACTAAGATTAAAGACTAGAGATTTCACCAGCTGTGATTTAGTAGTTTGTTTTTGTTGGTTTTTTTTCAGCTTCTTGTTTTGTTTGCGTGCTTTTTGTTTGCTTTTAACTGTGGAAAGATTTGAGAAGCTAAATGAAATATGACAAGCTTACTAGAGAAACTTTGATTTAGCAAGCAAGAAAGTGTGTCAAGGACGGTATCCTCTATATCATCATGTGCTTTCTGTTTGGCTTCAGCATTAAGAAACACAGAAAATAAAATGTATTTACAATAACTGGAAGAAAACCTATGAATAGTGAAATTACCATACCAGTGGAAATGATCCGCTCCCACATTGTGAGACCAGCTGTTGTAGCCTTCATCATTTGTAAGTTTGCTGTATGAAGGGTGAATATAACCCATTATTGGAGCTGTGCACAACCTAGCCTGACCTAAATGCCAAGAAATAAGCAAGTGAGAGTGAAGCATCAGTGGCAAATTGGAATCTAAGGCCTTTTGTGCTTGTTAAATGGTGGAATGATTATAATTGGAAAAAGTGATGTGCATTAGTTCTGAGTGAATGTACAAGAAATGACAAGCGTGTAACTTAATGATTACTTCACAACACCCAGGACTGCCTTCTAGTCTTGCACAGAGAGGTTCAGCCCTACAGCAGAGAAAACGGCATGTCTTCTCCTGCTATTCATGGGCATCCTCCACAGGTCACATGGAAATAACCCTGAAGTGATAAGTCTTGGTTTAGGAAGTCTGCAGCTTAAGCTTGTATAAGTCATTGTGACAGAGTCGGTTTTTTTCTCTGTCCACAGACCTTTGTCTGTTTTAGTAGCAACTGGGCAGAGCCCAGCTGTAAATGAAAACATACACTCATTGTTTATTCTCACAGGTAGTAAGTATATTGGCAGAGCTCCTGCCAATCAACAGCTGTAAGACTTATTTGATTAAATCATTTCTGACATGACATTTTTCACATGTCCATTCTGTAGATCGCTGTGATAGGAGCAAAAACAAAAGGCAAAAAAAATCAACAATAAAAAATACAAAGAAAAAACAACAATGAAGAAAAAAATCTAAACATACTAATGAAGTATTTCAAATGAATATGAAAATACCACACATTAATTAAACTTAGTTTTACAGCTGGCAGAAATTATTATCCAAGGATATTAGAAATTCAGTACAATTAATTCATCTTCATGTTTAAATGACTACTGTCTAGGAAAACTGTTGCCAAGCATTTCCTGGATGATAGGCATGTGCTTTATGGTAGGCTCGTATAAAGATTCAGGGTTAAATGCTCAATGAAAATGTATAGTACATAAATCTACACACAAAAGTGGCAGGCAAGGTGTCAAGAAGCAATCATCTCCAAAGTCAGTTTACCCTCACAACAGGGACCTTGTCACGGTCAGAGTTAAACAGGCTCTGGATAGGACTAAATCTTCTCTATGCGTAACAGTCAGAAATGGAGGGTTTATATGAAAATACGAACCTCACAATTAAGCTGTGTAATCAAATCCTGTAATTCTAGTGACTTTTCTCTTGAGAAAGAACCTCAAGTTCTTAAAAAACAAAATACCAAAAAGCTTGCCCTAAATACTTTTTACTGATGTTTATGTGCAAATTTAGATATGTCATTGTTTAAATTGGAAAGAGACCTACCTTCCTAAGAAATTAAGACTTGCTTTTAAGTGGAAAGTTGCAACCAATTTCTGCATCACTAGGTGTGGTCCAGTGGAAGCCTAGGCAGCATTTATTTGGCATGCTGAGATGGCAGATACTTCAGTATTAAATGCAAAATGTAAAGGCATTCTTTAAAAAAATAATTTTCTCACTCTTACTTAACACTAATACCAAAGCTTTCATAAACCAAGAGGTCAATAAACGTGGTAGAAACTTTACAGATATCAAGCGGAACAGGATGAATAATCTGTACCAGTAAGTAATGCATTCAACAAGTCTCCACAGAAGTCTCAAATCCCGAGCAAAGACTTTTGCCAGCTCTTTACATTTTGGCAACCCTCACAACAGAAGAAAACACAGTCCTATTTCTACACAAAACCTTATGTTGGCAGATCGAAGAAAGCTCAATACCCAAGAGAAACCACTACCTTCATACTCTTTACTTCAGCTATGCTCACCTTACAGGACAGTCTGGAGGGTCCTGGTTTCACCCTGTGCTTTCCCAAGCAATGTTTGGAAAGATGGAGCATCAGGGAAAGAACTGTACTCACTCCTCTTTAATTAGTAATGTTCATTTGAATATGATTTACTATGGAAAAGAATCTTAATAAGAAAAGCTTTTTTACATTTATTAGAGGAGAGATGGTTTGACAGTTGGAAAGGAGAATGTATTATCAAGACGATAGTGCAGGTAATATCCTGTATATTGAGTCTAATCACCCATTTAAAGTTAAAACAGGAGTTGTTAAGAATATAGTGAATCACACTCTAATGATTAGTGATGAGAATCACCTAGATAATGAAACTGGTATTGAGAAACAGATTTTTCGGCAGGATGATTACCCTGCAAGATTGATTAAAAGGATAATTGTAGAACAATGTAACCTTTTCCATAATTATAGCACTGAACTTGTTTAAAGCCATTTGTCATAACAGTGTGGCTCTGCCATATCACAAAGAAAGTGACCATTGATTAACACAGTATTTATTACCTTTCAGGAAAGTGAGGTATTTTCACACCTGTACAAGGTTGCTTTAATATCTCTGCATCAATAGTTAAGGATATAGTAAAATCACTGCAAATAGTCAGAGCTATAAAAGTCCATGTGGTTGCACGTTCTCTGATTGCTGGACCTCAAGGATGAGTTTTCCATCCCTTTTTTTTGTGAGATCCCATGGGACTAACACTTTAGCACTCCTTCATTCATACTGGCATGTTTATGAGGCCAAACTACTTTTCAACAGTTGGCATAGCAAAAGAAAACATTGGACAGCTTTAAAATTGCACTCAAAGAACTTCTAAAGGCAAAAGATATACAACTGGAAACACTAAAAGTTCCAGTGTTTGAGACATAGCTGTGAAGAAACTGAACAACTGTTTTTTGAGTTTTTTAATCTCTCAGTGAGTTTTAATCTGCTTCAGTGAGAAACTCCTCTATAACTTTAAATAACTTTCTGGCATTCTTTACAATATAGTGAAATCTTTCAACATTTTAGCTACACATTCAAATAGCTAAGTGCTAGCATAAGGAATGTTTTTGTCACTGAGAACTACCAAGGCAGGCAGCAGGCTTCCTAAAGGGAACAAAGACAACAGTGATGATATTGTTGTAAACTACCATATTCAAGGGACAGAAATGTATCCACAACACAAAAATGATGGTTTAAGATGTTTTCTCCATAGATTGAATTTTTTCAGACAGTGGTGAAAGTCTGCAGACCAGCTTCTCCTTTTGCTTTGTCATGACAAAAGAGTTTAGGTTTGTTTGCCACATGACAATTCTTGAGAGTATAAAGCAGAACCCAAAGCCTTACATAAGACAACACTCACAGGATGTGTATAGGAAATATTCTCAAAGAAGTTAAATAGCTGTGATTTACAACAACAAACAAAAAATCACAGTTGCAGAGAAGGATCACAGGCAATTGTTTAGTCCAATCTCCTGTCCCAAATAGACATATCAGCAAGCCCAGAACAAGTTTTGAAAGTTTTGAAAATCTTCAAAAAGGAAATTCCCCAGCCTGTCCAGATAACAGGGTTCAATCACTGTGATATGATCTAGTATATTTTCTTTAACTATCTGTCATGACTGAGAAGAGTATGGCTCTGTTCTCTAACCTCTTCCCAGTTGCAGGGTGCTGCTGGCTTCTTTTAGCTGGTCTCAACAAAGACAGTCTTCTCTATCTCAGCTCTCAGGTCAAGCACAACAGCCCTTCTATCCTTGGGAGTCCTCCTGGATTGTTTCTACTTTCCCACCATCCCCCTTGTATAAGGGCAACCCAAAATTGTACCTGATATTCCAGGTGATAACCAATCCAGGTAAAGGAGGAAGATAATCTCAGTTCATCTGCTGGTGACACAACATTTTAGCCATGGGTGTCCTTTGTATTATTTACGAATGCACACATCTGCCATCCACCATACTCCCAGAGCTCTTATGCATTCAGTGGGTTTCTAGATTGTACCAACGCAGCACTGCTTCACCCTAGACCTTTGCATTTGCCTTTGTTGAAGCTTTTGAGGTTTCTATTAGTCCAGTCTCCAAGGCCATCAGTCTGGCTGAACTGAATCTCTATTGCAAGGG
This sequence comes from Lagopus leucura, assembly GCF_019238085.1. Classification (NCBI taxonomy): domain Eukaryota; kingdom Metazoa; phylum Chordata; class Aves; order Galliformes; family Phasianidae; genus Lagopus; species Lagopus leucura. The sequence continues at coordinate 1,698,076 of NW_024962267.1, forward strand.
CTATGCCCACCCTTCACAGTTACCTCCCCAGATTTTCTGAGGCTGTTTTGTTTCATCATCAACATCAGCAATGAAGATATGAAACTCTACTATGACCAAAATCAACCCATACAGTCACACATAGGTTTCGTCTTAGAACTTGAGACTTTGTTAATTTTTCTTGAATCTGTAATTTCAGATAAGCTTAACACTTTGTGATATCATAGAATGTATTTTAACATTGAAAACTGTGTCAAGGATATATGGATCAATAAGGTGTGGAGTGACTGTGGAAGAAAGAAAACGCTTATTAACTCTGTATTTTGGTGAGGCAGCCAAGCTATTAGTGATGGAGTGGTTTTCCGGTGGGAATGATTTTGTGCTCTCTGAGATAATAAAAAAATGTTTGGCAATGTGACTAATAACACATTATTACTGCTGGGCTACCATATTTCAAACCATTAGGTACCACTCTGGGCTACTATATTTCAGTTAACGCATGAGTAGATTTGAGGGTAAAGAGTGGATAGAGGCTGACGAATTCCTCAGGCTCCTCATGTTCACGCAGCCTCCAGAATAATAACTATGGGAATCTGCCATCTGGAGAACATATGTACAGTTTGCCACAACCAGGGATAGGACAATAAGTGGTCTAATTCAGGTGAGTAACGGCAGCCACTCTTCTCTGATTGAGGTAGTAACATATTCCTTCCCTCCTCAGGTGGCAGGCAATAGTCCATCTGGAAGCCAGCAAGGGTCTTTGTTTACTTTAACTTACGAAGGGCTCTTGCATTCATTTGCAGAAGCCAGCAGCAGTGATTCCAGATACTAATGAATGATGACATGGCAGGAGGAAATTTGTGGCATGCAGTCTGTGTGCGCTATGCACCATTTGGTTATGTGCTGCATTGAGGAGTGTGGAGCAGCCTGTCAGTGGGGCTCCTGCAAGACCTCCCACCAAAGCCTTGCCACGGATGCTGCAATGGCTGGGTCAGCCACCAGGGAAAGCTCCCAGATATGCTTGTGTTCAGAGAATAAGGATAACACAGGTCAGTAGGAAACCAAAAGAAAAATGAAAAAGGCATGGGAGTTTATGCTTAATCATGGCCTAAACACATCACTAATAGCTTAAATACAGCCCATGAATTTCCTGTCTGACTTTTGGACGCAGAACACAAATGAATTAAACAGGCCAAAAAAAAAATAAAAATTAAATCAGTTTTTCCATCACAATCTATTCAAGCCTGTGCCTTTGCTGACCGTACTTTAGGGCTATCCAGCACTGCGTGGCAGGAAACAAAAGCACAGCCTACTCACTGCACACAGAGTGAAAGAGCTCTTGAAGGGCTGGCTGCTGAAAGAGGGGACTCTGACATTGGGTAGTGGAGGCTGAATTAAATCCTAGAGCAGAGTAGTCCTTTTGCTTATATTAGTTCATGTGATTCATATTTATAACGATTCCCTCCTGCTGAAAAGGCCTGGCTGCCTGTTGTTTCTGCTCAGTCATCCCCATCAGTTTCACAGATGGATTTTGCTGGAGTGAGAGAATTAGTGCAAAAGTATGATTGTTATTGTTTCACAGCTGATGAAGAACGACAGCAGAAAAGTAGTTAAGAAATCTTATTTTCTTGTCACCTTTGCTATGTGAAATTTTACACTCCTACCTCAGACAGCGAGCAAATCCTTGCCTTAAGGTTTTCATTACGGTTCTCAAGGGAGTAGTGAAATTACTTGATTTTCAGTCATTCAGGGTATCTACTTCAAAGGTTAAAATACAATGGATCTTCCCTGAATTCTCTGTGTAGACACAGACAGCTCTGCAAAGACTGCAGCACAAAGATAGAGAGTTCCATAAAACTGACATTTCTTTTTTAAACCACGTGTGTGTGTGCCAATGGAGGTTCATTTCTCCTGAAGCAGATGTGTGAAAAATGCTGCATGCTTATTGTAGAACAAAAGTGAGAGTTAATTTCAAAGCTCTGACACATCTAAAAAAAACTAATATTGTAATTTGTTGAAGAAAATCATTCAACAGCAGATTCAGACAAAGTAAAAAAACACACAGCACATATTTGGGTTGAAGATCTGCTGCTGCTTTACAACTTCGGTCCTATTGTCACTTATAATAAAATCAGGGGGAAAGACCTTGAGAGATAAGCCGCTTATTTATTTGTTCCTGAAGCTTTGATAGCATGTAGGTTGCTGTGTGATCTTTATAAACTCAGAGGTGCTAAGCACAGCTTGTTTTTGAAAGTCAATGCCAGCAAGAGACAGACTTTTTGTAACAACACCCGGTGAGCTGTGGCACTTGTATACTCATGTATTTGTCTGTGCCAAATCCTTACCTAGCCTACATTAACAGTGCTCTTTTGACTTCATGCTGGGGATCTAGCCCAGTATTCATTTCTTGAATATGTACATCTGACTTGGATAGATGTGCTCCAGAGGATATTTCTCAGCCTTTCGCTAACCAAGAAACTCCAAATACCTTAAATATAAACAATAATATTTCTTTTTTCTCACAGCTCTTAATGGGATAGATGCTGATCACAAAATACAGGCATTTTGTTTTAGGTTTTTAGTTGCTGCTGTTTTTTAAGCAATTGGTGTGGTTTCAGTTTTGTTTGAATTTGGTTTGTGGGTATTTTTTGTTTGTTTTTTATTTGAGTGAGGTTGTTTATTTTTGTTTGACAATCTGGAAGAATAGGGATGAAATCGGTGAGAAAAAAAAAGAGTCAAAGTAATGAATGTCAATTGTTCTAATTCCACATACAAGCTGAACTCAGGTAACCTGTACTCTCAGAAAGGAAACACTACTTTAAAACAAATCCCGCAATAATACTTATAGGCAACATACACAAAATCAGGTAGAGGACTTACTGGAAAGAAGAAAATTTTGTGCAAACTTCTCCTTGCATTATCCTAAATTGTTGCTGATTTGCAATGTGTGTGTCTGCTCAGATGCAGAAGAAAGAAAGCAATCTGATGCCTGAGCCAGTTTTTCATCTTTCAGGACAGGTCCCAGGGCCTGAGGGAATATTCCCTTGACTCCTAGACATTGCCTTACTAGAGAGTTGTGACACAATTTCAGAAAAACTTCATTGATGTTTTACAGCAGGCGATGCCAGCTGCTGTAGCTGGTCAGGAGAATGTTAGAAATATCAAGATAAGATAATGATGTGTGTATGCATGACTTCCACAATTCACTGACATGACCAACTGTGATGATGAGGAAGTTTTGGAATATCCACAGCATGACGTGTTACTTTATTTTTAAATTTTCCTTTTTTTCCACTTTTTTCCCCCACTTTTTCCTTTCTTTCACTCTGTGAACCACATTCTGAACTATATCACAGTCCAAATATACAATATTTGGGAACAAAAGCCTCAGATAAACTGGAGGGTAACTGCTGCTTCTATACCAAAGGCAGTTTGTGCACCTCACAGACCATTAATCTTTTCTTTTCTGTCCCATGAACAAAACAGTGATTTAGTTCAACAGAGGGGATGCAGTTATTCTGGAAGAAAGCACTTATACTGATGGCATCATACGCTAGCATAAATGGACATCAACCACTGTTTCTGCTTTAATTTTTTTTTTTTTTTTTTTAACTCAGTTGGCAGGGTAATATTTTCTCTTTTTTCTCTTCTTTGCAAGTCTGCAATAGATTTCACAACAGAAAAGCAATCCTGTAACACTTTTATAGCCAATGAATTGAGAAAAATTATGGGTCCTGTCCATTAGTTCATTTCAAGTCCAGTGTATTGGCTGAACGGCAAGTATGGTAAAAATATATATCTATATTTAAAAAATCACAGACCATATTATAGAAATTTTTCTGCAACGTTCCATAATAAAGGAAACTATCTGTCCACATAGGTCACAGAATATCCTGAGTTGGAAGGGACTCATAGGGCTCACTGGGCCGAACTCCTGTCTCCACACTCTGGACCACTCAAAAATCAGACTGTATGTCTGAGAGCATCCAGATTCTTCTTGAACTCTGGCAGCTGAATGCCGGACTGCTGCCCTGAGCAGCTTGTTCCAGTGCCTTCTGGTTAAGAAGCTTCTTGTGATACCCAGCCTAACTCTACCCTGACACAGCTCCATGCCGTTCCATCGGGTACTGTTGCTGCCACCAGAAAGAGCTCAGCGCTGCCCCTCTGCTCCCTGCAAGGAGCTGCAGCCGCCGTGAGGCCTCCCCTCAGCCTCCTCTGCCCTGGGCTGAACAAACCCAGGGACCTCAGCTGCTCCTCACAGATATTCCCCTCTAGATCCTTCACCATCTTTGTATCACTGTTTCCTACTGAAGTACACTGGAGCACATTTTCATCCACTGTGACACCTCCTACATATGCTCTATATGTGAAATGCATAAATCTGACATCCTGGGAAAATTCCTCCAAAAACCAACCTATAAATTCTGTGTTTTAAGTCCTAAAGTCTTTGTTCCAGTTGTCTTCCCTCCTATAATAAACTGTTGTACATGTAAAGAATATTCCTTACTTAGCAAAGGCAATGAAATTCACTTATATTCTGCTTTATTTACAGACATTTTCTCCTCATTTAATTTTTCCATCATTGATTTTAATCACATAATCCCCTCCTACTAACACACAGTACCCTCCAAAAAAATGTATACAACATAAAGGATGATTTAAAAGGGACGTACTTAAAAGCACAGTTATCAGTGTACGAACTTTTCTTGCACCTTACGCTAATTCTCTTTTGGGCTCAGTCAACAAGTTTTTCTCTCTTTCCCTGTGAGAAATGTTTTAACTAAACTTTGAATTGTGTACCTCTGTAGATTCTCTGTTCTGTCTGTTATTGATATCAAGATCTGAAGAACCACACCTGAACATAGTAACTCAAATGAGACAGTACATTATTACGCATGAATTTCTGACTTATTTGATATTACTGTGATAAGTTGTACATACTTCCTAATAAGAGAGTTTGCTTTTGACTGCAGCAGCACACTGGAAATACTCTCCTGATAATGCACTCCGACATTGATAAGGTCAATTAGAATGTGTGTGAATATTCTTTTACCTGCCGTTACTAAGGAGTATGTTTTGTTTATAAGCATCACATTACACTGATGTCTATTGTTCTCATTTTAGTTTTTCTCTCTCTCACATTTCTTTACAAATATATTTCTGAAACCAACTGACAACAGAACTTTGTGTCATGTAACAAAATTTGAATTTATTTATTTCATGTGTCTTTATTTTACTCAAATCTATCTGGTTATTTTTCTGGCTCATTAACAAGATATATTAGATATAACAGAGAAATCTGAGGCACAACTTCACAATTTTTCAAGGACGAAAACCTGGTCATCAGTTTTTGATCTGAAACAATATTTTTCCTTTCTGCAAATAGCTTAGTTTCTTCTTCAACAATCTATATTTGATGTACAAGTTTTGCAAGTTTATTTACGTTTCTGTAAGACCAAATATAATGCTTGCATAATCCTCTAGCTTGATATTTGAATTCTCAAAATGCTAGATAACTGAACAGTGTTTGCATTTGATTCAGGCCTACGTCAGCACCTGGCAGTGATTTTGAGAAAAGAGCCTGCAGACTCCCTGTCAATATATCACTATTTCCCTCAACATGTTGGGAGCACTCAGCAGTGCCTATTCCCTCCTGACAAACTGTCATGCAATTAAAAGTAAATACAAAAATCACTGAAAGGAAAATGTTAATATTTCAAAATCTAATGTCACAGAAACTATGCTTAACCAGTCTGTGCATGATTTTGTAAACTTTTATTTAGAAATGATTATATTAAAGAGATTGTTTGAGTCTTTCATTTTAGCATTAAACTCAGCATGACCATGTGTGAAATGATCCATCAGATTTCATCAAAGTTAAAAATCCCATATGGCTTGTACTACCATAGTTTAAAACTTCCTGTGATTCAGAATATGTCTATACTGTTCCTGAAGAAATATTTGAGCTAGATTACAACTTGTTTGTTTGGTGCAAGTAGCGCAAAACCTATTTGTGAAGCTATCTGAACACTTTGGCTCTGCCTCATATGGGGAGCTTTGTTCTGACCTAACAGCACCTAACAGCAGGTCCTGAGCTGGTTCATTTGAAACACTCCTAGCTGACTGGACATAACAGTTTTTATTTTGATGGAAACATCAGTTTCCCTTTTATGACTACTAAGTCTAAGTAATTGTTAATGTACTGAAATAAGCTATGAGTTCAAGTTATTCATTGTGTATACACACTTTACAAATGAGAAAAATGCTACTTCTAAATACTCTATAAATTACTAGTTCTGTATCTAGATTGAGTTCTTTTTCTAAGTTCTGTTTAACAACAACTCTTCTCAAATGAAACTTGTTCTTAAAACCTCTCGTAAGTTTCAGCATTTTCAACTCAGTATCTAGAACTTTAAACCTCCTACTAGAAGACCTTTACATGAGCTGCACTGAAACCTGACTCCCTTTAATTTTTAAATTTATTTCCCATGTCATAACTTCCAGAATATATATGAGAAAGTGCTCTCCTTCAGAAGATCATAGAATCATATCACAAAGGCATAGAATGGCTTAGGTTGGAAGAGACCATAGAGATCATCTAGTTTTGACCCCTCCTACCAGGGGCAGGATTGCCATCCACTATATCAAGATGCTCAGGGCCCATTCAACCAAGCCTTGAAAACCTTCAACAATGGAGATCCAAATGGAGTTTGGATATCAGAAGAAATTTGTTTACAGTAAGGACAATGAAGCACTGTAACAGGTTGCCCAGAGAAGTGATGTCCCTGGAGACATTTGAAGCTAGGCTGGATCAGGCTGAACAACCTCACAGAGCTGTAGGCATCCCTGTTCATTTCAGGGGAGTTGGACTAGATGATCTTTGAGGGTCCTTTCCAATTCAAATGATTCTACCATTCTATATCCACCACTTCTCTGGGCAGCCTATTCCAGTGCCTCACTACCCTCTGAGTAAAAAATTTCCTCCTACTGTCTAATCTAACTCTCCCCTCTTTTAGTTTAAAACCATTCTCCTTGTTCTATCACTATCAGATCACATAAAAAGTTGTCTCTCTCCTGTTTAAAAGCTCTCTTTATGTACCAGATGGCCACAATGAAGTCTCCCTGCAGACTCCAACAGCTCTATGGCTTTCTTGTGTTTGGATCCCAAGGTCTGGATGCAATATTCCAGGTGGGGTCTTATGGGGGCAAGAGGGGAACAATCATTCCTCTCTCTCTGCTGGCAACCCGTCTTTTGATGCAACTCAGGATACTGCTCACCTTTTAGGCTGCAAGTGCACACTGTTGGCTCTTGTTAAGCTTTCCATCCACAAGGACCCCCAAAGTCTTTCTCCATAAGAAGTTGCTCAAGTATGCTTTATTTCCCATCTAGTTTTGTCAAAAAGCATACTATCTTACATTACACTAAGATTATGCCTCTCAGGCATTTGAAAACACGGTCTTCGTGAGGCAACAGAGATTCAGAATAAAAGACATGAAATACTACAGTAAATAATCCAAGCATAACACTTTTACATGTTGTAAGACTTGCATTTAGTAAGTACTGTCAGATAAGTCCACTTTTGCATCTCTCCCATAAAAAGTCTTAATAATATTTTCCCAACAACACAAAAGTAATAACAGCATTTTTCACAATTATATTTTTTAAGTAAAAGAGAATCAAATGAATAATAATTGAAATGACTGAATATTGCATACACTAAAATGGCTGGGCTTAATATAACTTCTCTCAGACTGACAACACATTAGCTCAAGGAACATTTATCCTACAAAATCATGTATTAGAAGAATGGGACATGTTTACTTTCTGAAGCATTGTCCAAAGAGCAAAATGACATAAGCAAAAATTTAAATATTTTCTTAGGACCAGTGCTTGCAGATTACAGAATCATCCCTTGTGTTTCAGAAAATGGCAACTATATCTGGCATGAGATATTTAAAAAGAACATTAAAAAGATGCTGATATACCTGTTCTGATCTGAATTGTGCATTTCTTTCAACAAGCTTCAGTGAAACATGATATGTACTAGTTACTCAAAGATGATAAGGCCTTCAAATAAATAATGCATGTAAATGCTATGTCTTACAGTAATGGAAAATGCAAAAGTATTTGCATTTTATTTTATAAAACAGAAATGTTAATAAACTTTGTTTCAGCACAAAAAAGCCCCACTGTTTTCTCTCTTTTTTCCTATCACTTATTTCCTATCACTATCCTATCTTGTCATTAAAATTTAGAAGAATAAGATCATACAGTAGATGACCATTTTCCAGAGTGAACAATGAATATAACACAAATTAATTAATAATTCATTAGGTTATGATATGATTAAAGGTGAATTAGAATAACAACCATGTTTAAGACTGCCACTTATAAATCAACCGATTTCCAAGAAAATAAAAAAAGGGAACAAAAAACAAACAGTAATTATACAAAATATTTTTTCACCGTTTGGAAAATAGACAATTCAGGTGCCAACGAATACACAAACATAAGATGACAAGGCCGCCATAAAGTTCAGATTATGTGGTATATAAAAGGCCTTTCAAATGTCATTTATTTACAGTAATCTCTCTTACGTTACTACTTAGAAAACCTGGGTCCTATTTTACACAGATCATATGAGAAGTAGAAGAAAATCACCTAACATCTCTTGTGCCTCCATTTCTCATTTCTTATCTGAAAATGAGGGTGATACGTAAGTGCTGCCTTTACAAAGGTGCTAGGAGGGTTAGATAAGTACCATCTCTAAAGCCCTCTGAGAACCTGAGATGAAAAGCTCTGTAAAACTCAAGAAAAGCTCTACATAAGTGCAATATTATTCCTGCAGTTCTTATTATGTTTATTTGTTTACTCCCTTCTAGAGAACATAATAATTCTAAAGACATTTACATTTGAACTTTGTAAGAATTCTGTTATCTGTCTTTAGAATTGCTCTTAAGGGTTCTGTAGAGCAAAGGCAAATGATCACAAAAGCACACTCAAATCTTCCCAAGGATCCCATCCTGCAAGGCATTCAGCATCTCTTGAGCATCACAGAGCACTCTCAGCTGACTGCACTCATCACACTGCAAAAGTGGGCCTTGAATTTCAGGTGTCAGCATCACTACAAAAAAGAATCCTAGCGCAGAAATAAACAATATTCTACTTCTATTTATTTATTTTTTTTATTTTATTAGCTTGTTAGACTTTCATGGACCAGGACAGAAGATACAGCTTCTGTGTCCACAGCCTCAGTGCTTAACAGAATACTGATGTGCTCAGCAAAGTGTAAAGAGTCAGTCTTTTTACTGTCATTGATGCTGCATACCGACACAGAGAAAAAAGTGCCCAGGTCTCACTGGAGATTTTTTTTGCTGGACACTGTGGACAGACTGAACATTCAAGTGGCTTATCATAATGCTCTTTTTTTCTTCCTGAAAAAAAAACTTTAAGGAATTCAAACTTTTTTTTTTTTTTTTTTAAACACCTTTTAATGTTATTCCTACTCTGAAGAATGAGAGCATGGAAAGTGGGACACGGATAAGAAGAAAGGATGGATACATAGGAAAGGAAGCTGGCATTACCTCATCACCTTTACAAAAAAGTTGTAGTCCAAACTTTTTTCATAGAACATGCTATTTCAGAACTTGGTCTAAAAGCCTTTGACCAGGTATTTCCTGGTCAACAATATAATAATGGGAGTAAAAGCCATAGCTTGAAGAGAAATTTGCTCACTTCTAAGCTTTGATAACACAAACACAATTGTGAGGCTTAAAATCAGGGAGAATTTTAAAAAGAGAATGTTTAAAAAGCAAAAAAAAAAAAGATTTTTTAAAAAAATCATATATTTAACAGACTTCTAATTATACAAAGCACACAAAAAACAGAGAACTAGACTTTCTTCTCAACTTTCCTTCATAGATATTCTTTGGAAGAATGCTATAGACATTGGAAATGTTATAGTGCCAGTGAACAACCATCCTCCTTGAGGAGAGCCTTGAACACATTGTGAGTGCCTGCTGCCAAGAGGAAAAGGAAAAGGAAAGATGACAAAACGTATCTCTGTGCGAGCAGCATGCTTGAAATATTATTTTTTTTTAAGTCAAATTGGAAATAGGTGTTTCTGTGCCTTAGAGAACTCAAAGAAAGTTAATTTTTGTTGTTGTTGTTTGTTTGTTTCCAGTTTTAGGCATTGAGGGTGTTCATTAATGAAGCAAATTCTACTTCAGGGTATACTTGGCTCAACAATGCCCTATTGAGCCCTATATGTTAACACATTCTGTTCAAGGTCCAATCAAGGAAGTTTAAGGAGATGGAAAAAATGAAGCTTGCAAAAGACAGTGAAATAAAAAAGTCATAATTCAAGACTACTACCATTAGAAAACTGCTATTAAAAAGTTGTACTTTTAAAAATAACCCATGTTTGTATGACGTTTAATGTTTAAATTCACCAACTTTCTACTGTAGCTTCTTTCGGACTTTTATTTGGGACTCTACTATATTGCTGCAAGTTACTTCACCCATTCTCACTGATCATTTGCTTACAATATATTTTCATCTCACTAATGAGAATGGTCAATAAGAGAAAGAAAACAAAAGAAAATATGTATTAAAAATGTTGTAGACTGTATTGCTTTAGCATACTGATTTTGATATCGATAAGACATATAGAGAGTGAAAGCATTCTTGACAGCCAAAAACCACTATTCAGTCCATAAATCAGGAAAATATACAGTCAGGTGAATTGAGATCTCCTGTGTATCAATATTAAACCACTGCAACAAAAGCTAGAAATGTTAAATATCTCTTTATGATTAGAAGTATCCATATTTATGGAGTTTACATGTGGTTAAAACATCTTATTTAAGAAAAATGTATAGCTGACAATAACAGAGTAATTACAGTCACAGCTACAATCTGGCTGTATAAATCATTGTGATTCAAACTATGGTAATAATAAAAATAAATGATATGGGTTTTAGTTCATTACCATTCATCTAATAACACATGATGAATTAAAAAGTTTCCTAAGTGAAATACTCATTCATAAAAATAACAATTTACCTACAGCTTCTTCAAAATTTATGTGAATGCAATACAAAAATAATTGTATTTTTAACAAAAGCAACCTTTTGGCAAGGAATTATTTTAATTGTATTCCAGTCCTTGTAATAAGTTTGTCCAAGATATGTTTTTCCCTCATAGTCTGTCTTCTCTATAATTCCTAATTTCATAGATATAGTAAACGAGACAAGAGTTTACTGACTTAAAAATTTAATAAACAAGGTTCACCCTAAGAAAAAGTGATTCTATTGCAGTCAGAAAATAGTCAGAACAATGAAACATTCAAACAAAATATCCAAGAACAAGTTTCCTCCCTGTGCATTCCAGTCAATGCAGACTTTGAACAGCAGGTTGCCTGTCCAAAAACATTACGTCTTCAGATCCCATCCGAGTTTGTATCAACCTATGAGGAACAAGTTCCCAGACAAAGTCAAGCAGAACTTTGCACCAACTTTGGCAAAGTGGAGACATTTTGGTAAGATTCAAGCCCTCCCACACTTGATGCTGGTGGGAGTAGGCCAGATTATCAAAGCCTTGAAAATAACATTGGAGTTAAACCCTAGAGATTTTCCCACTTGATATAGATTCAAGAGATGGTAACAGAATGCTGAAATATTTTTTTGTTACACTAGAAAGCAGAATGCAAATTGCCTTTCTGAAGTTTCTTTATAAATCATGTAGCTGTTACAAGCAATAGCTTTTGTTTTATCTACATGTCAAGACCCCACATCAGCATTCCAGAAGCACATAATCACGCTGCAAATTTAGCTGGAATTTTGCTACAGTAAAATCTGTAGAATCAGTCTCCAAAAATGTGAGCATTCACTTCCAGAATTGAATTGCAAAGCCAGAAATCACAGATGATAATCGAAGCCCTAGGTGTGACATGAATATTATGAATTACTTTGACACTCAGTAAATATTACTAGTATTAATATCTAAAAACTCCAATTAGTTGAAAATTTTGGAGTTAAGGAAAGAAAAATAGTCTAATGAAATAATGTTCTGGAGAGATGTCAAAATCTTCATGTGTCTGCAGAAGGCAAAACCACTAAAGCAGCAGAGCATGTAGCATTAGTTGGAGAGACTTATATTTTTGTAGAACAAATGAATCACTCGCTTCCTGCAAGGAAAGATTTAGAAACCCTCCGGATTAAGCTAAAGCAGAGGATCAGCTTGAGCTCTGTAACTGTGGATTTCTACATGTCTGGAACAAGTTATTTCCCAGTTCCTCGCTGACACCTAGTCAAGGATGAGGGAAAGATCAACAAACAGTAGAAAAGGAATAAAAGCAAGTGTTTAGGAGACCAAGAAGAAAGCTATGTCGATGTAACAGGCCAACCCGTGTAGCCTTTAGCAAAATCTCTATCACTGCTAGGTGATCTATCCTGTGCACACTGCACTGTGAAGCAAACTCCTGAGAGTTATTAGCATTAGAAGAAGTTTAATTATATATTTTATGGTAAATTGAATCAATTTTGATTTCTAAAAGGGCAAGAAGACATAAAATACTTCTCTGAATACTCTGTACAAGAAGAATCCAAGTATTCTACAATTTTCTGTAAGATTCAAAGCTAAAATGACAGATGACAGAATCACAGAATGGTAGGGGTTGGAAGGGACCTCCTGAGATCATCGAGTCCAACCCCCCTGCCAAAGCAGGTTCCCTACACCAGATCACACAGGTAGGCATCCAGGTGGGTCTTGAACATCTCCAGAGAAGGAGACTCCACCACCTCCCTGGGCAGCCTGTTCCAGTGCTCCGTCACCTCACTGTAAAGAAGTTCCTGCACACATTTGTGCAGAACTTCCTATGCTGCAGTTTCCAGCCATTTCCCCTTGTCCTGTCTCCACACACTGCTGAAAAGAGTCTGGCCTCGCCACGCTGCCCCCCACACCTTAGATATTTATAGGCCTGGATCAGATCCCCTCTCAGTCTTCTTTTCTCAAGGCTAAATAGTCCCAGTTCACTCTGCCTTTCTTCATAGGAGAGATGCTCCAGGCCCTTCACCATTTTTGTGGCCCTCTGCTGGACTATTTCCAAGAGATCCCTGTCTTTTTTGTACTGGGGAGCCCAGAACTGGACACAGTACTCCAGACGAGGCCTTACAAGGGCAGAGTAGAGGGGGAAGATCATTTCTCTTGACCTGCTGGCCACGCTCATTTTAATGCACCCCGGGATGCCATTGGCCTTTTTGGCCACAAGGGCACACTGCTGGCTCATGGCCAACCTGTCGTCCACCAGGACACCCAGGTCCCTCTCTGCAGAGCTCCTCTCCAGCAGCTCATCCCCCAACCTGTACTGGTGCAATTATTCCTCCCTAGATGCAGGACCCTACACTTGCTTTTGTTAAACCTCATCCGGTTTTTTACTGCCCAGCTCTCCAGCCTGTCCAGGTCTCGCTGAATGGCAACACAGCCTTCAGGTGTGTCAGCCAATCCTCCCAACTTTGTATCATCAGCAAACTTGCTGAGGGTGGCCACTGTCCTCTCAAGGTCAAGGTCATTGATGAAGATGTTGAACAAGACCGGACCCAGCATTGACACTGACCCCTGAGGAACACCGCTGGTTACAGGTCTCCAACTGGACTCTGCACCACCAATGACGACCCTCTGTGCTCTGCCAGTCAGCCAGTTCTCAACCCACCTCACTGTCCACTCATCTATCCCACACCTCCTCAGCTTTGTTATAAGAATGTCATGGGAGACAGTATCAAAAGCCTTGCTGAAATCAAGGTAGACTACATCCACTGCTCTCCCCCCATCCACCCAGCCAGTGATAACATTGTAGAAGGCTACCAGGTTGGTCAAGCATGACCTCCCCCATGCTGACTACTCCTGGTATCCTCCTTTTCTTCCAGTTGTCTGGAGATGGCATCAAGCACAAGCTGTTCCACCACCTTTCCAGGGACAGAGGTGAGGCTGACTAGCCTATAATTACCTGGATCTGCCTTCTTGCCCTTTTTGAAGACCGGAGTGACATTGGCTAATTTCTGATTGGCTTGATTGATCTGATTTCAGATGGCCAGTGCATCACGTATATATGTATGAAAAATACAGGAATGACAGTCACCAAATAACAGAAAAAAAGAGCAGACAAAACCCTGAGAAGAATCACATTTTACTAATGGTGGAGCAGTTGCAGTTCACAGAGTATCTAAATACGTTGTCCTCAGTGAGTCTGGAGAAGAGCAGGGACTTTCCAGGCATGAATAACTGGCACTCAGTAGTATATATTCCATCTCCATTTTTCCTTAAGTAGGAATAGTACAATATTAAAATTTATTGAGGGAGTGCACTGCTAAACCTCCAAGGCATGTTATCTCAATGACTCATAGGGTTCCTATGCAAACACAAACAGGGCATGTGGCATCAGAAACACACTTTTAAGAACCCAAATTCACTCACATTCAGAAACTCTTATGTATCTTAGCAGTAAACTACAAAATCTACAAAACCACAGCATGTTCTGGTTATATGAACACTTTGCTGTTTAACAGAGATAATAGAAGTGTTGGAAGCAACAGGATCAAGGGAATTAGAGGAAATGCTCATTAAAACAAATTTAAAAGGTCTAATGATTAAAATATTGATTAATTAGCCAAACATTGATTAACAGTCACACTTTATCAACTACAAAGGTTCTAATTACTGCACCATTATTCCATAGATTGACCTGTTCTCTCTTGTCACTTACAATGAAGAACAATTTTTATTAAGTGGGTTTTGGATTTTTGACCTGTAAAATTTTAATAGGGAGTGCAAAGAGGATGTCGTGTGTGGTTTGGCATTTTAGTCACTGAGAGACTCATAGTTACTGTCTCTACTTAACCAAAGGCACAGGAGAGCAAGAGGGATGTAAATACTCAAGAATTAAAGCCCCCCAGCATGAGAAAGATACATTTGAAACTGCTGTGAGTCTACTTCAGTGAAAGAAGAAACTGTATATTACTAAAATGTACTGATGGGTAATAACAAAATGTTTAAATGATGCACCAGCATGCTGACCAGCCAAGCTGTATTTGCTAAGGTATACAATAATTTAATGAGAAGGAATAAAATGAGAATCTCTTCTTAATTTTTCTTACCTACTCCAAAGCAACCAACCCAGCCTATCCTAGAAATGTACCTATTTCACCTTAAAAAAAATAAAAAATAAAATGAAAAAAGGAGCAGCCACAGTCAAGAACACATAGTTCATTTACAAAAATATTTTCCACTCCAGCAACCTAGGTCTCAAAAAACTGCTTCACAGTTGAAACTTATTCTCCAGAAAATTTATGGATGTCTCACATAAGAGTATCTTGCTGATTTCAATAACTGTCCATTTAAATCTGTTGATGTAGCGTTTAAACCTTGCTTCACAAAAGAAAGAGGCTAATACACACACGGGGTTACACTCTCAATATAACTGTCTGAAAGTGATGGTCTGGATTTACTCCTGATGAGATCAGCTCTAAGGCCAGAAAGCAGATTTATAGTGTGAACATAAATGAGCATGGAGGAGGGGGACCTTTTTGATCATACATATGCTTGTCAGGCAAAACGTGCTCGAGACCTCATTGCCAAATAAGCAACAGCAAGTGAGTCCCTTGCAGCCAGTGAGGAAAATGGCATCAGGAGGATAACTCTGAACAGATGCAGCTGGCTGATGGGTTTCATAGCCAAAACTTGGTAGAGGGCCAGGAAAAAACTGCTCCTCCTGCTCTAGAATGGAGGTTGGTCTGCATTTCCTGCTGGCTAAAGTTATAGGTTTCACTCACAGAGATGCAATGTTTTAGGGAAAGCTATATCATTCTTCAGCCATTTAAAGGAAAAGGATAAGCCAGTGTCATGCCAAGGTTTGAAATATCCAACTACACCATCTTCTGCATATTAAGAAAATAACTGCTTCACACAGATGCTGGTACTCAACAGGAACTGAAGGAATTAACACTGTAGTAAACAGGTAGTTGTCCTTGGCCTTTCCACTCCATCCTTCTGTTACACTGTCTATTTTAACCAAAACAATTCCTTTACTTCTACCCTCCACATCAGCAAAATAAAACCTATTTCATTTCCATTATATACCATATGGCCTCCTGATCTGCTTTCTTGATTTTTTACACCAGAAAAGCTGTTACATTTATAATGCATTTATAACTTAAATCCACAAAGACCATTTAGAGCATAATCAGACAGTCTGCCTGTGTGTTATCCCGCTAAGCCAAGGTTTATGAGTTTTCTCAGGTTATTCAACAAGAGGAAAAAAAAACCACTTTAGAATCCTTCTCCCTCCCTCCCTATATATATGCACACCCAAGCTTGCATCAATATAGTAAAACATTTCCATGCAGAACCAGAAAAAGAGTGTTTTAGGGTAAAATTCAGAAACCAGGTATTTTTCCTCTAGTGAATCTAAGTTACAGAGTTCTTCTGTCCTCCCAGAGGTACAGCACTTCAATGCCACAGAGCTCATGAACTCACGGACTCACTTTCTGTGATGCATGTAGGGATCAGGATCATATGTGGTAAGTAATAAGTCCAGGTAGGAGAATGGTGCAGAAGCATCACAAGAAGGCTCACCACTGAAGTGGCCCAGCCCTGGCCAGCTTATGCTGGGGAATCTAGCTGGGTCACCACAGCCTAATGGGTGCTCTTGGCTCCTTCTTACCAGACTTGCAACTGTGGCCACCTGGGAGGAAAACAAGCCATGCTGGGAGGTTCATAGCACCACACAACCTCTCCTGACTTGTCTTTTTCCGCTTAGGAAAGCAAAGACTTTCCAAGGTTAACTTTATTTCATGTGTCTTGTAAAGCATAGCTTTGTGTGCATGTGTTTGTGTGTGCGATTGCTTTTATTCCTTGAGAAGGCAGCAGAAAAATTTGCCCTGGCAGTGATGCAACTCTTCCTCTCACTAAGAACAGAATAATGTGATCCTAACTGGAAAGAGACACAATAAAACAAAGGTTTAACAAAGCATCTTTTTGCCATCACATCAGGATTTGCAGTCCATAAGGCTGATTTTATTGTAACAACAAAGTGCAACCGTGGCTTCAGTGTCACAGCAAATATCTAGAATTATGTACATGCAATATTAAAAACTTAAATCCCACAGTTAATGAAATATTACCTACTACCTATAGGTAGCATCGATATACAATCCTTTATGAGATTTTTGCAAGCCATAATAGTATACTGTTAGTATACCAAATCTGATATATTACTAATGCATCAATAAAGCACAAAAAATGTAGTAAGCAACAAGCAAGAAAGCCTATCTAGCTAAAGATGCTTACAAAATAGAAATATTAGCTCTTGTTTCTCAGGCGAATTGAGCATGGTTAATAAATAAATAAATGAATCCTTAATAAAGGTACCATCGTTGATAACCAGAAAACCTTTATAATATATTGTTTTATTTAATCATGCTTGACATCTTCATTCTATATGCCTGCTAACTGGTAAAATTTACTTATTTTCTTGAAGTCCCTTTACCACATTCCTGACTTTGTAGTCCTTATCTCACATCTTTTTAGATTACCTGTCCTCCTCCTATTCTGTTTAGCAAGTGCCTTTCTAATTAAATAAGCTCCTACCCTTGCCTCCGCTCCAGAAGCATAATAACAGTGAAATGCTGATGCTAGTGAACAATATAAAACAACAATTACTTTCAGGTAGAATCTATTTTATGTTCAACAAGTGTTTAGCCCAAGATCACATTGTTGTATGATCCTTAGATGGCACTAACTAAACATAGCACTAATGATAGCAGTGCTTCTAGGAATGTGTGTTCACTTTTTCTACTAAGACGGATCTCCCAGTTTGGTACATCATGCATGATTAGGAAGAATTTTGTTCTGGAAGGAAATAGTTCAACCCTTCTTTTTAAAAATAGACATGTGCAAAAGCAGCCTTTACACAAGTCTCTTCAAACAGACCGTGGTAAAATGTAATCACAGAGAATGAAGTTGATCACTGTATGCAGTGAGAACATAAAGCTTATGCACCACTTCAGTCTTTAAAATAGGTTATAAGTAAGAGCTAAGCATACTTTTTTTCAGGCACTCTTCATGGGGTAAAATTTACCAGCAGAAGGCCTGAATAAGTAGAGCAGAGGACAGTGAGGGCCACACAAAAGGAAGGAGTAGGGAATCATGCTTCAACATGGTAACAGTTGGTAAAGGTCAGCTTCCTACTGATAATAAAGTGCACTTGCTGTATTTATCTGGCAGATCCCTCTAAAAAGGCTGGTGATCTATGGAGAGCTTTTTAGAAGGGCTTGAGCAGCCACCTCCATGCAGAATCACTGTTATTCCATAAAAGTTTCTGTATTCAGTGCTCATTTATTTACTCCAAACAATATATACAGTTCGGGAGGAACACTAGGAGCCCTTAAAATGATATCCAGTAAAAACAAAAGATCCAAAACAATTTCTTAGCAAAACATAAGTTATTATTTTTAAGTTGTATGGGTAGTAGTGCCTAAAATATTATTTCCATCGTTGTTGGTGTGGAATTTTCCCTTGAGACAAAAGTATACCTGCACCTGGAAGAGTGATTGGAATCATCCGCATGAAAATATCTGCAGTAACCAACAGAAAACAATCAACAATACGAGTGAAGAAAGCAACCACCTGATTAAGCAATATTCTGGTCTAGATACCAATGGCAATAGTTAGGCTATTTGACACCAAAAGCTAAATGACCTGCCTTCCTTTGGCTTATACCATGGATCTTAGATTTTTTCGCTCACAGTTGACTTAAGCCATCTTTGACTTTGAAACCTCTAACTTTTATCAGTTTGCATCACAACCAAAGTGTAATTCAGGTTTATTTTTTTTAACATGTGTGTGTGTGTTTGTGTGTGTGTACCCACACACCCTCACAGAGAGAAAAATAGGGAAATTTTTATCATTACAGTATTTTGGCAGCATAATGGGAATAGACAGCAACTACTTTGTGTTACAAATTTGAATGTGAAATTTCAGAAAACCTCCTTGCATTAAAAATGAATTAACTGTGTGATTATTAATTGTGCATATTCCAATCCCTTTGTGCTGTACTGCATGTTTCTTGAATCTCATTTGAATCCTTTGGCTAAGTAATGTGTCAAGGGGGGTACTAGCCTGAATGCCTGAGTTATTTAAAAAGCAGGACAGCACTTCCAGATTAGAATACCAATGAGCGGGGTTAAAAAGGCTCTACTGTAGTTGGAGGGCAGCTCTCAGTCTGAGTAGTACCTGAAAAGGACCTCTATGGACTAATTTTCAGAATCACATTGTAATGTGGGCTCATGTCAATCATCAGAACAGACAGCTTCATCCCATGATATAAACTAGTTATACATTCAAGAGCTGCCAGAGGATCTTCATTAAAAAGGGACTTAGCATTAAAAGAAGAAGGTTGTTTTATTATAATACTTCAAACACAGTTTTTTGTTTTATATGTTCTCAGAAATCTTTTTTGTTCTTCTTCACAATATCAAAAAAGCACCACAGAAGCAGCAAAAACATTAAATATTCCAATTTTTAATGGGAATCAAGGTAGCTTTCTGGTTTAAGGCATTAAAAATCATATACATTTTTCTAAATATATTCATGCCTTTGAATAACAAAAAGAAGTCTCTAGATGTAATAGGAGGATGTTTTTAATCTTTTGTGAGAAGGGATTTGCAGAGCTGACTACTCAAGGTACAATATCTACTGGCAAAGTATATCAGTGAGAGCTTTATACATATAAATTTGTATAAAACCTTTGGGCTATCCACAAGCTTCCTGATACCAGTTAGATATTACAATCCATGTCATTAAAATTTAATATGATTGTGTTAAGAAGAAAACATTAACAATATCCATGTAAGTAAATCATTGACACAGTAATCTAGTATTTCAAGAAACCTTAACAGAAGTTTATTAAAAAATAAATAGATAAATTTATCTATTTACCTATATGGTTGTCATTTCAAAGAACCCGATTTAAATATAATTTCACAAGTCATGCAACTTCCTCAAAGTTAGAATATTTTGATCTAAAACTGCTCTCGTGTATTTACTTCATGCCAGGATAAGGACTTCATAGGAATCTAACTGAAATGAGAAGGTGTTTCTTCATAAGCAGAATTAGATGTAGAGTTTAATATATTTTGTGCTTGTCTTTTTAAGCTATAGTAGTTATATTTTGTGTTATTTTCTGTTCTGAGAGCAGATCTTTTTTTTCACTTTGCTATTTTTCAAGCAGCTTGGCCATCATAAAAGTCAGGCACATTCTTGGTAATAGTAATACTGACCATTTCATTATACAGTGCTTTCCATTTTCTATTATTGTCTTCAGAATTATTAACTAATTAATTATTAACAAGTTAATGAGTTTTTCTATTGCCCTTATTGCCATAACATCTAACACCTCTCAAACAATTAAAAATCTCACTTCCGAATGTTTCTGTGAAGCAGGAAATATTGTCAGACCTGTTTTATCGAATGGGAGACTAAGGCAAAAAGGTTCTCATTCCCGTATTCAGTTACAGTTTTATAACTGTAGTAGCATTAAAAGAAATGGAATTGCTTTTAAAATAAAGTTATTCTAGTCATCATCCAAAAGAGACAAAGAGATTTAAGTAAATTTAACAAGGTTGCAGAGGAACCAAAAGCTTAATTAAAACCAAGATGTCTTTTATTTCTCTGGACAGACTGCTAGACTTTTCTATATTTATTTTTAATGTAAATCAGTTATGATGGGTTATAACAGTAAGAGTACATGATATGATAATACTGTGTATTGCAATTTTTAGTGTCTGTCTTCAGACATTTCTCTGGAAGCAGTATCATTAAAAATGAGTTTCAAGAGCTTAGAAAACCCTCCTGGTGAGTGAGCTCTAGCAAACTCACATGAACCCAGGGATATCTTAATTAAAGTCTTTCTGATGTTTAAAGATAAAACAGACATAACAATCCTTGCTCTTTGGGGTTCTTAAAAGAACTCTTTTGAGGCAAGCCTTTCCCTCTCTCTGCCATGCTCAAGCCTTGAATTACACATAAACACGCACAAAATATCCACCTCAAAAAACACTCTACAGAAGGAGAGCATGACAATTACTTTGAAGTGCGAGCCCCTTTGCTAGCCCCCATCCTTGGAGCAGTTAGCAGTCCAATCTTTGATTTTGCCATTATCACGGTCTAACAGGTAAATGGTGTTCCAGTCTTAAGCCCAAAGAACACGTCTTGAGGATTTGTTCAACATAGTTCAGATCCCTGGCACAGAAATCCCTTAAATTATGGGAAGAACGAAAGCTTGATCTTCTGCAAAAATAAATTATAAAAAAATATTCTGTCGCTAAAAATAGAACTCTAAAAGATTCACACATAAAAATTCTCATTGAGACTGCAGTTGCTGCCAACCATCAGTTGGTCATTCATAGTCTTCCCTCATGTGCAAACTCCACACATTACAAGATCAACTCCTGTATTAATAACCTTCTGTACTGAGCACGGTATACGAGTGCCTTCTGAAATGGCACACCCACTGACAATACCAACCCTGTTTCCACTATTGAGAACGGCAGAGGGTATTCCAAGGTGCCTCATGTCTCACTGCATGCAGGCTTATAAAGGAAAGTCCTCTGTAGGATTAGTGCAACTTGCTGCCTTCAGTGTTTATAAAGCTGCTGGGCATTCTGCAGTTTTATGTTGCTTGCAGGGAATTCCAGATTTTATTCCAGACGATACTGCTTAATTATTACAAAAAGAATTTTTATTTTTGTTGAACAATATTGATGTCTGTGCAACAGTTTCCCATCAATTATACACCTGATTACCCCTGGCACCTCATTTGAAAGATTATAAAAGTATCATTGACAGTGAATCCACAGTCCTGTAGTGTCAAATCAAACAATAGAAAGAAAAGATAACATCAGTTTGTCTTAAATCTGCAGGATACAGTAATTGATGAAAACATTTCTGAGTTCCATATTTCACACACTGTCTTTTTCCTTTATCTATATGCTTATGATCACCTTGTACATCTTTCCCCCTATTTTCTAAACACGGATTACACCAAGTTGGAAGCCTTGACACACTTAAAAAATATTTAAACAGTTTTTCAGGTGCCTTCCAAACAGGAAACAATACCTGAAGTTCAATTTGTACCCTCAGTTCCATTACTTAAGGCAAGAGGTGAGATGCAGGTATGCAAGGTAAGCACTTCCCAGCGAACAATTCTGGAGACAAAAGAATTAACGCCTTTTATATCATCAGATTATCAGAAAAAGTCTTCTAATTTTAGCTGCAAATGTCTCACTTTTTCAAAGCTATATTTAGCAGCTTACATTGGCACCTACAGTCAAAACACATGGAAAAAATAGATTCCCTAAAATAAAAAGTTATGCAATTCATCAAGTCTCAGATTCCATAAGGAGTGAGCACTTAGTGGGACTTGAATAAAAGATTATCAGAACCCTTTGAGCAATGTCAGTGTTCCCCTTCCCAGAACAGAATACAGGAAAAGGCCTCAAATTGCAGAATTCTCAACTTCTTCTCTGTGCAACACTAACGTAGCGAAGATTTGACTGAGGGGACAGGTTTCACAGTCTCTACTAGAAAGCTGCAAACTGTGGGTTCCCTGGAGCATGCGGCTGTGCCACGAATACTTTGCTGCAGAGTCTGAGAGATTCTTTGAGGGAAATAAAGGCAAAAAGTGATTCCAAAACAACAACTTAATGAATTAGAATAAACAATCTAAGGTAAAAAATCAGCTACTCCCAGGCTTGTTAGGTACTGGAAGGACCTAGCTAGCACTTTGTTCTTCCTGAAAGTTATTGACTGGACAAGACAGACACTGTAACTTCCACGACACAGCAGCAGGCATTAATTTATTTTGCAAGAGCACCTATTGCGACATCGGTAAACTCAACAGCTTTTTAAAACTAATTGCAAAGAAAAACAGCTTTTGTTAGATACTCTCTAAGTATCAACCTATTCCAGAAATGAAGTTTACAGATCTCAGTCACCTGAAAATTCTGAATGCCTTTAAACTGCAGCTAGAAAAGTACATCTAAAGTTTTATAATTACTGCTTAACTTGTATTTTGTAATTCAAAATATAGAACATTCCCTGCTTCATATATGATATGTAGAGACCAGCATTGGAATTATCTTCATACAGCTTGATATTAGCTTAAAGGTATCAATATGGCTGAAACAACTGTATTCTGTTTTTTAAAAACTGTAAAATAAAATACATTGTTTCAAAATTGATCTTCAATTTCTAAGTCCAAATTCAGTTAATTTTTCATTAAGGAGACACAACTCCCAAATTCCTCAACTTTACTGCAAACCCACAAAACTTGTAGAGATATACCTTTTCTAAACAATGACATACACTTCAATAGCTTTAAATGTCTTTGGCTTCTTTTTCAGTAAGGTGTATACTTTGTTTACAAATGGCTTCAAGGACCTTTGAAAAAAAATAGTACGAGATTAATCACCTGAATGAAGCCATTTTATGGAAAATCTAATTTAACATTCTCGATAGTGTGCTTTACTACTGATGCATTTCCACCAAATCCTCTTCTGTGCCCTTTTTTGGAAAATCTTTAGAAAAGCTGTGACAACAGAAGAGACACATACCGAAAAATAATACAAGTTCTTAGACCATTTTTTCAAAGGCCTTAGTCCATCACTACACCAGAGAACCTCACACAGGTTTTTATTTTTTTAGAGAATGCTTTAACACCAGGATTTGATGTCTAGTCTCTTCTTCACAGGCACATCTCTGTAAAGACTTTCTCCCTATCATTAATGTGCAACTCAGTCAGACAGACCTTTTTAATAAGCAGTTGAAGAGCCACTGCCTTTTGCACATGAAACTAACAAAAGGTTCATTAGTCAAATGAACAAAGAATAGTTTGAATGTCAATGTATTATCTTTAAGGAAATCCTCCTCCAAGAGAATCTCAATGTAGTATTTTTTACTGGGGGTTTTTCGTGCCCAAATTTTAATGTTCTGGACCTTATCTATGAAAAATTGATGAGCAAAGAAAGCTGTTGAAAGAGGACATCCATTGCATGTCATTTTTGCAGTGGACCACTGTATTCAACCATAATTCAAAAAGTAAAGAAAAAGCCATTTGTTTGTGTATTTATTTAAGTTAAACTTCCCTGGCAAAACTTTTTTTCTGCTGTGTCAGCTATCTGTTGCATAAATAACCTTGCATCAATTAGCAAGGTTATTTAAATGACCACTAAGCAACAGAAGAGAGCATCAAAATTATACACAAGTCAATAGAAATCTGTTCACAGAGAGAGATATCTCTTTTTAGAATGTTTATATGCAGTTTGGAAGAAGTCACAAACATTCCATATAAAGATCTTATGAAGCTAAATTCAGAGACAACAGCAAGCCAAATTATTCATTATCTACTAAAAGAAAGGAGAAAAACCTGAGCAATTATTCTACAGAGATGGTCCACTATGTGCTTTGCAATTATTAAAAATAGAATAATTACAAGAACTGAGTATTAAACAACCTATCAGCAAATCACAGACACATGACAGCTGGCATACCCGTCTATTGAAATCTTACAGAACATTACCAGCATGTTTCTCTCAAAAGGCAGCACTACTATCCAGACGTTATTCTGTCTCAAAACAGCATTATGAATAACTTCATACTGAAAGCGATGACAAAAAGCTGCAAATAGACATAAAATGTACAGTTGGGTAATAATTATAATTAAAAAGTTAAGACACTCAAGGGAATGAATGTGTAATAAAGATCCATCTAGCTGTGTTGTTAGGCACTAAAATTATTACAAGTGCTTTCAACCACCAAAGTGTGCCTTTAAGGCGTATTAGCATAGGTTGAAGAGCTTTGTCTTGATACTGTCACACAGAACAGTAAAGATCAGTAGGAAAACTTGCAGGTACAGGACCAAATTAGATGAAATTTGTTATTTGTTATATCTGACTATTATGGCAAGACTACAGCAAGATGCAGATACAGAGAAAAGAGCAAGGAAAAACATCCAAACATTCCAGAAATGAATACTAGGAATGGGAAATTACACCTTTTTTTCTTTTGTTAAAGTAACAAAAGTGTTGACTAGAGAACTTTTCGCAAAACACATTGGAATTAAGGAATATTTCTGACACAGAATTACAGAAAAGCCTGCCCTATAAAGGTCAGAAAACAGAACACTACAGGTGGCTAGAGAACTGGCTTGTATATCTGATACAAAGGTTACCTGTGGGTATGCAGGGAGTTTATAAGTGGGATGATGCCGTGAGCATCAGAATTTGCACTGGGCTTTTTTTGTATTATTTTTTTTCCTTTCTGTATTGATGACCCGGCAGAAGAAATGTGAAGAAAGGTGAGACAGTTTTTGCTGACAGAAAAATGGGGTGGGGGAACCAGTCAATACAAAAGTGAAGAGCAATAGAGGTCAGAAAGTCTTCTGATATACTAGGAGTCTGAATGGATAGAAGAAAGTTTCTAAAGTCATCAAGAATCTTGAAATAATGTAGCATGAGATGAGAGACTTCAGAACCAAATTAATCTCCTTTGCAAAGAATATAATAGGAATACAATAAAACACAATGTACTAGATGTTAGAGCACAAACACATTATTTGTTGCAGCGAATCAGATTGGTAAAAGGCAAAAAAATCTGTACTGGATAAGCAGAAAAGTCCACTGAGGAAAGCCCATCATAACGAGCAAGTAGTCCAATGAGTGTGGGATAACACCAACAAGTTATCATCTCCATGAAGAAAGAATAGTTCAGTTCTGCTGAGTGCATAGCAAAGGAGAGCAACTATATATGATAACATTGGGATGTGGAAATTTTGATTATTTATAATGCTGAGGGTAATTTTGCGGTTTTGGAAATTTTGGAAAGTGGAGGCGATTAAGAAGAAACTCTATTAAGGTATACACAATCCTGAAGGGAACAGAAAGGAGAGATGCTGCAGGCTATCTGAGCTGGTGTTAAATAAAAGTACAAGGGGTTATGAACTTAAGCTGAGGGGAGAATTGGACACTAAAAGAATTTAGGTAGAGTTTTCTTGCACTGCTGCCCTTAGTGGAAAAACCTAACAAGGCCAGACATTATAATAAGCAGTATATAAAAAGAAATGTTGGGCAAGTAGGAAATAAACTGTATTGTGGTGTGACTGTCCATTTAAAGCTCTGTGGCATCTATGTAAAGGGTTTTTGCTCTCCATCTGTCAGAAACTTTCCCAGCTTTCCAAAAGTTAAATCACTTAATTCTCTTTGGGAGGAAAAAATATCTGCTCAAATGCTTAAATTCCTGGAACATGATTCAAAAATACAGGAGTCCAATTCCAATATTGCTGTGCATCATGTTATAGAAGCCCTAACATAACACAGAATTTACGCTAATTGTTCATTGAGGGTGTCAGGCCACAGAGTGCTGGATATGGATCTCTTCATTCTTAGGAAATGTACAGATTAGGGACAGATGGGTTAAAGAAAAGAAAAATCTTATGCCCTTATTCCATAAAGAGACTGGATGGATTTAACACTGAGAATACAACCTCAGTTTCCATACTGAACTCTCCTAGGTATCCCTCCCCAGATTATAAGGACATACTGGATGTGTTCTAAAGCCAACTGTTAGACTAATCTCCGAATTTCCTCCCCCAGCATAGATGAAACTTTTAAAAATCTTGATTTTAACTAAGCCAATTCTGAAATATTTTGTATTTTTTGCATTTTCATGGTCTTCTTCTCCAAACACTCCCAAGGCCCATTCCCCTTCTTAGGACATTTTTCATTTGACCTGAAGTTAACTGATAAGCCTCTTGAAAACAAAGTATCAATCCTAAGCAAATTATGGTTGTTTTACCAACTGCTTTTCTTCTTGTTATTTTTTCTTGTATATAAATGTATGTGGAAGCACTGTTAACCTGCTTTTTTGTTCAGCCATCTTGGTTACAATAGACATTTGCTCACTTTTCTGGGCTGCAAATAGTCAGAGGCTTGGCCTTCACAGCTCTCTCCAGGTGAAGTACCCCTGTCTAGATACCCTCAGCAGACACTACTGCAGCCTACTGGAAGACATGGAGCTACATCTTTGGTCCAGATCATAGTATGTACAGTCGCAACACACACCAGGGAATGCTTTTGCTTTTATTACAATATTCCAGAAGTCAAACTAATATTCAAATGCATTTTTCATATTAACTTCAGAGAGACAGCATAATACAATGACTGAATTTAATATCGGATCAGTCTGAAAATCAGAGATCCTGATCTGATCACACAGAGCAGTTTGCAAACAGGACTGACAATTATGAAAAATCAAAGAAAAAGCAAGTCAACGTGAATGCAGCTGTCCTATATGGTCCCACTTTAAAATAGGCTACTTTATCTCAGAATACTGCTGCCTGGAAAACATCTGCAATACACAATTTTTATAATTCTTTTAAAAGAGAAGTGACCATAAACAACCTTTGAGCCCATGGTAAGATACACAGAAATTCAGACACAAATTAGAGCTTTGTCCCTAACCAGTAAAAGTGTTGTTTGTTACAGGCGAAATTTACTGCTGCTGAATACCACCCCTCAGGATCACCCACAAAATAAAAAGTTTAAAGATCATCAAGGCGGGATTTTACAATTCATAAGCTTCAACTTTATATTGGAAGTTTAAGTTTTTAGAGTTGGACTCATTTCATTACTATTATAGTGATTAAATATTTGCTCCTAATGAAAGGCACAGTTGCAGTTCTCATATGAAACAATGCAGAAAAGCACAAGCTATTGCATTTCTGTGTATATATATACATATATATTTAATATCAGCATTAAGTAAAAAAAACACCTAAGTTTTGAAGAGGAAAATGCACTCCCTAAACATTTCAAAGCACAGAAAATTGTCTTTGTCTATTATCTTATTGATTTTTTGTACAGCAAAGACTGTTATGAGGCCACTGAAGAGCCTTATTCAATCTTCTAGCAGTTTTCCCACATGATCCCAAAATGCTTGCACTTCCTAAGCCCATTTAGTTAAAAACTCACTTTGTTAACAAGACATTTGGAGAGAGATCTTTGAAGGTAAGTGTTTACAGTACACTATTCAGACAGCACATGTTAGATAATAATTAAGCACACTGTACAGGGTTAAACTGAAAATGTGTCTGTTTTGTTTTCCATTTTAAAACAATTCTTAAAAAATACTTCGAGCAGTTGCAAGGGATTTCTCCCTGAAGTGTTCAATTTTAAATGCAATCAGCGTGCAGGACTAGTTTTCAAATATCTTTGAGCTCTTAACTCCCTTGGAAAGCTGTCTCCTGCTCGATGATTCTTTGCACACTCAATTTCGTATTACCAACAAGAATCTGCTCAAGTAAGGAGGTCTTTAGAAAACGAGATATTCATTAGAAGCTGGACTAACATCTTAGATTCATTTTACACAGACCACAGCATGGATCTACTTAATGGTTACTTTAGTTCTCTATAGGCAGATTCAAAAGAGTTTCATTCCTCATTATCATTTATCTAAGCACTCCATTACCATCAAATTTACCTTCACCATATCAAGTAGAGCTCAGAATTAAGAAGGTTTAGTTACAAAAATGCCAAGAGCAGAAAGCTGACACATGCTATGCATATTATAATGAATGACCTACTTTAAAACATGCCTATATGTTAGTTCCTCTATCATTTTGCTGGTTATTTTCCACAGAAATTTTTGAATCCCTAATTAAGCAAGGAGAAAGCCAAATGCATGGGTTCATTTGCAAAGAAGTCATAGATGGCTGGCTGATGCGTGTTTCTGTAGAACAGAGAGCAAAGGAAAGCCATGTGTGATGAATTGAGACAAATGGATGAAGCTTATCTCAGGAGAGCAGTCCATACTGCTGAATTGTGCTAGAGTTCTCTAACACTTGTATATGCATAGGTAACACAGTCCATTCACATATGTGAAAAAGGAAAAAAAAAAAAAATCCACTTTGCTTGAATTTCAGATAATAAAAAAAAATTACTCATCTTCACAGTTTACAAAACTTTTGGGGTGAGTTTTGCTGTCCACACAAGGCAACCTTCCAACACTCTGGGCACTGGGTTCAGTTCTTCAATTTTATTAATAGCAGATTTTTATATAGGTATCTTCGAACAATTACAATTAAAAATAAGATACAAAAGAAATGGGCTCATACCTTTTGTGAGGTGTTTTTATCAGACTGAGGGAGCCATAATGCACCATGTAATGGTACAGTTGGGTTGCTTCTGCTAGCAGGAATTTCCAAAAGCTGCGACAGTTTAAAACCTTCCTTTCAAATTTATTTTCCAGCTTTAGCTTTGAGTGGAAGGGTTTTTCTCCATGTGAACTCTAAGATGGCTATGCTGAGCAAACTAGGTGCCTTTTTCCTTTCAAGTTAAACCCTTTAGATTACTTTAACACTGTTCTTTGTGGTTTAATTTATCATATGTTCTGGCACCATTTATCACTAAATGCAGAATGATGAAGAAATGGCTCTATTAAAATGGAATAACTACTGAATTAAAAAGCTGTTAAATGAGTTGGAGTGCAGACTCCTGTTAACAATATGTGGGAAGGGTGTTTGGCTGAAATAAATTACTTTCACAGTAATAATTTGAGAAGTGCACCTTTGGAGAAACACGTTCAAAAATTCACATCTTGATTTCCTGACTAAAATCACATTTACTACTAATAATATTTCTAAATTAGCTTCACAGCCAAGGTGAGGAAGAATTTAGTCTTGAGTACTTTGGTGCAAAACCAAAATATTCCTTCTTTAAAAAACATGAATAGCATTTTAAAAAATATACATGCAAAATAAAATAGCAGGTTCCATTTAAAATATGTTTCATATGATCATGGCTAACTTTCTGAAAATGCTTTTAGAATCTCTCAGTGTAGGCTGCCATATCAACTTGTAAATAATATATAGCCCTGTAATTCAGAGTAGTCTGCATAGTAACTCTCTGATAACAGCAAGTAGCCAAGCACCTAATGAGTCCAGATATACTTTCATTTTATTGATTGTTGCAGAAAATGTAGGTAAGATGAAGTAGCAAGTCCATATTAAGTGGCATAAATGGTTTCAGATGTAGAAGCCCTTTTTTTTTGTTTTAAAAGAAGTACAGTTGGACATGGAAATCTATAGCATTTATTATTAATAATGTATTTCTAAAAGCCCAATTCCAAATAACTACTCAGTGTAGCAATCCACTTTACTCTTGTGCTTATTCCTTTAATATAATCAACACATTTCTTGTGGTTAACAACAGCATTTATTCAACCCTTATTAGGAAATTATTTAGCTCAATAAAAAGAAATGTCTATTCATCACTCAGGGTTCTCCCCAGTACTGATTGATTTCACTGGAAGCAAAAATAATTTCTCAGAACTCACTTGTGTCATATCGTCCTTTTGAAATGACCTCCTAAGGGATATCGTATAGTCGCAGAGTGGCATCTTTATGGCTTTAAAAGCAGATTTTATTTTATTTTTATGACTTGTTACACAAAAGATGAAAAAGCTGCATTCTGGCTTGGTTTGTTTTCAGGCTGGTCTATGTCACCAAGTACAGAGATGGTTATCCCACAGATCTCTGTCCACACATTATATTGACAAAGATCACACGTGTGGTGACAAAACAGAGACGTGCTCTAAATACGCACCCATAGACTTTTTAAAAAATAACTACCCTGCACAAATTGGCATCAAACAAAAACTCATAATGACCAAAACATTCATGATAATTAGTATTAACACTAAATACTAGCACTACTCACACTAAAATAATGAACTGTGATACCTGAATATCTTTCTTATGCAGCAGACAGTAATTTAGTGACTGCAAAAACCACTCTACATTCCTACAGACAGTCCAAGTAAAGAATCATTTCACTGCTCCTCAAAAAATGAAAATGATATTTAAGTTTACCATTACGTATCAGAATTAC
Organism: Lagopus leucura; assembly: GCF_019238085.1. Classification (NCBI taxonomy): domain Eukaryota; kingdom Metazoa; phylum Chordata; class Aves; order Galliformes; family Phasianidae; genus Lagopus; species Lagopus leucura. The sequence continues at coordinate 1,729,051 of NW_024962267.1, forward strand.
ACAGACCACTAACAATATAAATACTCCTGTTTGGTTTTAGGCCTGGTCTGCTGAAAACCCACTGTACTTGTCCAGGCTGTGTGACTGCCAAACCTGTTTTGAAATGCAAGGCAGAACTATACACATGGACCCTTACACTCCCCTTCCAATCTGTATATATACCATCCTGCAGCCTTTGCATGTACAAGAACATAAGGAGTAAGAATAGTAGTACAGTGACCCACTTTCTTGCATCCCTCTTTAGCTCTGATATAATAAACTGACAGCTTTTGGTGTGCTAGCTGAAGAGCCCCCCATGCCCGCACACAGCCATAGCACCCACAGCCGCTGAGCTGCCCCCAACTCTGCCCTGGCCTGTCTAACTCCTGGCAGTTCCACTTGCTCAGGAAGGAATTAACAGAGAAGAAATTCATCTCTCTAACTGTGCTTTGAAAATAAATTAAGGGTTTTTGGGTTGTTTTTTTTTTTTTTTTGCAGAAAAATAAGACTGGTGAGTCAATAAGTAAGTGCTGGCCTTCAGCTGGAAATTTTATATAAGAATGGAAGGTGCATTCCATACAGAATTTTCCAGCATGTAACTAACTATGGATAAATTGAAGTACAGATTTAATTTCAAGTACCAGTGTTTTTTACACCAACAATCTTTAGATAATTTAACTTAATTTCCCTTATATCTTGTAAAGCAATTGTTGCATAATACAATATCTATCTGTTAAAATGACTTCTTAGATGCTTTACCACATTTTTAACTCAGTATGTAAACAGTTATTTACTTTCCCAGGCTCTTGCCAAATACTGCTTGAATATTTCATGATTGTTTACTCCCCTCATCCCCTCTCTTTCCCCAGACTTTGATAAGTATCTTTCAGTGCACAAAGAAATATGGTGAATCTCCATCTTTCTCAGGCAAAATAACATGCCTTAATTTGAACAAATGCATCTTTATTGCTGCTTATTATACAGTGTGCAGCAAGGCCAGTCACCAAAACGCACAGGAAATGAAGAGGGCACATGTCTTGGAATGATGCTGTAAATGAACTTTAGTGAGTAGCAAGTCTCTCTCTGACAAATAACATCAGAAGTTGTTGACTGATCAGCATCAAAATTAATTTCGAAATAGATGTTTGAGAGGAATTTAGAGTCCTATTAGTATGACAGAAAGAAGTAGAGAAACAGCATCCCTTCAGAGCATGGGTAATGGAGCTGCGGTAAGAGCTAAGATGCTCGTGAGCTCCAAGGCTCCCACAGAACAGAGCTGCTACTCAAGGCCAGCCCTGATGCAGACCAGGTCCTGCAAACTCCAGTGTTCACATACTACATAGCAAATTTCAACATCCTTCATTAAAAAAAAATACAACAAAATAAAACTGCTCTCCTGTCTGTTCCCTTCTATTTGGCTCTAGAGATTCCTGCAGATCCAAACTGGATTTAGGGAATAATTATAAAAATTCTAATGGCTGTCATTCATCAACACTGAAACCAAAACACATTCTAAGCCCTTTGTGGCATAAATCCGTAAGATGGAGGTTCTATCCAAATTCTCCACCAGACCTATAAACACCTAAAGTAGGAGTAAACAGTGAAAGCAACTGAAATAAATGAGCAGTGAAAGGGGAGAACATACAGTTTGCAGCAGGTCACTGTTCTAAGTCAAATGATTGGAAAGAAGACTATGTTTATATTATTTACATTTTTAAAATTGAAGTATTTTACCAACTTTTTCTTTCTTTAGACTTTCCTTCATGCATGTCTTGTTTCTTTAGTAAATTTACTCTTCCACATAGTCATTTTGGCTTTTTTTCTTTTTTGCAGTTTTCAGTGAGTTTTATTTGGACTTTTTTTTTTTTTTTTTTTTTTTTTTAATTTAGTCATTTGTTTTTAAGCTTAGGAAAAAAAAAAGAAACCCCAAAGAAAATTCTTTATTAACAACAGATCCAAAGGACTAACAGCTTTTAACGAATATGGTTTTTTAATAGTTAATATTCTATCTATTTAATATCTCTAATTATTTTTTCTCTGCAGCTTTGATGGGTAGTTATAGCCTGGAATAAAAAACACTGTGGTAAGGACAACTGCATAGCAAGGTTAAGTGCCTTCTTGTCTTCAGTACCAATAATTACCTTTAAACAACAACAACAACAACAACAAAAAAAAAAAAAAAAAAAGGAAAAAAAAGCTGTTTTCAGGTTTGACAGTTAATTTACTAATGAGTATGTGGTCCCAATTTATTATAAAGTAATATTGACGAAAAATAATCCTACATTGGTACTCATTTGAATTATTTTATTGTTCAAGTCTCCTATTAAATAAATTGGAAAGGATTAATTTTGCAAGATGGGACTGTCAGAGGCTGCTGCATAAACTAGATGCATGTCAGCACTAAATTTAATTATTGATCACAATACAATAGTGCTGAGTATTCCAATCCCCAAACAGCTTCCAGTAACTATCAGCAGATTCCAAATATAGAAACTGACAGAAAAAAAAATCTGATTGCAGATGACTACATTTTAAAATAAATAAATAATTCATTAGCACCCAATAAAAATTTAATTTTTAAGTACAATTCAGATCACTCACTAGAACATATAACAAGTAATCAGAAAATGAAAGTGCCTCCCTTCAAGTGCAAACTGTAATGAAGTAGTATACTGTTCCTTTGATTGGGGCATTCCTATGATCCCCTAGTTTTGGAAGAGAAATTATATTTGGAAAAGGAGACTGGCTGAAGCATGGCCCACTCGTTACAACCCTTTACATTGGAAAACAAAGGGAATACTGCAGAACAAAATATAGCACTGTAATTACAGAAATGTATAAAAGGTAAGAGATGGGGATGCATCTTTGGAGTGAAATTCATTTTCCAGCTCTAATTATTTTCTCTAAGTGAAGACAGCAGCTTGAGAGGACAATCACAATGTTTTCTAGAGGTAGTCAACAGTGGATAGCTCTCCATTTTTGAAAGTTCAGAAGAGGCACTGTAGAAATGCCTATCTACAAGAGATTTTACTTCTAGTCCTTAAAATCCCTCTGTGCAAGAAAAAGAGATATTGAGTTATTTTGCGAAGAATTCCAATGCCAGAAAAATAAGCATAAAAGCTGTCTGAGATATAGGAATAAAGAGGTCTAACAATAGCAGAGAAGGCAACAGTGTACAATTAAAAAAAAAAAAACAACAACAAAAAAAGAAAACAATTGGAATGGTCATTGAAAACAATTTTACCAGTTTTACTCTATTGAGTTGCTGTTTAAATTCATAGACTTCCTTAATTTTCATATAAACAATGTTAATGAAGTCATCATTTTTGCTAATGAATTTTTAACATACATCCTAACAACATTTCAGCTTCCTCTAACCTTTATCTTCTTTCACAATATAGCTCTGCTTAGTTTAAAGTGAAATTCATTTTCCAAACCAGAATCAAATACCACTTCATACAGACAGTGCAAGGCCACTTTATCATAAAACAAATAAAACAAAACTCCAGGCCAATTTTCACTTCATTCCAAAAATAAAAAAAAAATCATTCCAAGATCATAAGTTTTTGTTTAAAACAACAGCAAACTTTTAGCTTTGACTCACACAGATCAGTGTTAACTCATAAATCTGGGCTTCATCCAACACCTACTGAAGTCAATAAAACTGCCCCCTTGACTTACCCATGTGCTGGATCACGTCCTTTGTGACAATTATAACACAGTCACCAAATGCTACATCCCTAGACCAGGAGTGTTTTAATTGAGCATTAGAAGTTATAACTAAACTTCTGCTGTAATCCAAAAGTCCAAACACTGCCTGGCACTATGCTGTGTTTCCAGAGCATCTCCCAGGAGCACTGAGTGCTGCCGATGAGTCTCAGCGTGCTTGGCACACTTGCTGTCACAGCAAGGTCTGTGCCTGACTCTGACAGCCAGTTAGCACCTCTCAGCCTCACCTGCTCTAACACATCCATGCTAGATTGGGAGCATTCTGCTAACTCAAAGGAATTAATTCCGTCCAAGAAAAAATCTCAAGTTCTTACAAATTACCATAATATACTCGCTAAAACTAATCCAAAGATAAAAACAACATTGTACAGGCTTTTATACATGAAGGCAATTTATTTTCTCTTAAGGAAAAATAGGTATTCTCAGCCATTCCTTGTGACACTGAGGTCTGCATACAAGGAATTATTTCAATCTTGGGGTACCAATAATAGAAGAGACTCCCACCCAATCAACTCCCTCCTTCAGCTGCTGCAAGTCATGGACTTTTAAACTAATGTCAGCATGTTTTTTAAAAACTGCAAAATTGAATTAAAGACAATGAAGGCTAGAGAGTCAACAATCTTGTATGTCTATGTATTCAGGAAAAATATTTTGAGATATAAATTAAATTATTTACAAACACAGAAGGAATTTTTTTAAAGTTGTCTTCTCCAGGCAGCGTGATTTCTCAGTTGATTTTGTAGTGGGGTGAATTGGATTAGAGCAGCCCTCCTTCATCCCACTCCTAACTATGACTGTGAAGACTTAACTTACTTAGCTAGAAGCACTTAAAGCATTTACTTATCAATGAATATACACCCGGTACAAAGGGAAAAGAAGAAGACTTTCTTAAAGATGTAGAATGGATTTTTGCTGGATTGAAAATAAAGCCTTTTGAAGGCTGGAACTTCTGTTAAGATTCGGTAGCATTTTCCATATAGAATAAAACAACTTTTAAAGAGGCAGTTTTTACCTCAACTCGGTTCACTTAGTGCACATCTAAAGGAAAGTTGTTTATATCCCAAGAGGTTTGCAACAGACAATTATTCACTGACAAGACTGTAATTCAAACATTACAGGTGAAGGGGGGAGTGGAAGGGGGAGTACCAAAGGCAGATGTTTTCAGCAGGAACTCTGTGGCAAAAGTTATCCACAACCAATACAATTCTGTAATTTTACTATTTCAATAATGCCTGGAGGCTGACATATGTTAGGGAATTCCCACTGTAGCCATATCCGTGGCTACAATTCCCTAAGTCCTACTCTAGACTAGAAAATCTTCATGGCAATGGAGCACTCAGCTCATTTCTCTACCCATCTTTTTCTGGTTGAGCAGATGCTTCTAGAATGGCAAAATCCCCATGGTACTCCTCCCTCCACAGGTGCACCATCAAAAATGCTCCCATGAGATTCAAGCCAGAAGATGAGGGAGTTCTGATTTGCGACACCTATGCTACAACATCAAGAAGGCTGTTGGGCTTCTGCCAATTTGACAAATATTTGTGTTGTTATGGATAAAAATTGGCCTACTTTTGACCTTCTCAAGGGTGGTTGCCAAGTCCAAGAACTGATGGTGGCATAGGCTGAGCCATTACAGTGACGACTTTAATCCTTCACATTAGCATTGCAAGGAAAAAAAGGTCAAAACTACAACTCAAGTAATATATGCTTAGCAGTTACTTGACAGTAACCTACTAATGAAGAACTGCCATCTCAGTTTTAACATTTGCTGAGGTTTTGAGCAGTCACTGACTTAAAGGCATATGGAGAAGACAAGAGCACTAAGGCACAGCCAGAATGTGAAGCAGCAACTTAGGAACCCTGCAGCCCTTCCTGTAGCAGGCAGGGAGTCCCCAGCCTGCCTTGGGAATGCACAGGGGAAATGTGTATTGCTGCCCATAAGGAATTGCTAATAAGGGAGGTTACCAACTCTCCCTTCCTCCTGTAAATATGTATTTCAGACCACAACTAACAGGTATCATAAACCTGATTATAAATGAAGGTATAATTGTGAGGGTTATTCAACAACTCGTGGTAGAACACAGTTTATTCTAATGATTTAGCAAAAAAGCAACATTATGTATTTGAGAAGATTCCTTACACAAATGTCAAAATGGTGGGAGATAGTATTTATATTGCTTATTTAATTTACAAATGCCAAAAATCTAAATTTGTGAAGTGTTTAATTTGTAAAAACTGTAAAATACCAGCAACTGTATAGATCAGATAAAAACAAGGCAGTTAACATAACAAAATATAAACCTACCCAAAATCATTGTTTCACATTAAAAGAATTTACATTTAACCCGGATTCAGTTGTTATTTTCTACTCAGGAACAGACAGATTGAAAACAACTTTTCCCTACAAGCCATCTAGTAATGTATACTGTTAGTGTGCTGGAAAAAAATAACAACGGCTGCTTGTAAATATCCTGTAAACATCTTAACCTGCCCATTCACAAAAAAACACAAGAACTTCAAATATTTTCACATTAAATGAAATGCTCAAAAAATCCCATCCATACAACTCAAATGTGAAAACTGCTGTTGACTTTTATCATTGCTCTCCTTCGAAACAAAGCACCTTTAAGGAAAAAGAGAATGAAAGTGGTACTTCCACCTTTACCATAATCAAGGGCACCAAATGAATGGCTTCGCAGGGGCTCCAAGACTGGTAAAATTGGCCTCGCCAAGTTTTTTATTCCCTATTTCTCTTTATTTTTCTCTTCAAATATGAACAAACTGAAAAAAAAAAAAATTCTACATGGAGGAAAATGATGAAATCCACCTAGAGAGAGTCATGGAGAGCAGCTTAGAGTTAAATAATGGAACAGCTTTGTGGTTACCATTCACACAGCTCTCCGAGCCGGGGCTATCAGGCAATGAAGTAGAATAATGAAGCTACTCCTTCAGATAAGAGATCGGCTTTATAAATATGATCTTTTGTACAGCAGCTGTAGGAGAACTGTACACTTGAAAATAAGCTTGTCATATCTCTGAGAGTAGGTGAAGTGGTTCAGGTTTGTGTATGCTTATGAGTTCCTGGGAACATTAGTAATTTTATAGAAATAAAAACAGAACAAAGAAATTCTTTAGGAGAAAAGGCTTTCCAGTGTATACAAGCTAGTGGCTGAATACATGCATCCATGGTCAGCAGCTAGCTACATGCATACGGCTTGGAGAACAGGGCTTGCAACCTTCATTTCCAAAAGCAGAGGCATTTGCTCTCCTATAGGGTAGAAACATTCCATCTATAACAACAGCATAGGGGTATATCCTCTTCCCAAGCTAGCACTAGGCTAACAGGGCAATACCTAAAGAAATACATAAATAGATCTGACATCCTGTCCATGGGGGACCACTGGGCAGTAGCAAACACATAATATTATGCTCAAATACTTTGTATAAGCATTGTATAAGTGTAGTGTGCAGACTTCTGCACACTAATAATAATAACAGAATGATATTTGCGCCAATACCGAACAATATGCTTTTATACAATTATAAAATGCTTCAATAGATTTATATAGATAAGTTTCTAAGACAGAGTGAGAACTAGTTCTTGAAATTTTTGATGTAAATTAATTTTCTGTGAAGTTTTTCACACAAATGCTACTGTACACTTGTTGGGTCAATTTTTTCTTTTTCGGGGGGCAAAGAAAATTTGTTTTCTGTTCTGGTTCTGCTCTTTTCTATTTTAAAAATGACTCCACGTTCCTCTGGTTTCAACTAGATGTTTTTTGATTTTCTCACCAGATTACTCCAGTTCTTTTGTTGCTATTAACTATTTAGGCATAAATTATTGAAATAAGCTTTTACATGATTATGATTAAATGTTTCTTTTCTTCTATCACTTCTATACACTGCCAGTGGAGTAAGCTCATCACACTGATTCTAAGTTCACAGATTTAATATTCAATTGCAAGATAAGAGCTTATGCTTTGTCTGCCACCAACTCTGAAATTGATATTGGTGCCAAAGGTGGCAAAAGCCATATGAATAGCAAAGTCACAAGCAGGGGTGACAGAGAAGCTTGGAGGAGCTTGAGCAGAAATGCTGATATGGATAGGAGGTTCTAAAAAATAGAAGGCTTTTAAGAAACTAGAGATACAATAACCAGTTCTGCAGAGATAAAAAGAAGGATGTTACAGATCAAGTGTAAAAATCATGAAGCTTCCAGAGACAGAAAAGCAACCAACAACCAGAAAAATACACTAAACTGGAGAGAATAAATGTGACCCACTGCCTGGACATTGGATGAGTGTAAGATGACATAGATCGTGTGCTTCCTCCTCTGCTATTGACTTGATTTACAAAACAACAGATATTTGTTATGTGTGCTCATCTCCTCCTTTTGTACACTTCACCTGTTTGTGTAATGCATACCCCATGACAAATACTGCCTTTTCCTGAGTATTTGTACAGAACCCAGGGTGGTGAGATTTCTGTGTCTTCAAAGAGACTCTAAAGTAGACTTGTAATATAAATAATACAAAATAATAACGTGAACTATGCAAAAGTTGCATTTCCCATCATCTTTTTTATTATTGTCTAAGAGTACTTGGCATTCTTTTTCATCAGTCTTCTAAGAGAACACTTAACTCATTACCTCTTTCCTAATTCTCTGCTCTTTCCTCTCCACTTTGACCCTTTCAGTGTGGGATGAAGCAGCTGTACTGCTGCCATTTGGTAAGCCTGCCTCATTTTTTCCTATGGAAAGCAGCAGTCACAACAAGAAGTGGAAAGAAGGCAAGGAAAACTGTGCAGATGCAAGGATGGCTACAAAGAGCGAAACTGGAGGCTAGAGAAAAATGAGAAGGGAGAGTTGGCAAGTGAAGGTTACGACAAATCAAATGGATTTAGAGAAAATATAAAGAAAAAAGCTAAAAGCAAAAGTGAATATCTCAAGGCATTCTCTTTACTCACATTCCTGTTAGAGGATAATGAACAAGAAATGAAAGAAGACAAGAACAAAACAGGAAAATTAAAAATAATTTTTTAAAAACCCTAATCGCATTCAAGATAAAAAATAGTAATAAACAAATAAACCACAAATAAAAACCACCTTAACAATCAGGAAGTTAACAAAAAGAGCATTAAGTTAAAAAATTACACACAATACAGTAAGTGGGGAAAAAAAGGGCATGAGACATTATTAAGCAACAGAGTAATGAGGAACAGACAGCTGAGAAAATAAAAACAATAAAGAATAATAATCTAAAGTTTCTAAACTGCACTTTCCCAACTTTACCTCCACAATATTTTTTTCCAACTTGAAAGACAGAGAAGGGGAAAGGAAGGAGTGGAATAAGCAAATGGTGGCATAAAACTAGAAAGCATAACCAAAATAGAATGCATTATAATAGGAAGAAATCAGTAGAAGGCTGTTTTCTTACCCTGCGAGAACTTAAGGTTTTTTTCCCATGGAAGACTTTTTCTAATTCCCACTTCAGAATAATAAATACAAAAACACATTTTTATTTTAAAAAAGAGATCAAGTTTACCTGATTGAAAAATGTATTGTTTTAATGATCTGAAATATCCAGCTTGTGGTTTGCCTTTTTGCTATAATTTGTGTTTTTAAATGACGAACCATTTTAAACTCAAACTGATTGTTGCTTTTGTTTTTGTTTTTGTTTTTTTTTTTTACAAAATGGGATATTTGATCTCCCCCAAAATAAGAAATTAAAACTTGACAAATCTGTCTGATCTCAGCAAAATGCTGCCTTCTGTATAATTTTAAATACAGTGTTTTGACCAAGAAACTTCTTTTTTGATTGCTACTTCACCTCGAATGTGCGAGTACTCAGTTATTTACCACAGAGCAGAGGAAGGTGCTCTGAGAAGGGGTGCCACCCACTCCAGCAGACAAGGACTCATCCTGCAAACAAGGCAGCTTAGCTATCTGCTAAAGAGCATGTTTGCAGACCTTTCACTGCACTTAGGTTCCTGCAAAACACCCGTATTCCTTATATTCCATTAAAATATGCTTGTGCTCCCGAAGGCTGCAGTGATGCAATCCTGACATTAACTTAAACTATGGCTACCTTACACACAGAAACAGTTCAGTGTATTTCAACCCCACATGACACAGTTTTAACAAATTCATAATCCATCATTCATTTTGTGCTGTGGAGACTCTGTATTCTCTAGCCTGTCTTTTAAATTCAATTCCCCCATCCTTATTGCATTCCATTCGTACAGTTTATCTTTTTATATTTACTATATGTGAGAAATATTCAAACAAGGGAAAAATAAAGACACTTTAAGCAATGATTTCTATTCTTTACATAATGTTCTGAAAGGTTCCACATGACAATGCTGGCAGATGTTGATGCATGCAACGTTTTAGCTAAGCCAGTGATTGACAGGTACACCATTATTTCTGCAATCTGGACTGACTGCTACACAGAGTAAATGCTAATCCTTATCCATTCAGTTGTTTCTTCATATTATTCATTTTTTTTTCCCTCTAGTGTAGGAATGACTTGTTTGTTGCACGCCTAATCCTATGCCTTTGTGCCAATGGACACCAGATTGCAACAAACACACCTGGACAACTATTCTCTGATGAGAATGCAGAAATGATAGCCATTGTAGCAAATGCCCTCTAGTAAAAGCCATGATATGTGACTCGTGGGGAGCCAAAGAATAATTCTTCTAGCTTCAATTAATTGAGCTATACCTAGAGATTTTGTGTGCTTATGTAGGTATCTCATTTTATCAAGACTGCTTTGCATGCAGAAAAGATGCCTCACAATATAAACCTGTACTCTAACCTGCTTTAAATTAGGTCCTCCACGATATGTGTGCTCAGGAGATAGAAGACTTTTTCTAGGTTTAATTGGATGTTAGCTTCCGAGTGTTCCAAGGAGTGAATTGTGGGGGCTTTGATGCCATGGCACATAATGTTGGATTAGCAGTAAGAAGACAGTAGATTCTGAGTAAGCTATGTAAGAAATGCATTTGCAGCAGGAAAATTACCTTGGGACAACCAAAAGCAAATCTGGAAGGGGTTTTGATTTGAGAACATTTTTCATCTTAAGTTTTGCCTTGTACAAGTTGATTTCGTGTAGCATAACAGAGAGAAAACTACTTTAACAAGTTGTATAAGACTAACCAATTTATAGCAGGAAAAACACAGTAAAAAGATGTGACAAGAAATTCTTATACTAAATATTTTCAGAACTTTTGTACAGAAGTCAGAATTAGGTATTATAACCACAGTCTGCTACCAAACAAACAACAGAAGAGGTATGTGGGTGATGAACCCATTCTGTTCTTTGTATCTAAATTTTTATATTACTCTGAAAAGGCTAAGCTCTGCTGACAATAGTTCATGAGTCTGGGCAATTTGAACCTTCTACTGTTTTGCTTTGAAGTTTGGGTATCTTGTATTTAATTTTATAGGTAAGAAATAAGGTAACAAATTCAACAAACTAGAAACATAACTGAACATGTAGACATTACAAAACCACTTGCATTTCTTTTATTGTTAAACTATGGTTTAACAATAAAAACTGCACCTCTGTTTTTGATCCACTATGTAGGGAGTCCAAATTTTTAATTGCTTTAATAAATCAAATCTCTTAGTTTTCACTATTCTTTATAATAGTTATCTTATATACGGAATATTATAGTATGTCCGGAAGGCAACTACATTGCCCTTTGGTGGGACTTCTGATGCTACAAAGGAGAAAGAGATCATTTCAACTTCTCTCAGACTTAATTCAGACCATACAAAATCTATAAGATTAAGAGATATTGCAAAATGAAATCAATGGCAGATTGCCATGTATTATTTGATGCATCCATACTCTGTTAATCTATTACAGCCTCAAAGATAAAGCTTATTTGCTAGGTAAGCCGGAAGAAAAATATCAGCATGTACATCCAATTAAAAATACTTCTGGTAAAAATGGTGAGGTATTCCCTGGCACTTCCTTACAAATTCTGATTTTGATTTTTGATGCAAGAACATGTTGCTTGCACTCAGATAAAGTAAGGTTCAATGTTTAGGGTAACATAGCAGTTAATAAGTTACCAAGTGAAATAAACTGTAGCGCTTCTTTTGATGTGCTTTGAAGCAACTCTCAAACCAAAATATACTCTGCTGCTGCTGGAAATAGTTAATGCAAGTTGAACAATTTTGTAGGAGTTATACTTAGCAACTACGATTATACTGTCTTTCAAAGCATGAATTTGGTTGTAAAAGTTGTAAATTCACAATGTAGATAAAATGTTGAGGTTAATTCAGGAAAAACAATTGCAGTGTGGTGTGTACAACCAGTGTAAACCCTATATAAACAGATTTTCTTCAAAAGATGATCTAGGCAGAAGTCCAGAACATATCGGTAGTGCTGTGAACCTGATGAAGCGGCCCTAAAGAGAGAGACTCTGTGACCAATAGTTAAATCTTTGGGGTAAGAAGGGAGAGCAGCCACCTGGCAGATGTCACCTTGAAATGACAACAAAGCAGCTTCTAAATAATGCTGAATAGCAGTATACTTTTTAAATTATTATTTAAAAGATAAAGACTCTTTATAATCAAAATCTGTATTGTTCATACCTGCCAAATGCCATGGGGTTTGCTAGTTGGCATTGCTAGAGTAGGTATCATCAATCTGACAGTTGAGCAGAAGCTGAAACAACATCCACAGCAGCCCAAACCAGTTTGGCTGCCCTTAAAGACCCTGAAGTTGTAACAGTTCTCATTTCTTCTGTCTTTACAAATAACAGAGATAGTAAGGGAAACAGTTATTAAATCCATCTTTTTCCCCCACTCTCTACAAAAGAGCCCTGAAGTAATTACCAAAAGATGGATAACATTCAATATATTTTCTAGAACAATTTTTTTCTGGCAAAGGTCTCCAAAACAGACATTAAAGCAGCCCTGCACGATCAGCGACCATCTGGAGCTGTCAAGGAATGAAGATGGCTATGAAGAACCATCAGAGTTACTCTCATCTTAGTGGCACCATGCCCCAAGCACAGGAATCCCTGTATATTTCTGGAATCCAATACTGAGATCTAACCCACCACTATTCTCTACAGATTTACAGAAATGAAGATTTGTTTAAAAGCCTTTAGACTTACTTATTTATTTTATGAGGAGAGACTCATCTGCTGTGCAATGAAGTCGCTTGGGCTTTTAAGTGAGGCAGAACATGCTAAATATTTCAGAGTCCGAATCTCTGCTAAAGGAATAGCAGAAACGTCTCTACCATTTTTCTGAATTTCTCATATTCAGTGCTGTGAAATGGACTTCCCTAGAAATTAAAAAGCACTACAAATTATGTTACCTTCTTTCACGTATCTATTTGTTCACCCCTATGCTTTTAATATAAAAATATCACCACATGTGCAGCTGTTGATTAGCTGTATATTATAGTAGTGTTCTTAGAAAGTTCCCAATTACTAGCTGTGATTTAGCTAGTGATGAGCTGCAGGAGGGGTGTCTCAGTTTTTAGTTCTTGCCATCGCTATTGGACAAAGATCACAGAATTGTAGAGTCATATGGGTTGGAATGCACTTCTGGAGATCTAGTCCAACAGTACTGTTAGGCTCCATAGCACAGGTTACACAGGAAAGCGTCCAGAAGGAGACCACAGACAACACGGGCAGCTTATTCCAATGCTTCATCACCATCAAAGTAAAGATTTTTTTAAATCATGCTCATACAGAATTTCCTATGTTCTAGTTTGTGCTTGTTGCCAATTGTCCCGTTGTTGAGCACCACTGAAAAGAGCCTGGTCCCATTCTCTTTTCATCCACCCTTCAGACATCTATAAGTGCTAATAAGATCCCCTCTCAGTATTCCTTTCTCTGGGCTAAACAGTCCCAGGTCTCCAATTGTCCTCATAAGGGAGACGCTCCAGGCTCTTAATCATCTTTGTAGCCCTCTACCAAGCTCTCTGCAGCAATTCCCTGTCTTTCTTGAACTGAGGAGAACAGAACAGTACTCCAGATGTGACCTCATCAGGACAGAATAGAGTGGAAGGATCACCTCCCTCGACTTGCTTGCCACGATCCTTTTAATGCACCTTTATGATGCCATTGGCCTTCTTGGCCACTGCTGGCACATGGTCAACCTGGTATCCAATGGGGCACCCAGGTTCTTCTCTGCAGAGTTCCTTTCCAGCAGCTCAGCCCCTAACGTGTACTGATGCATGCAGTTACTCCTCTCCAGGTGTATGACTCTACACCAACCCTTGTTGAATCTCATAAGGTTCCTGTCCAAATTCTTTAGCCTATCTAGGTCTCACTGAATGGCAGCACAGCCTTCTGGTGCGTGTCAGCCACTCTTCCGAGCCAATCCTCAGCAAATTTGCCAAGGGTGCATTCTATCCTTTCATCCAAGTCATTGATGAAGATACTGAAAAAGACCAGACCGAGCACAAATCCCTGGAACTAGCTACAGCTAGACTAGACTCTACACCACTGATCACAACCCTCTGAGCTCTGACAGTCAGCCAGTTCTCAATCCACATCACTATTCATTCATCTAAACTTCCTAAGCTTACTTATGAGGATATTACGGAAGACAGTGTCAAAAGTCTTGCTGAAGTTGAGGCAGAGAGTAGAGATTTTTTATTTTTTTCTTCACTGGCATAAAAGCAGAAGGAATCAGAGTTAATATGCTCTTTTCAGGAACTTTAGATTTGCTGCCCAATTAATTGTCAGGCAAATGGAATGGATGAAGTCTGCTACAGCCGTTCATCATAAAGTGATGATACACACCACAGTTTCTGGAAAACGTGAAGCTTCAGAACTTCCCTTCTATAGGATACTACATAGGATACTTAATGTTATACCAGTTAAATATTTCTTAGCATTCCTGCACGACCACCAATCAGTCACTAACATAACCCCACTGGACATCCTATGTTACCCTTCCCTAGATTTTGAGTCCAGGGAAGGAAATCAGATTTAAAATGAAGCTTAAAGTATGGTGTGGAAAAAATAGAGTCCCCATCACCAGCCTTCTGGTGTATACCAACAGACCCTTTAATTCCTCACAGCTCTTAACCTCTTGGTACCCTACTTTGAACTTCTGTAAAACTGGGATGCTGACCTGCTTCGTGGGTGGGTGATTATAACACTGAATTAATATTTGTAAATTACTGTGATACATGTGAATGAAAAATGTAGAACTGTAAAGAATGATGATTATGATGAACCTTCAATTCTTTTTTAAGTTGTTCCATCTGTCATTATAAACCATCTTAAAGCAGACTATTATTCAAGAAACTTAAATTTTGTTGTGCAATTCTAGTTACCAAGACAGACCGCTGCTTTATCTTAGCAAGCAGCTAGAGGAAAAAAGTTCACTTATACTTTACAATCCTTTTCTATTTATATGGCTTTTATACCATGGTAAATGGTGCAGCTGTTCTGTAAGATACCCCTGTATTGTTATATAGAAGAACTTCAGATTTAACCTGACCTACTCAGAATGGATATCTACACTACAGTATGTTATGAGACCTTTGTGATACTTCTTTGATAATTTTTTGCAGGCCTCCATTAGAAACATGGAAAAGCTACTTCAAGAGTGCTCACTTACAGCTTACTGTTTACCTATACACTCATAAGATCAAAACCCCTGGTCTTACTGTTTTTGTTAACAAGGAGCACTAAAAGTCTTCCCACATACTGAGTTTTGGTTTCCATTTTACAATCTGAGATGACAGACGGCACAAAAATGATGAGAAAACTGTGGGGAGGCTTCCAGAAGATTGATTCTCTCATCAGCTGATTCTTTTCTAGTTAGTCTTTTATTGACTACAAAGGTATAGCCAATGCAGAAAAGGAAAACCGGTCTGCCCTGTTTAATCCTGAGGGCATTGGCAAAAGGTGATCACTTTTTGAGAAAACAGAGGCCTACAAGGAAATCAGCACACTGTATGAGCCGTTAAGCTGATTTAAACACACAGGGGATGCCTGGGGTTCAGCTCAAGATCTCTGAGGTGTGAGATGAGAATGAAACCATTGCACAGACTAATATTACTGAGCTTTAGTAGCAGGTGGTATAGTTGATCAGTCAGGAACCTGTCATTTGGAGAACAGGCCAATATATCTGAGAGACATGAAAAAATCTTTCATTTTTCCCCCCTCTTCCTCACCAAGAAAAAATATTGCCATTGTGAACTTTAGCAATTATCAGCCAAAACTTCACAGTTTATGCAGTTATAAGTCATAGGGCCCAAGAACCAAGACGTAGTTACAGAGCACGTAGCAGCAGACCATAGAAGAAATTTTAAACAATTCATAAGTGTTTGTATCAGTGACTGCAATAACAATTTGCAATTCTGACACATCACATTCAACAGGAACCACGATCAGATGACAGAAACAAATTTGCATAGGAATATACGGTGTTCCAAGCACAGTGATATTTACTAAATATTAAAATCTGTACTTTGTAGACTGTAACTGTAACTCATACACTGTGTGCATGCTTGGAGGCTGTTCATAACAACTTTAGGAGACTGGCTGTGGTTCTTGCTCTGTGATTAGCCAGAAAACAAGAGCTACCATTCCATGGATAAAAGTTAAAACTTACACGCTTCTGGCTTGACAGACTTTATCTCTGAGTTTTCACCATGTTTTGTGCATATGCTGCATATTCAAAACTCCATTCTTCTGCCCCCTCTTTACTAGTCTAGAGCAATTCTCCCCCAAATTTCAAAATGAACACCTACTACTGCTAAATGGTAAGCCACACAAAAGTGTCAACTTTAAGCAAGGCAGACAGTAGGTCTTTCATGTTCCACAAGCCCAAATTCCAGGTGTCTTCTCACTCAAACATCTGTAGATGTACATCTGATAAATGAACATAGATTTCTTGGTTAAAAAAGTTCAGAAGATAAACGCTGACTTTTGCCTGCAAATATAGGATATTTCACAATGCTCACATAGTATTAAGCTTGTTTGGGCACTATTGGTGATACTTTACAGTAACATCATCAATATATGTTAACAATGACCTGCTGATGATGAGGAAAATGCAATTTGTTGGAGATTCATATTGCAAAGTCCGCAGTATATAGATATTGGGGTAACTTGCGTAATTTGTAAAAAAAGCAATCAAGTAAAATTAAATAAAATCCAAAGTTAAATATGTCAAGAACATTTTTTTTCTTTCCTTTGAGAACATAAAAAGTGTCACAAACTTTTGTTGAAGTGGTACAGATTTCTTGGATACTGTGGAATACAATAATGATAATAGTCACCATGCAACAGCTGTCCAACTTTCTGCTACAGACGAAATGAATTGGCTGCATGGCACTTCTCAGATAAGTTTTTTTCCCAAGAAAATTACATATACAGTCAGATTTCTTTTACTCAAATGAGTTTCTCTTAATTTCACATTCAGACATTGGCAGTCACTTGCAATAACTTTAATTAGCTTTTTAGATTTTTTTCCTGTTTTTTCAACTAAAAACACACTCTATTTTAAACTGCATTTTTACTGCAGGCATGACATACACTAGCTTACAATCTTCATTCAGAAAGAGCCACATCTTTAGTGTTTTTCATAAGCAAAGTGCCAAACACACTGCCACCCTGAGAGGAATAAGTCTATTTTAAATTATAATTAGCAAAAAATAAATAACATTAACTATAATTCTACCATGTCTTTAACTTGACAGCAATTACATTTATTCTTATAAAAGCAAAATAAAGATTGCAAACCAAAGGCAACAGAACTACCAGCAAGAAAACCTGTGCTGAGCCATCTCCAAAGCTGCTGCTTTCTCATGTCTTGATGCCTTTTCAGATGGAACTTACGGTATCTCTGATTTCTGAACCAAGAAAGCTACTCCTGAAGTTTTTTATTGACAAAGTGAGAGATCAGCTGACCCTTGTATATTTTTCAGCTTTTTGCTTCAAAATTACCTCAAATGCCCATACATTTGGACACATACATGATGCAATAACTAGCTCTGTGCCAATATAAGTTTGGACAGGTAACATTTCTTAGAGCAATACTAGAAACATAGATTATTTAAAATGTAAAGCATATAAAATTTTATTGCTTGATAGCTATTGACTTCCTTTGAAGAGGAGGTTATTGTTTACAATAACCATACCTGAAACCTTCAAGAAGAAGAAAGACCCACAAAGATGGGAGACAAGCTGCAGAAGCGTACAAGTATAACCAATGACATGTACTCAAAATACAAAGGTGATCCTAAATCACTTTGATATCTTCACATCATCATGAAACAATGTGGTTTTGATTAGAAAACCGTAAGACAAGTAATGCATGAAGTGGATAGATGACTAAAACTCATAATTCATACAAAGAAATGTATTCCTCAATATTAGAAAGGGAGAAGCCTACCTTCTTCCTTTAAGATTTTCTTTAACCACCAACCATTGTCTTCTTACTTCCACTCCACAAAAATTAATTTACTGCAATATTGTGTTTGCATTTTTCAACACTAGAGACAATATATGATTTGTATTAGACAAACTTTTATCTGCACAAATTCAGGATATTAAAGTGAAGTTGTAGGGTTGCTTCCATTTCCACTGCAGCCTTTTGGGCTTCCCAGTCAACCCATCTCCTGACGCATAATGCCCTTTCTTATAAGATTAAGAAAAACCCTTCCTGATCATTGCTCAGTCCTCAGAACAGAGGTGTCAGAACAAAATTCTCCACCCCCCTGCCTTGATCTCAGTGTATGTTTTATCCTACCCCTTCATGACAATGACACCAACATTAAAAGAGAACGAAAAAGGAGCAGTAGCAGCAAGCATGTTGAAGATCTTAATGATATAAAGATTGTTAAGAGACAAAACAGGCCACCTTTTTTTCCACAGGAAATATGACAATTATTTCAGGAGGCTCAAAATGTTAACTATATTTTATAGCATTAAAGGTGATGACAAAATGCATATCTTCAGCAGCGACAACAATACATACACATATATATATATATACAAGACACTTAAATTTTTGCTCTTAAATCAGTAAACTCCATGTTAACTTTGGTCCTCTGACAAACACAAACTCTTGAGAAACAGATGGATGCCACGTTGTTTGCTTGTCTTCACAAGACAACAGCATGCCAATTTTGAGATCTAGAAAAGTCTGTATTTTATTATTATTATTATTAATCCTTCAAGATGTCCCATGCTTTGCCTGGTCAGCAGTGATTTCTCCTCACCACAGTGCGAGTTGCTGAGGCCAAGGAAATGCACAGAGCAACCCACAATGGCATTAGGGAACAATGAGGAGGTCAGAGTCACATTCCATAGTGCTGTCCCTCCTCAAATACTGTGTGGCATTGAGGGGGAAAATTAACCCTTTGCTCATGCTCCCTAATGATATTTCTTATCACTCAAGCAAAACAGTGATGTCCTGCTAAGCCTGAGCAAGTAAAGTAGGCTAAAATTCTCAGGAAAAGGAGGTTATAATTAAGGGTATCACTTGCCCCCTCATTCCACCTTTTATGTTAAAAAAAAAAAAAAAAAAAAAAAAAAAGTTGCTAGTCAGAAGGACATGGAAGTGTCTTTTGTTATCCAAAGAAACGAACTATAGTTTTCATCCCACTAGGGGTTTCCACAGTAAATGGAGCTTTTCTTTCTTTTGGCCTTAACAGTTCTCAGACTGACAAGCTGCTATATGCATCAAGTTATCTTGTATTGGAACTGCACCACGGAAAAGAGTCCTATCTTCATCCCTCAAGACAAAAAGAATTAATTTTAACGAAAAAAGGAAAAAAGATGCAAGTAAGGAAAACATCAAATACTGATTTTTAATACAGGCATAGCAAGAGCTTATAAAATTGCAGCGCTTAATGTATTTTTATATTCACATATATACATATAAATATATGTAAATAAACTGTATGTCATGTATGCAAGTGTTTGTGTATATTTCATAGGTTCAAATAGAATGATTGCTGTGCTTTCCTACTTAAATTCCAGGCATCTAATATTAGTTTCTTAAGTTAATGAGCCTGCACCTTATCTTACTGCCCATATTGTATATGTTATGCAAGCTGCCAGCTGTGCATCAGAGCTGCCTCATGATGTTCATGTTTGCTTATAGGCCAAAAAGAAAAGAAATAAGAACAAGAATTTCTGACATTTACAAAGTAATGAAAGAAATGTCCCATATTTTCTGCTATCTTTGCTACTTATTCCATTTTTATCTTGCTTTTATATAAATATATCTATATAAATATATATTTTTAAAATGGCCAGAATAATCTATGCTCTCATAAAAATAAAAAATTACTGACTGCACTGATTCACAGGTCTGACACAAAGATTTGTAAGCCCAACTGACTAAGGCTGTCCTGCTGGCTGCAGGGCACCCAGTGAGGATGCAGCTCCCCCGGGAGTGCACTCAGCTGCATGGAGTAGCCAGCCCGGGATAGTAGGAATCAGGAAGAAAGAAATACCACACCCCCTCCCCCCCCCAGAGAAATGTCTTTGTCAGTAATCTTTGAGCTTGGCTCTTTCATACCTTCCCCATCTGCCAAGATCTCCCAGCGCGCACACACACACACACAAATAATAATAATACATACTTTCAGTTACAATAATATCAGTAAGAAAGCACAAAAGTAGCTATTTGCATGGCTTTAAAATGACACCACGCATGTTACTGTTAACAGGATTTAGACATTCTAAGGCTTCCCCACCCAGCTAAATTGAAAGTTTTGATTCATTTCTTATTTGAGTCAACAGGAGCTCTCCTTTTCCATCCAGACTTCTGTTGGAGAGAATGAATTCAATAATCACTTCCACTTCTCAAAATTTGACTTGCCTGGGGAGTAACATATTTCATTTTTGATAGAAAAATAAAATATCACAAGTGTTCCATTATTATAAATTGTCATGGCACAGGATGAGGAAGTGCTTTTTACATACAACCTATACTTTTTAGCAAGAGATTTATATGTGAATTGTTTATTCAACTTTGCTAAGTTAAAGACTTATTTAAATGAAATCACCAAAGGACTTGTAAAGGATATTTATTATTAGTATGGTCAAATGCTCTGGGATACAGAAAACAAAAAATTTATGAGCCATCTTTAAAAAAAAAAATAAAATTGGAGCTAGTTAGTATTTACAGTAAATAAATAAAATCACTCCTACATGGCATCTGGTAGAATACTACATCCATTCCAGCTGCAGAAAATACTGCTAGGTTTTTTATTTTAGTTGTATTGGAAAATAAATAAATAAATGAAAGAAAAAAAAGAAAAAGAAAACAAAATTCATTGGGAACAAAGACAAGAGGATAATTAGGAAAAGAAAAAATGCTCTTGCCCTTTGTGCCCTAACTGTGCTTCTTACTTTCACATCCACCACTGATTTCCAGTGAGAAGAAAACAGAAAACTCTGGCCATTTTGTTTTCATTACTCCAACCATACTAAGGATCACAAGATCCATCACTGACTCAAGTGTTTGGATTAGGCTGTAAGTGCAGCATTTAATTTCTCATAACTTTAGCTATGCAAAATGAGAAAGGAGATAACAGGATACACTTGCTTTTGCATTATTAAGTCTCCCTTGGTGCCTGCAATTTCATGAGTAAGCTGATTGTCCTTTATGTATTGTAATTCTTAGAGAAAAGCGGAAAATATATATTAATTGTGCCGGAGCATATTGGATAAGCTTTTCTGAATGAGCATCCATACTCCCTGCTGAGGGATGCAATCCAGACAGATTAGAAAGAGGCAGTAATCAGCGTCAGCTGGCCCGCTTCCAGAGCTAGGTGACACAGCCAAAACACAATAAAACAAAACTACCAAGTTAACCTCACCACAATTTTAGCAACATTAGAGAGTCCTCAGCAGAGGTGCACTGACACTAAGTGGAGGTTATTGAATTTTAATTTCGCTCTTTAATCAAATGTATCTAAATTCATCATCCCCGAATAGCAAAACATATCAATAGCCAACTAGAAGATCATGCACAAAAGACAAAAGATCACACTCCTCAGAGCCTGAGAGGCTTTATGCATACTCGTGCCACATTCTTCAATCTTCAAAGGAGGTCATTCATATAAATTCAGTAAAGACAGTAATGTGTGAATCTGATGCTACCCTGACCCCTCTTCCACCTTCGAAAGCAACTCTAAAAGCTTAAACAGTAAAATTCAAGCAAAAAGGCACCTCCACTGCTGCCAAACAGATAGATAGCCTATGCCTGAACTCAATTTACAAAACAGAGACATCACTGTATGTTAGCCACTTTAATAGATTCAAGTTTATTTTCAGAATGTACCTTCAGCAAACTGCAAAGCACAAACAGAATAAAAACACTGACAGAGACGGCGACCAATAAGGAAAAGAAACAAGTGAAAGAATGAAAAGATATGAAGAATTATTTTAATAGCAAACTGATTATTTTTCCTTTAAAATTCATCACTGTACGAATAAGTGCAATACTTGTAAATCTACTAATCCAGGAGTCAATAAATACATTGGACCTATTCATGTACAATATATTGCAGAAATCTGTCTGGAGCTCTGATGTAGTCACCCTCAGGTCTAATCCCATTATACTGGATGAAACACTACAGGTATTCATACAACATTAGACCTACCCAAGAAACATCAAGCAAAACCTATAGTACTATCATTGTCTGGCCTTAAGCACTGCTAAGCAGTAACAAGCTGCAAGCAATCTACAAATCTAGAGATCGCAGTAAATAGGATTGCTTTCAGTTTATGAGCTATAAGCCTGTTTCACAGAACACTTCACAGTGACTGACAGTTAAAACATTGGGTCATCCAGTAGTGCTCGTGCTACGTGCCAAAAGACATGGGGCCACAAGAACTGACAAAATTAATACACAAATTTATGACAAATGTCCATCCAGTGCAGCCTCTTTCAAAGAAGATGAGCAAAACTTGGAGAAACTGTTCTTAACCATAATCATTTCTAGAAGAAAATATGCAATTAAAGTGTTTTTGACTGGTTACGGAAGCTGTGGAAACAGAAGAAACGATCACTTCTTGGTACTAAACAACAAACTTTTCCTTGAAAACATTTTAAACGTCTCAGGGTGCTTTTCCATCTCTCCTGGAAGTGATTTTTCAATATATATATATATATTTTTTTTTAGTTAGTTGCAAGTTAAATTCAAGACAGATAATCTTTTCACAGGAACTCTTTCCAGTGCTTTGTTTGTACCACACAAAAATATGTTTGGCATATTCTAATTTTGAATGTATTCTCTTAATATTCTTTACAAACATGTAATGAGCACAACAATACAATGACCTCCTTAGGAATAAAGAGGGAATTTAAGATCATTGCCATGCTCTCTACTGACTGAAAGAAGAGAGGTGCAAAGGGATAAAATGGTGAGCAATATTTCCATCCATTCACTGAGTAAATCAAATGCAGAGATAAAAATACAGATAAGATATTAACACTAAACTTGAAAGAGTTATTGGTGAAAACATCTAGAGAATGGAGAGAAAGCAAGTGCTCTACTTTATTGTAAATGGATGCTAGCAGCAAACCAGGTGAGGGGTATTTCTATCTGTAAAATCGGTACTACATAATGAACTGTAATAAAGCTAGACAGACTGAAAATAGGATACTAAAAAATTGGAAAAATAGCTATGACAATTATTCTGATTCTCATTATATTCTGTCTATAAAAAACTCAAAGAAGATGACTTTATATTCTCTTACATAAGTCTTATTACCAGTTTGGAGCGCCATTTAAGATTACTTAATACACATGTATGTTCCGAAGGATAACATTCTGCAGTGGCTGCATATACTTTAAGGAGGATATTAACCCCTAAAAAAAGGTCTGATAACAGCTTTTTCTCCTGTTTTGGTCTACCAAGTCAGGCATAAATACAGAGCAGCCTTCATGCTGACTTGCTGCGCAGATATAAATTTTCCCTATAGAATCTATGTCTGTCTATCATTTGGCTGAATATCATCTCTTTTTCACTTTTCTTACTCCTAAAATTAGGAAGAAATTGCTTTAGAAAAAGCCAAGAAGAGGGGGGAAAAAAAGATATTGGTAAGAGAAAATTCCAGTCTGAACGTGCTAAAATCTTAGAAATCAAGTTCAACTAAATTAGAATGAGCTCTAAGGCATGAGAGGTGAAACAGTTTATTCCACTATATCCAGGATGACAGGAAAAGAGTCATGAGGATAGACAAGATGAGTAGAATCATTTTTCTGTTGGAGTACAGCACAGATGAAATGATTTCTTTAAAGGACTTTTTTTTTTTTTTAACATTGTAAGTTTCTTCTTAAATGTGCTGGTTTTGCTTGAAATACATGCCTTCACCTAGATTAATTAAGCTCCTCTAAAATAAGCCTTCAAATGCATTAATGTATTTGGGAGAAAAGGCTTTTGATGCTCCCCATAAGCAACACTACAGCATGCGCCACAAGATCTCCTGTCTGCGCTAATTACTCTCCCAATTGCTTTCAATTGCCAAGCTATTTTCCTTACTTATGAGAGGAACATCCACAATGCCTCAGGAATCCAGAACATACACATTTTAGCATTTCATTGTGCACATGTCCTCAGGAAACAAGAATAAAGCTGTCACTATTACATAAGGTTCACTCGTGCTCTTACAGGCCAGAAGGCAACAAGAGACTGGGTTAGAATAAATCCTTTCTTTCTATACAGCACCATGAAAAATTTGAAGGTGGAGGGAGATGGTCGTTTTTGTTGCCAATCCCTGCCTAAATCTAGTCACGTTAGGAAACAAAATGAGGGATTGCTTGCTTCCTAAATTTAATTTTTTCTTTGAGAATGTACACTATATAAATGAGCTGGCACACATAAAACACTGCTAGGGATTTTTATGAATGTAATAACTGCAAATTGTTCACATTTTAACACAGATGTAATATGAGAAGGGAATAACATCACACTCGACATGAAGATACTAAAAAAATGAGGGAAAGTTGGACTATTAATAGAATGTTTTCTTGTAAATCAACAGGAACGTCAGAAATATTCATTAGAAGCAATACTTGCTCTGCATTTCTACAGAAGGTGAAAAATCATTTCCTCCAAAAAACCAAAAAACCAAAAGTTCATACCCATTTCTATTCCTTACAGTGCACGTAACATTACAAAGTAAAACATTGGTAATAACACAAACACCAGATCTAAACTTCTACAAATTTCTAAATATGGCTTTACTAAATCCCCCCTAACAAAAGCAATCATCCTGTGAAATATACAACTCCACTGCTTTTAGTACAGCTGAGCTGGGTCTAAATACCTGCAGGCAGGCTCATGCACACCTGTATACGAACACTCCACGGCACCCTAGATGCAGGAACTGTTTAAGCCTAGGACTACATCTTCAAAATGCATACTACCATTATTGTGGTATGTGTTCTATATTATTGAAATCCAGGAGAAATATCATTTTAAACAATGATGCAAACAGAATTCATCATATACTTGAAAATGAAATTATTGCCTATAAATGGAATTGCTCAGCACTTCCTAAAGTCCCCTTCTGGGAGGAATAAGATCACACACACACACACACACACACACACACACACACACACACACACAAAAAGAGATTTTTTGTTGTTGTTGCTTTTTTTTTGTTTGTTTGGTTTGTGGGTTTTTTTTTTTTAATGAAAATTTCCCATTTTCCTTGGATCCTAATATTTCCAGTATCAAATCACATCAGCAGTCTAGTAGTATTTCTACAGTACGAGCAAGCATCATTTTCTGCTCTTGACAAGCTCCCCCTTAAATGTGCCTCTTAGATGTGATGCCCTGTGTCACCGCCTAGCTCTGTGCGGCCTCTGTTTCCATGGCTGCTTTTAACGGTTTTAAAGCCTCCTTTTCACCTGGAAATGTAAATTGGGAAATTCTATCAGGAGGATTGCCTAGTAAGTATTTTTAATCAAAAAGTAAATTTTAGGGGACACATTTGTCGCGAGCTTCCCTTAATACAACCCACAAAAGTTGCAAGCACATCGATTTTGCACATATAAAACTGCATTTTTGTGAATAAACAGGGCAATTTGCAAATGCTAACTTGACCAGTCATCTGGTTTGTATGTACAAATGCAGATTTGCTGTGTGTATGATGTCCAAGCCAGTAAATTTCCACCCAAATTTATAAATAATCTATATATTTCTACAGCTGGATTGATGAGTAAAATTGAAAACATTTCTAAACTTGCCCTTTACATCAAAGAACAAAAAACCCCACCATAAAATCACTTAGTGTTCAGTAAGACTTAGCAGTTGAACCCCATTATGAACACTTTCAGAAATAAGGATTTTAGGCAACCCTTAAAACAAACATGATCAAGAATAGCAAAAATGCAAATAAATAATGCTGGACAAGACCATCCATCCTGCTGGCTGAACAACAGAACCCCATCATTTTTAGCAGGGAATTAGACTATAGATCAGGCTGTATGCAGCATAAATGTACAGACTATGGTATGAAAGCAGCCCTGAGATAGTTATGCCAGTGGAATTCCTAAGCCAAACGAAACCTAAATTTGTTTCTATCCTCAAGTTGAAATAAAGAGGACTTACGACTCAGAAGTAGTATTTTGTCACTGTTTTTTCAGTTATCTTTTAAAGGGCTGGCGTAGATCTGAGCAGCCTTGTATGGTATGATACAGTTGTGTCCTGAGCATCCCAGGCTCCAGCAGGTGCAAGGACAAGGCTCTGAGAGACAGATTATCACACACTGGTTTCTGCTGTGCCTTCTGGCACCCATTCTCCATCCTGACTTCCTTTTGACACCCAAACCACCTCATTTGAGCTCCACTGCTGTGCTGGTCCTCTGTTAGAAACACGTGCATTGCACACGCACACAGTGCCTGCACACCAATGCATGAATAGGCACCCAACAAAACCAATTGCATGCAGGAACAAGACGCCATCACATAAGGTTTCTGCAAGTCTCCAAAGTGTTTTTGAACCCTGGACCTACACCAACTCATATAATCTTCTGACCATAATTATCACAGAGACTTCGAAATGAAGCTGGTAGAGCAACAGCAGCAGTTTGGGCTCATCCCAAGTGGTGCAGCAACTGTCAAAGGAAACAGAGGAAAGCTGCCACCTAAAATGCTGATAGAACTTTCTGTGTGCTCACTGAGCACTGACCACTCAAACAACCTCAAAGGATGCATTCCTGAGCCTTGCAATTTTTGGTCAAAAGCAGCAGGGCTCTCAATCAGTGGCAGTGAGAGAGGGTAAGCTTTTCTCCAACATGGGCACTGATGTCAAAAAAAGACAGTCCTCTGGGATACAACATAAACTTTCAGTGGCATATGTCTCCATTTGTTCTGAACTTTCCAGCACTGGCTAAAGTTATGGAGCAGTATTTGTGGAAAGCTAACCTCTCAAGGACACGTGCATAGGGAAACAGATGGTTTGCAACAGACTGCTTAATCCCAAATCAAATAATAGAATCAGCACTTTAGAATGACTATTTGTATAGACACTTCTGTGAGAGAGCATGGCCTACAAACAGGCATCTTATGCAGGAAGACCTCCCAGAAAGCTTATATATAAACAAAATCTTAAAATTAATTTTTTTTAAATCAATTTGCCAAAAGTATGCTACAGTTATAAGGAAATCATTTTATATTTTCTGAGACAAATTACTTCATTGCATATTGGCATTTGTTATTCTAAACTACATTTTAAATACATAAAGAATAAGTATTTTACTTATTGCTTGCTTCTCCATAAAGAATCATTTAGCCTCGTGCTTGTCATTTTTATCACCTGCTGAAAGCAATAAGATCAGCTGCTGACAATCGAGCAAAGAACAAATAAAAAAGAGAAGTGGATTTTCTTAGCGTTTAAAAGAATTTCATGTAACAACGTTGCACACTAGGAAACACAGAAAGAGCAGAGAATGAGACCATCTCAAGAAGTGATATGCTGAAAAAAACAACAGCTTCATTATTGTGTGAAACTCAGCATCTCTAACACTACTCAATGTAACCTTAAAAATGTATCAAACAAATCAGCTGCTTGATCGTATGAATATTGATGATGAAAAGCTACTCATTTACACCTTAGTATTCTATATTTCAATGTTTAAATTTTTTATTGTATTTGATTCCTGATGTACTGATGAAAGCCAGCAATCCAGGTACACTGCAGTGTTCCTGTCTACCAGAGAGAAAAGTCAAACTGTTGCCTACTAGAAATCCAAGAAATGAAACCAAGAAATGTTTTAAAAGCAGTTCCATGGGACAAACAACTGTGTTATACTGTTGTACAATTTCCACTTGCTTGGTGAAGTGGAAAATGAAGGAATGGGTTGTACACCCCAAATCCCCCCCTTCACTTTAAGTGGTGGAGAGCTCCTTTGTTTATGTCAAGCTCAGACCCATAACCTCTGTCGCATCAGAATTCACTGTAGGCCAAAAGGAGAATTACAGAATACCTTGGGTTGGAAGAGATCTTAAAGATCATCCAGTCCCAACCCCCGTTGCGGGCTGGTTGACACCCACCAGTACAGGCTGCCCAGGGCCCATCCAGCCTGGCCTTGGGTACCTCCAGGGATGGGGCACCAATACTTCTCTGGGTCACCCGTTCCAGGGCCTCACTGCCTTCCAAGTAAATAATTTCTTCTTGATATCTAAACTAAATCTCTTCTCTTTTAAACTATTGTCTGTTGTGCTACCACAATCAGACCATGTGAAAATTCTGTCTCCCTCCTGATTATAAGTACTCCTGTTAAGCACTGGAGGGCTGCTGTGAGGTCTCTCCAGAGCATTCTCTTCTCCAGGTTGAACAACCCCACCTGCCTCAGCCTTTCTTGGTAAAAAGAAACACATGACCCTGTCTGGGATCAACAGAAATATCTTTAAAACAATTTAAGACAACTAAGAGGAATACTGCAAATGGCAGCCACCAGGCAAATTCAATGGCACGTACTAAATAAGCACCAAACTGATCTGTCCAACTGTTGCAGGCATGGAATCACTGCAAACTACTGCTGAAGTAAAATATATAACTGACAACCAGCTATTATTTTTGAGATTCTATCATTACAGGCAAGAAGGATGTCTAATTCCTGAATCCTGGAAACATATTATTGATCTAAAACACCCCTTTTAAGGGTTACATTTTCTTTTTCAAACTCCTTCCTGAAAACTATTGCATGGTGTTACTGAATCATCTCAAAAGCAGGAACCCTTCAGCACTGAACAAGTCATATATAAATAATGTAGATCAATAATTTTCAACATGTGGTCTGCAGACTCTTTGGGTTCACAGAACCTTGCAATGAAAAGGAAGCCTACTGCAGTAAGTTAACCTTTGCTGCACAGAGATGCATGCCTCCACTGAAAAGTACTTAGGGATCCACAAATCAAAAAGGTTATAAGCCACTGATGTAAGTAATCTGTAAGCAGTTTTAATGCTTTTTAGATTATAAATGCCATTTCCATTTACCATTTAAACAAAATGTAGCGATTTCGTGAATGGTATATATATTTTAAAAAAAGGTAATTTATATAATGGAAATATCTGAACTTCAAAAAGAGTGAGTACAATTCTACCAAGATGGAAAGTTAGGACAAATTGACAGGATATTCAGACAAATAATATTTAGATGAAGTTAAAAACAACCATATCACACCCAGCTTTGCACAGCCCTTCATAGCTTAGCTCCCCTGAAATACTAGTTTTACATTCTTGCTACAGACAAATAAAAGCAGGAGAGTGAAGAAAAAATACTTTTCAATACAGGTAGAGAAAAAGAAATAATCTTTGAGGAAATCAGTAGAATTTAATTCTGACAAAAAGCATACCAAATCATTGAGCTAGATAAGCACAGACAACGCTGACAAATAAGCAGTCTATATTTGCTTGAAGAGCTTATGGGGCTTTTCCCCCCAGCACTATTGAAGCAATGTCCTTATCTAAAGTACTTTTCACATATCAGAGAAGTGGTAAATTTCACAAAGCCTGCACTAATGTTTTGCATTTCCATTCCAAGTGAAATGCACTTCAGCAAGTAAACATGAGTATTCAATAAAACTGCAGCTAGAGACAATGGAAAAAAAAAAGTTTCAAAACACGTTAATAAATAAATCATCTTAAAAGCATTGGATAATACTGTGAAACACTGAAGGACCAAGTCACACAAAACTGAGAATAGGGTTAGCACAATTTTCAGTACACCAATTTGGGTTTTTTTCCTTCAAATTCTCATTGTGCTTTACAAACATAAAGCAAGACGTGTGCATTATAATATTTTGTAATTCTATTGGTATTTAAGTGCCTCAATTGAGAATAATCATAGTCCTTTTAAGGACTAAGAATGCACTAGACAGCACACACTTTTTCAAATGTTTCACACAGTTGGAGAGTGTGGGGTGGCGGTGGGGAGGGGTGACTTGCTTAAGAAATGTTTTGCGTGACTTTGCACGCCCTGAAATTCATAGTGGGTTGGGTTTGAGCACCTCAACATTTCTATTCTCAGAACTTATTAAAAATTCATAGACAAAGTTACTTCTCTTACTGGTGTACAGCACAGGGGGTCACCATCAAGAACCATGGCCTCCGTATTCTAGTCACTAATTTAAAAATATGTCATGACTTCACAAATGGTGTATGCACATGCTTAACTTTACATGTTACAGATAGTCTCCCTGGATTCAGCAAGGCCATGTACAGTAAGCTAAAAGTAAGTTTTTAAGGCTCAGTGCAGTAAAGAACTACATTTCTCTAAGATGATGAAATGAAAGAACAAACAAGGTGAAGAGTGCTAATTTGTTCATTAGAGTCTTTATTCTCTAACCTATTTCTACACTTTCTTCACCAAGACAGCTCTGCCTAACATCTTATACAATTAACATTTTTAAAGGGATCTAATGCACCCTCAGCAAGGTTACAGACGACATCAAGCTATGTGGTGCAGCTGACACAATAGAAGGAAGGGAAGCCATCCAGAGGGATCTGGACAGGCTTGAGAAGTGGGCCCATGTGAACTTAATGTTGTTCAACAAGACCAAGAGCAAGGTGTTACACTTGGGTCAGGGCAACCCCAGATATAAGTACAGACTGGGCCATTCTATGATCTGTGATTCTGGGAGAACTCACTGGGAGCAGCCCTGTGGAGAAGGACATGGGGGTCCTGGTGGACAAAAAGCTGAACATGAACCAGCAGTGTGTGACTGCAACCCAGAAGGCCAGCAGTATCCTAGGCTGCATGAAAAGAGAGATGACCAGCACAGTAGGAGATCATTCCCTCATGAGATCCCACCTGGAGCATCGCATCCACATCTGGAGCCCCCAAGGGCCACAGAGATGATCAGAGGGCTGGGGCTAGGTTTGTTCAGTCTGGAGAAGAGACTGAAGGCTCTAGGGAGACGTCATTTTAACCTCCTGGTACATTAACTAAAAAATGAGAGGGTTAGACTTTAGTAAAAAATTCTTCACCCAGAGGGTGGGCAGAGAATTTATGCATGCCCCAGCCCTGGAGGTGTTCCAGGCCAGGTTGGAGAGGGCCCTGGGCAGCCTGATCTGGTGGCTGGTAGCCCTGCCCAGAATAGGGGGTTAGAACTGGATGATCTTTAAGGTCTCTTTGAGCCTGACATTCTATTATTCTAAAATAAATGAATTGAAAGTCTTTGCATAAACTTTCCGTAACAATGTACTTTTGTGATAGTGGTTGTTTTACATAAAATTTACACAGAATTGGAAGGCATTTGTGACAGTGTAGGAAGAGCTTTTGATGGCAGGCTGTCTCAGCAGAGAGAACAGAACATGGGCTCGTTCAGCGTCTCATGCTTTCCAGAGGAAGTGCTTAGATCCTGGATTCTTTTCTAATCCATCCTTCTGGACAGGACTGCTAAAGTTTTCCTTCACTGTAGAATTCCTGACATATTATATCTGGTGGGTAGGCAGGAGAACCCTTAGTGTAAGATTAATTTTAATCATACGGAAAAAAAAGACCCCAAAGAGATAGCAAATGCAATTCATTGAGCAGAAACCTATCTTTCTTTCTTAAATCAAAGCTTTCTTAAATCTGCCTTCTATATGCTGCACCACTTTGTACTTCTGAGAAGTCATATTCTGCCCTCAGAAAAATGATGCATTGCAGTGGTCTATATTTGTATCTCAGTAGCAAGGTCCTCGGCTATAAAAATCCTGGCTAATCAAAGATAATAAGAACATGATGTAATGTGTGTCCCGGGGTAGAGAGAATCTAAGCAGGACACTCATGTTTCATGCTATCTTAAAAAGCGGTGGTCAGATGCCCTGAATCAAGGCAGAGGTCAGTCTTCCAGCAAGTCTGACTTTTTCATCTGATCTGTCAAATTTTTCATTTCGTCTGCCCAAATTTCAGATTTAGCCAATTGTGTTTCACTTTTTTATCTATTTCTTCTAGAGAATCCAGATATTGATAACAACTTACTGACTGAAATCAGTTATGTTTCTCAAAGAAAGCCTTCTAAATGTACCAGCCAGAAATCAAGACAAGTCTACCAGTCAGATTCAGTTTCAAAATTGCTTTAATCTGATCTTTCCTTTTCTTTTCATGGCTCCCACAGAAATACACTTGGGTGGAATTTGCAGCCCATGTGGGTTAATTTGAGCGAGTGAGAAGCAACAGAAACAGGTAATTGGTTTAATATCACTCTTAAAACTAAAGAAGAGGTAAATTTGAAAATGGACAAGGCAACCTGTAACAGTTGAAAATGTCCCTATTCCATGGAAAACTTTAAAAATGTTTGCAAGTAACAAAAAAATGTGAATAATTTCCAGTATTTTACCAACATCAGTGAACTCTCACCAACCTAGGCTGATTGCAAATGCGTCATAAATTTAGCTTGTTCCCTTGCTTATTCGGGCTGAGTCCATGAATATGAGAAATGAGTTTGGTAATACCTTATACAAAAATCTATGGACAAAGATACCTTATACACAGTGTGCTAGATTATGAATGCTTCTACAAAGTAAAACAAAAGTCTACTTTCTACAGTAATTCCTTTCAAATCTTTTCTTACACACAACCAAAACAAGGATGGTTGACAAACTTCTCTACGGCCATATCTTTTATGCCGGCAGCATTATTTTTATCATCGGCATATTCTATAGATTATATCAATACATTTTCTTTCTGCAACAACTGAACATGCCTGGTTCTTGTTTTCCTTACCTAGATGCCAGCCATTTGCTCTTCACCCACTCCTTTCTCAGAGAGAAAGCAGAGAGGGAAAGAGATAAACTGAACAAAGACTGCTAATTAAATAAAAAAGCTGGAAGCTTTTTAGAGGTTTAGACTTCCCAGACTGACTATTAGGCTCTCTCCTCAGGTATGTGTAACAGTAGGTGCTGTACAGATCCACAAGATGTTCAGCTTTCTCAGAAATTACACTGCCATTCTTCAGCCCTTGTCATAGTAAATTTTTTTGTATGTTTTTTGCAGTAAGCAGGTGTTTTTACTTCTTTTTTAACTGCCAAAATGCATGATGAAAATTTTATCAGACAGCTCAGTTACTGATATGTCTTAAAATACAATAATATTTTTTTCTTGGCTTTCCTTGCTCCTTTAAATAGCAATGTATTTTGCCAGGCAAAAAGATAATAACACAGGAGTACTTTGCATTCAGTTGCTTGTTTTTCTAAAATTGTTTATTTAATGCTTCTCCTCCCTTCACCATCCCTTGGGTACAGTTCTTGCCAAGGCATATAGATTTATATTCCCTTTTTTCCAGCGTAACTTTTGGAAAGCTAACACGTACAGTATGCACTAAGATCAGCTTCTAAGCTGCAGGCAGAATATAACAAATCCAAAAAGTAAATGTACCTTTGCAGAAAATTGTTCAGTGGATTTAAGTTACAACAATAAACAATAAATAATAAAGTCTTTCTGAAAGCTAGAGAAGCACATGTGTCCCCTTCATTGATTTTATCACTTCATCACACACAACAAATCTGTGTCAACATGAGTGGCAAGTCTCTGAGGTAAAAAATGTACAAGTCAAGGCCATAAAAGCAGACCACATGCTTAGGAATTTGTCTATTGTAACCATAATGAGGTGGCCTGCTGTCTTTAAGGAGACAATTCATGATACAGCATATGCCCAGGGAGAAGCAAAAGACTTTTTTATGAATCCAATACAGTCATCTGTGAGTCAATGAAGATTCAATTTCTTAAAGAGACAGAGAGGAAGAAAGCATTCATGTGAATAGCAGAATTGTGGGTAACCTGTCTGTCTGTAACAAGATATTGCTCTGCAGAAGGACTATAACCCACTGGAATCAGCATGGCTACACATGTAAGCTAAGATTAATCATGTAGTCCTTCCAGAGGAGGCTTTGATGCATAACACAATCTTCCATATTTACAGAAATAGCATTTTCAGCACTCTATTAATCTTGACAGTACTTCAGAGGGGCTGCCAGTATTAAAACCCATTTTCTGGAACATATCAAGGAATAAAAAGTAATTTGTTCACATAATACTGTGCCCTACTACCCTCCTACAGTACAAAGCTCACTTTGGGTAACCAGACTATGTCATCACCACTAAAGGCCACACTATTAAAATGCAAAAGGAATCTGTGGGCTCAAAATCATTGAAACTTCGGGTTCCCATGGCTATTGCCAAAAGCATTACATACAGAATCCTTCTTAAAAAGGTATAGTGCGCCCCATTCTTTAAGAACGACTAATTATCTGAAACGATGTTTCATGTATGAAATGGGACGGGGAGAGCACAGAGAACTAAATGCAGTGTTTTATCAAAACTTTCACTTTGCAAACAGGAAGGGGAAGAGCTGATTCAAGAAAGGAACAGCTGTAGGACAATGAATGGAAGAGAGGGATGTTTGAATGTCCTGTGTGAAAAGAAAATATAAAATAATATAGTTTTTTGTTTGTTTGTTTTTTGTTTTTTAATCTTCAACAGACAAAAGAGACTTTCCTTTGAAAGGAAGCCAATACTGAAAAGGTTTTTAAATATTTTTTCTTACAGGAATCTATGCAGTAATGAAACAAGTTTTGTACATGTTTTTGGAGATTTTATCTCAAATCCTGTGACTGGAGTTCAAGTCTATTTAGAACACCCTTAGAAGTTTACATAAGTATATATATAGCAAGTCCCCTTTCTTTTTCCTCCATTGCTACAGTGTTACATTAAATATAACATTTCAGTTTCTTCATTCCTGTAAGCACACTTAATCAAATGTTATTTCCAAACATTTTGTCTCATGTATGCAGTTGAGAGAAGCAATACCAAAATCGGCTCAGTAGCTGATTATGGATTTATAGCCTATAAACATGAGGTCACATAGGAAAATCCAAGATGGATATCATATGTTCACACAGCTTCACACCGATCACAAAATGAAGTGTAAAATAGGACATAAGTGACTTGGGTACCATCATTTAGCATCTGTTCCAGTTGTATTAATTCAGATTGGACATCATACAGTAGTGGTGATAGAACATATTACAGACACAGTCAAGCAACTGCACACACAAGACAGCTTGATTATATTCTACTCAGAAATGAACTACCATGCAGGACACCTGGGCTCCCAGAAATACATTCCATTCTCCCTTATGCTACCACTAAGAGCACAAAAATGTCTTTTCATCCTACCACTCCTGAATGCTACCCGTAATTCTTTTTACTTCCTTACAGGTAGAAGAAAAACTGTTTTATAGGCATCACACCTAACGCAATGTATGTCTCAACAGTTACTCAGCGTACTTGCTGTTGAGCATGAAATGTAAATTAAAACTAAGCTAAAGGATGGTACCTTAAACCCCAGAAGTTTTCTTCACTTTTTCTAGACACCAAAACTGTCTTTGACAAGTACGATCACTTTTTTGGAAAAAAAAACACATTAACAGCAAATCTAAGTTTAAAGAGCTAGAGCCTTCATGTCAGAAACAGTCATCACTCAAAACATAGAGCGGAGGTGAGGAAGATGGTGGCTATTGCTGCAGTTTTACTTCAAGGCTCATTATAAACTAGCAAAAGAAAGAACTACATGAAGCAAAGTAGCAGCATCAGTATTGTTTTTGGCACAGAGTGGACAGTAATCATTAACAGCATTTACATGAACTGTCTGGGGGTACACCAGAATTTCTGTAGCTTAGAAAACTGGATGGCATACAATAATGCTAAACAGAAGTGCTCATTCTTGAGGGGTTGGGAGGAGCATTTAGTATGCTGCATGTTTGTTCAGATTAGTCTCTGTAGTCCAAGCAGATGGACGTCAGTCTGTCTCTCTCACACCCCCACATTAGTAAGGCAGAAAAAAGAATATTTTAATTCAGTGTTACAAATTTACTCTTGCCACTTGTTTTTTGCCCTTACCAATTAAACTTGATTGTTTTCATATCACAAGTAGTTAATCATTTGGAACTACTCTCTCAAATCACCTAAACTTGGGGACTGAGATATTCATCAAGTCAAAACAGATGTCAGTAAAACACAGCAAGAATTCAGTGGACTCTATAACGCAGGACCAGCACAGAATGTTTGATGCAAACATTCCTCCCTGTCTCACGACAGCCAGTGTGCTCCTTTCCTTATCCAGCCTCTTTTCGTCTCCCATTCTTTTACTTCACTGTTCTCTAGTTTTCTCCTTTTTGGTTTTATCTCTTATTTTTGAGTAATTTTCTCACTCTGTAGTTCTCACTCCTGTTTCTTCATCCAGTTTAAGTTAAACGGTTCCATTTTTCAGCACTAAATATGGTAATATGAAGTTGAGGGCATTGTCACAATTTAATGATTAGTCAAAAAGCAAACAAATATTTTGTCATGAGTGCTACTGCTGTCAAATCCCACAGCCATGTGGTAGCCCCTCATGAATGTTATCATGAGGTACAAAATCCAGAGAGCCATTGTTAACCTGAATCACAAAAGCAATTTTTGCTGCTGAAAGAAGTACCATCTTCCTCACTTCTTTTTCACCATCTGCTCTTTATGTTCTTCTGAGTAATACTGGCCAGGCTACAGATACAGAAAACATTTTTCTGCAGAATTCACATGCAATTTGTAGTCCCTTAGCTGTGACTTGATACACAGAACTCAATCCTCAGGCATCCTCAGCCTTGGACAAAGGCTTTCAAAGAGCCTTTCAAAGAACAAAATAACTGAAGTTTAGGTCTGAGAGAACAATCCAAGAAGATTTGGAAGTGTCAGTGGATTTTATATCATCTTAAAGGTTTTTCCTAAATATTTGAATAGCTGAAGGAAATTAATGAAAATCTTTGAACTGCTGAAGTTTCCTGACTCTTAGTATGAATGAATTTTATTGTATTGAATGATGTAATTTGCTACTTACTTGTTACACAGGTCTTCAAACTAAGTCACTATGGAGCAGATGTATCACAGTGACATCAGTGAACAATCATGCAATGTGAAAAACAGCAAAAGGCTGGTGCAAATGCTTTACAAAAAAAAGCACAGGTATATTTGTTCACAAAAGTCACTTTTTTCCCCTATTTTCTATGTCACTTGCAAGTTCTGTTTACTAATTGCATATTTTTTAAATACTTATATCAGGCTTTTATAATCACATTCATCTTGGTTAATAGACTAACATTTAGCTTTCACTGCAAAGCTTTTTTTCCCCTCCATACAGAAATTTTTATTAAAAGGCAAATAAAGCTGGAGTGCAGTGAATTTTATACCACAAAATGGTGAAACCGGAAGCTTCAATATTGTTTCCTTAGAAGTGCATCTTCATAATCTGATATCAGTAAAAGCAAGTTCTGCTCCAATTAAGCTTCCTCTTTGGTTGTCCAGTTGCTTTCTCTCATGGATGCCTACCAATCTTTGTATTATAAAGAATCTTCTATTGATTCTATAAACTTGACAATTTGCCTAATGGAGGGCAAGAATAATTTGTGACTGTGACTTCCCTTCCTTTCCAAAGTGTGCCTCTACAGAATTTGCAGATGACATATGATCAGTGCACATTAGGTTCAGAATGAAAACATTTGTCAGCCAGATATCTAATGGTCCATTTCGTAGTGAATAGATGATGTTCAAAATCTGCCAATTTTCATGAGTCTTTTAATTACAGCTTTGATGGGTACAGTTTACTTTACCTCATATATTTACCTAATGGGTACAATAGACCTGAAGTCTTTTTACTCTCATGTTCACCTTGCAAAGCTTAAATTTGAGGAAGCTAATCAAACATATTTCCTTTCCAGTGCATTCTGAGAACTAGAGGTCAGAGTCAGAACTTCAATACCTAAAACCTGAAATACTAGATTGAATTAAATACCTAAAACTCAAAGGACTAGATTGAATGCAGAGAAAAGATGGTTTAGCATTTCTTCTTGTATCTGTTAAAAAAGATAGATTCATTGATCAATCACATGATACAGGTATAAACTTGAAACTGTTTTCAGCACTAGTCACTACTGTATTTTATATATATTTTTATATATAATTATATACATATTCTGCTGATTATATTTCCAATATATTGTCATATATGGTGAGAATTTAAAATGAACTCAATACTACAATAGAATGTAGAATTTCCTGGTTATTTACTAATATTTGAAAACAGCAAGCTGAAGAAAATTCTTTTTAAGTTAAGAAGCAATTCACTGACTATTCTTTTTATTGAGCTCAATTAAGCAGCCATGTTGCTTAAGCAAATTTAAAATCTCAGCATTTAAGTTGTTTAATTATCTATAAAGTAACCTCACAAAGACATTTGTGTTTCTCTGCCTTACAGGAAATATTTTAAAAATGGAAAAACAAGCGGAGATTTTATGTTGTCGCTGTCAAAGAAGTCTCTCTTTCTCTCCCTTTCTGTTGTTTCCAGCCATCCCTCTCTCCATTCTCCTTTGTTTGCTAAAGTAGCTTACTGACTGTAATAAAGGGAGCCCAAGTGTCAGCTTGAGACTGCCATGAAAACTAACATTCACATAAACCATTTTTTCCACTTTTGTTAAGCTTCTTATCAAAAGAATTCTCCCTCTCTCTTTCTCTTTTACTCTCTCTCGTCTTCTGTCCTTTTTAGGATATCTTTCTAATTTTATTGAGACTCCTCTGTTAAGGTACAGCACTATAGTTCAGTAACTATAGGAAAGTGAACCCAAAAGAGCCAGCTTGAGACTACCACAAACCATTTTCACTTCTTATGTTAACATTTCATCTCAAAGGACTCTTTTCTCTCTCTGTCAGTTGCAAGGCATCTCTTTGTCTCTATTGTGCTTACTGCGCTAAGGTGCCTCATTGACTGGAGTGAAGTGAACTCAAGCATGCCAACTTGAGGCTGGCACACATTTTTTAATTTGGTTGAAGTTGACACCCTAAGGGACTCATAGTGTCTGAAGAGCAACACTGTTCTTCCCCTGCCCCATGCCTACTCTACTGAGATGACTAACGTTCATTTGCTAAAATAATAGTTTATTTTTTATATATTTAATTTGACAGAATTTAAAAGATTGCAACCCCACACATCAAGGAAATTTATTTTATTCCTCACCACATTTTGGAGTTCGTGGAATATGTAATGAAGTGAATACCAAATTGCCAAATACTCACCTGTCTTCATACTTGCTGATTAGCTTAGGAAAACTTAGTAGTATAGCCTGCTTTTAAGAGAAAACTAAAGAAATATTTTTAAAAGTAGGAGGTCTAAACATTTTTCCTGTTTCTCTTCAGGGAAAAACAAAAGCAGGGGCAGGGAACATCCAACAATCTTATTTCAGTCAAATTTATTCTCAGTGAAAATAATCACTGTACATTTCTAAGGTATGTACTAATTATCATTTTGGTTTTATCTTTTTATAGTATCCCTCATTTTCTTGAGGATTTACTCTTGGTGACAATTTACTGATTAAATAGAAAACAACTAAGATTAAATGAATTATGGCAACCAAACACCATTGAGTGGAAACATACATGTCTAAAGATAACGATCAGATCTGACTGGACTGCAAATTCCTGGTACTGTTTCAGTCAGCTGCAGTTGATACTTAAACCAGAAATACTTTGATACCCAAATG
This sequence comes from Lagopus leucura, assembly GCF_019238085.1. Lineage (NCBI taxonomy): Eukaryota > Metazoa > Chordata > Aves > Galliformes > Phasianidae > Lagopus > Lagopus leucura. The sequence goes on from NW_024962267.1 coordinate 1,768,783, forward strand.
TTTCAGTTCACTAAATCTACAGAGGGAGGAATCCCCACACGCGGTGTTTGCCATCTTCTTTTTGGTTTGTTTCTAGTGATATCCTTAACCCAATTTTCCATATCTTTCACAGCTTAAGATAATGTTAAATTGACTTACCACAACATTTGTCTCACTGCTCTGTCCTGCTCAAAACTAAATTGCTTATTTTAACAGGAAAACAGAGGGGACTGTTGGCTGTGAGTGTATCCTTACATATTATTGTGACCAAAACTCCACAACATTGCTGGCATAAAGTTTCATAGCTATTAATTCCAAAATGCAGAAAAAAAAAGACCCTTGTTTATTTTTACACAAATATAAGCCTAATATTAGCAATGAATTTACTCCATGAAAAAACTGAGCTGCAAAAAAATCTACGCTACCTGTTTTTTTTTTCTTCCCTCCCCCTACTTCTCTTCCTTCAGATCACACAAGGGTTTCAGAAACACAGATAATGTTGACAACAGCCAGTGAAGGCAACAAGTGAACCAAAAAAACATGCCACTTAAGTGCGAACACAGCAGAGATTTTGCATAGTTGTTTCACAGATTTTCATAGTTTGTCCCAGGTTAAAAAAAAATTGAAAGGGGAAGCTTTCTTTAACAAAAGAAAAGAAAAAAAACAACTGTGTTTTTAGAGAGAAAACATCATGATTTCAGGGCACACAAAAAGCTAATACCATTTCTCGTCCTCAATACCCAAAAGCAGCATTGAGTACAGGAGTTGTTTCATTTTTAAGTCATTATCAGTAAAACCCTTAATCTTTGTTGCTATACTAAGGGTCTTTTCTTATATCCTGCTCCTGAGAATACCACCGTGCAACAGTGCTAGATTCACTGAACATCACCCCAAGAGAGCAACACTAAAAAGGTAGGTCCTTCCATATCAAAAGGGCTTTGTTTTTTCCATAGCACATTTGGGATTCATTCTATTTGTCTTCTGGTTTCTGAAGCTTTACAGTTCAGTCAGTCTACATCTTTAGATTCTACTTTTCTACCACTGAAAAAAAAAAATAAAATAAAATGAAAGATGATGGCTCACATATGATCAAGTTCCTATAGCACTTGAGGCTTTTAGAAAAAAAATCCACCCCACTCTCCTCCAAATATATACCTGTATATTAGCAAGATCTGAGAAATACAATCAACAGAAAGATGGAAACGTGTAATATCTTCAAGGAACAAAAGTATAACAGTCCATTTCCACAATTAAGAGATAAAACCTATAAATTACACTAAAATAAAAGAATCAGTTTAAGTAATCAGTAATCAGTAAGTTTGGATCACTGAATCTGAAAAGGAAGATAGCAGAAAGGCACATCAAGGTCTTGTAATCTTTCAGAAAGTTTTTATTTCCTCACTCTAAACTAACTCAAAATGACTCTTTGCTATATCAGTACTTAATAACAAAACTGAGAGATACAATTTCATAAATAATCATGGCTAGGAACACAAAGAAAAGAAAAACCCAAAACATCAACATCCAACAACGACCAAAAAGCGACCAACCAGGTCACTTTTCTAGAAAACTTAACATGATCCAAATACATAAACACAGAGCACAGAGTCTTAAGGCCTAGAAAATATTACCAACAACCTGTTGCAAATAGTAAATGAGCTGTAAAAAGGCCCATCATTTGACTGTAAACAGAACAATAGTAATTTTATATAGCTGCTTCATCCTTTTTAATGATCAGTTCAGATCAATTCTTACATGAAAACCAAAGTTCCTAAAGTTAGTAATCGTCAGGAAATTAAGGAGGAGAGAAGATTAAGAATATATACATTATAATCACAATTCCAATTCCTATTAAGTCCCTGGCCACATCATTATTAATGAAACTATCATTCTATTAGAATCTTAAAACAACCTTAGAAACAGACAGATGTATTCTGCTTTTGGAGTAAAAAATGTTCACCTCACACCACACCAGCAGAAAAGCCAAGTGTCATAAACTATTACAGGTAAATTGACCATGAATATTCCTTGAGAAAAAAACAAATTGATCTCCTAGATGAAATGTTGACAGTGCTCTTTAAGCATAAATTTGTAGGACACAGTAAGTTTTCTGAGAGGCTTTAGTGCCCTCCAATAAAGTTAGTTAATAACCATTTAATATTTACCTGCAACAAATTAAATAAGAATGGGAAAATGCACTAAATCTTCAATCCTGTCTCTGGTAAGAAGCAAAATAAGTATAACTGGCCAATTTCAAACAGATTTCTTTGGCAGCTTTTCAAAAAGAGGAAGAAGCATGACACAAGTACTCTGCCAGGCCTCTTGCATCTCTGTGAATATTCTGTAAATGAAAGCACTTCAGTGCATCCCCAGTCAAAGTCATACCAGCTGTTGTTCCTCCTGCACAAATTCTATGCTGCAAAATAGAAGATAAAAATCATCCCACCTGGACAAGGAGGGAGGAAAACACACATACACACACACACACACACACACACACACACACACACAGTGTAAAAGTGATATGAATGGTTATTTTGAGAAAGAAAAATTTGCCTTTCAGCAGACATTTCGATACCCTCATAAAGTACCACCATGATGATGCCATAAAAAATAAAACTGTATCAAGCTAGGACTTCCATTTCTTTCTGACTCATGCAATTTTATCAGCTTTGTGTAAAGCTCACAGTGCTTTAAGAAACAACAGAAAGACACATTAACTCTACAGTAGTTCATACAAACTTTCTGTAAGGTAGGAAATGTATTCATGTTGAAAATATTGAGTCGCCAACCTCTCAGACTGCATTCCAAAAGTCTACCAGAAACACTTCAATCAAGAGTGCGAGTATGTGACAGCCAAGCCATTTGGCTAAAAAGCTTTGTGCAGAATTATGTTGGCAAATCTAGTGCCCTCTAAATGACCTCATATTATGGCCATGGTATTAAGTCATGGAGAAACCTGTAAGTAAAATGAATAATTTTTTTTCTTCTAAAATAAAAAAAAATAAAAAAATAATAATAAAGAAAAGGAAAACTCTCAAGTTCCCAGTAAGAATGTTAAATCACCCCCTCTCCCAACGGAATGCTTCACTTTCATTTCCAAGTAGCAGTGAGCCTATTGACCCCCATGGTGTTATCCTTTTCACTGCTCTTGCGGTACTTTCTTTAATCTCTCGGATCAAAGATCAGTCAATAAAAATCATCTCTGCTTTTGTGGGGAGCAAACAAACTGCACCAAGTCCTATGATAATTGCAAATCTTCACTAAAATCCCTAAGAGAAAAAAATGTTGATATTAACTTTTCAGATGGAAATGATTTTGTCATTTTTGTTCTAAATAAAATATTCAGAAAGATCTTGTTTTGAATCAGTTGTTATCGGTTTATATTCCTTTATATTTATTGCATTCTTTAATTAAGTAATCTTAGGACTTAAAAAAAAAAATGAACCTACATTATATTTACACTTTGACATACAATATTTCTAATCAATTTATTTAAGTCTTAATTATACAAAAACCCCTGGGTCCTCAACTAAGGGTAAAAGATTGGATAGTATTTTAACAACATAAATATTTGTTAGGACAGTTTTCAACAGCTTCCACACTAGATGGCATCTGAGGGGTCTGTGTTACACCTTCAGAATAAAATCTAATGATAATTCAAGCAGGAAAAAGAAGAAAATAAAAATGAAGACCCTAATAAAATTTTTTTGGAAGAAATCATGGAAAGCTATTATCTCCCTTCTACTTAAGCTTAAAAATTTATCTCATTTTTTAATTCTCTTTTAGCTTTGCCCTTTGTTTCCAACCTGCAGCATCCATATTCCAACAGTGGTGATTCTATATTTGGCCTCTCACTATTCCGCATCAGCTTCCTTATAATCTAAACAGAAAAAAAATGACTCCTGTTTGAAATTTCTTAAAGTGGTTCATAATCATTACATTTCCATCTCCTCTGGTCTCCCTGATGAACAAGGAGCATTTCCCTCTTTCAGAGTCTCAGGAAAAGCCCACACTATCCTGGTGATCCCAGTAGGGCATGGAAACAACACTGAGCATTTCCATCAGGCTCTTCATCCCAAGATACGCAGATTGATAGTCTTGACATTTACTACGTCACGTCTTGTAGACATTGTCTTGACACCACATTTTTGTTGTCATCCCTAAAGTGCCTACTTACTTCACCTACTACCTACTGAAATCTACCCTACTGCCAACAGATCTTCTTCCAGCTCCCTTTTCACCAACGACATTTGCTTAGCTCTCAGGTTACAATGATTCTGGCAGACTGTCACCCAAGCACTCCTTATTAGCAATTCACATAAAAACAATCCATGTACACAACCAGAACATTACAGTAAGAGAGAAATTTCAACATGCTGAGATGCATCTTTTTTGAACAGAGATCCCAGACTTGGACCTTGACTTCAGGGAGACTTAAACCAGGTCTTAAATGTTCTATAAATCATACCCTTGTTTAGCAGCTGCCTTTTGGCTCACACAGATAATAGACCTGGAAGTTTTTTCTTTTTGGTTCTATGTGTTGCCTTTAATGCAATGGAGTGATAGAACATGAGACTGAAAACACTGCTTAGAAGTACTGAACCACAATTATTTTCTCATGCATTTATTGCAAGGTCAAAAGCTATTCTACTGGTGCACTAATTTGAAAAGCAAAACTTGGCTTCCAAACCCTGATTCCTAAATTCCAGATACCAAGGCTGAGCATGCAGCTTGTGTTCACACATTGTGCTTTTGTGTTGAGGATCACAGAGAAGCACTCTGCAAATCAGGTTTGGCCTATTAGTTCCCAAGGCAAGCTCAAGGTGTTCTAAGGACAGGCAAAGCTTAGGTGAACCCAGATTAACCAAAAACATTAAGAGAATAATTCCTTCCAATTCCCCCTTCAATTCCCTGCATCAACAAATTACTCATTTAAAATTAGGACCATGTAAACAACTTACAGACAACTTACAGGATTTTTGTCCACTTCCTAAACAGTTTTTCCCCTATCAAGGGGAAAATAGGTGAAAAAAAGAAAGTTGTTTTTTTAGCACCTAAGAGTTAATAGTTGCTATTGAAGAAACAATCTTTTGTTCTAAGATGCAGAAAGGGAGGCCTGCTGGAGGTGTCCACAACTGTGTCAGTGATAGTACACAGAGAAGCTAACAAAAGGCAGCCATGCTGTCTGCTGCAGCACTACAAATGGAGAAAAATACAGTAAGCTGAAGGAAAAAAGCAGAACAAAAAGCTAATTTCACAACAGGTTCAAAAACATTTAAAAATACAAAAATAAGCTGACATTAACTTACTTACACTGTTTCAGTAACTCTATAAAAACATTTCTTTGTTTAGAGGGACTTCATCATGATTCTAAAATAGTACACGCATTTTTTCCAAATCACAATGCATCTGACACACACACCACATACATCACAAAGTACAAACAAACACATGTCTATGAATATAATGGTACACCATTTAGAAGATTTCCCATACGTGATAATAGCAACTCATTTAAAATATCATGGTTTGATTTTGTTTTTTAAATAAGGCACTCAGATACTAAAAATGGAATATTTCATATAGAAAATAGGTCGCTATTCCCTAAAATTGCCTCTAATGTTAGCTGAATATTAATAAAATCCATAAACCATTAGTACATTATAGCTGCTTTGTTCTGAATTACATAGACCTTTTATGTTTATTCCTCAGTGAAAACGCATAAAAAAAATGAAATCCTCTCTAATTGTGCTCTCTGAAGATAGCTGGTAAAATCATTTCCAGCAGCAATAAATCAATTGTAGTATTAAAATGACCTGCCAGGTGCATCTTCTGGGTATCAGACTAATTAAGGGAATGTATTAATTGCAACTATTCATCAACCCCACCAATGTTGTTAGGTAACCCTTACAATGAATCTTTTTACCACATAATCCAGATATGAAAATGCAGTTTGACCAAACATAAGGCATTGAACAAAAAAAAATTTTAGGAGTATTGTATGGGAACTGCTGAGTCACGGCCTGAACCTCTGATTGATCACCTGAGGTGAGCCATGAGTCAGCCAGAGGAGCACAGGTGAGGGCAATTCACCTGTGCTACCGGAAGGGGTGGAGCCAGGCTCCACCCCTCCTGGACCTATTTAAGAGCTGGCTACCAGAGGGGAAGGATCTCTTCTGGAGATCCTCCTCTTTGATATCTTCTAGTGAGCTCAACCCAAGGGTAAGCTCTTCTACTTATTCTCTTTTGTGATCCTTGTTTGCCTTACTCTTTTGATTATATTGCAATTATAACATCTTGGTTATACAGAGTATACACAGCTTTCTTCATTATGTCACTAGCAAAGAATTGGGATCAAAAGAGACCAATCAAACAGGAGATAATATGATTATATATGCATATCTATTTTATACATATATATTTCTATCTCAATTGAGTGTTTTATGGGGTTTAAAAATCTGATGCTCTTACTTTGTGTTCTTTCTTTTATTCCTCAACATCTTTTTTTTTTTTTCTTTTTTATAAAAAAGGATCTACATTTTCTGTAGCTACAAACCAAATGTGACTAAAATTAGAACTCAAGGGCCTTCACTGCACATGACCATTTACTTCTTAAAATATGGTTCACTGGCATCTTTCTTATTTTTCCACCAAGGCACCTTTATTAATGTGATCTATACATTTCCATAAATGCAGATGACATTATTTCTGTGTGCTGTTTTGTATGCATCACTGGTTCCTCTCATTTTCCCAGAGAGCTCTGAAGCTGCTCACCAAAACTTCTGAAAAATGTTGGTACTTTCTTCTACAAGCAGAAATTCTGGGTTGTTCAATATGTTAATCTACTTCAGACAAAACAATGAAAGTTACAGGATGCTATAAAAACTACCACAATCATTTCTTCACTATGCTTTATAGTCTAGATGCTTAGAAAAGAGTTATGATCAGAGGATGATGGAGGAGAAAAAGCATTGTGCCACTTCGATTAGTAAAATACAAATAAACAAAAGGAGAAAATCTGGCCTAGTTCATGATCTTTTCCCCAGTATGTTGTAAACACCAACATCTACTAGACTATTTTTACTTAACGCATAGATCTCTTGGGTATTTAAGCCACTTTGGTATCTCAGCACTGAAAATAGTTAAAAATAACTGTGACTCTTTCATTGTCAATTCTATGGCATACATCACACTCTGTTTCAGGTAAAGGAGAGATCCAGTAACATTTGTAGATGTAGAGCAGGTCATTCAGGTTACAAGAAATAAACTAGCATTCCTTTGGGCTGTATACTCATGGATGGGCAGTGAGATAGTGAAATCAGTCGTGCTTGGCACAATTGGTTATTTGGCTACAAACCATTGTGTGGACATTTACACTAGAATAAGAACATCTGGATTTTGTTCAGAGAAGTAGAGGCTAAGAAAGACTTCATAGCTCTGAGGCTTCTGGCTGTGCTTTTGCAAAACTACTCAATCCTTACTTGCACAGAAAACCCAGAGAATTATGCTGTATGCTCTGGAGGTCATGGCACTAGATACTGATAATCAAAGTCACAAAGCAAGCTCCAGAGCATCCAGCTTACAGTGCAGATGCCCAAGCAGCAGCCTCCTGATTGTCCCCAGCTGAAGCACCCAGTACTAGACAGTGTGCTGCAGGCACCTGGCATGCAGCAGCCAGCACTCAGTGCCCACAGAAATGCTTCTCTTTACACAAAGCTCTACAAACGTGCCGCAGACCTCACTTCCAGTACCACTTATCACAGGTTTCAGTGGCTCCCAAACAGTTACTGGCAGAACTGTCAAACACATTGAATTGGGAAGAAAATAGACACACGGTGGGAAAAGCTTGAATTGTTTTTATTTCTGACTCAAGAATGTATTTTCTACTCTTAAAACCTAATCATATGTATATGACATGACATACAAATGATATGACGTAGATTATTTGCAGTGGGATGTGAACTGTAAATGCCAGCCACTTACCTCCAGTTTGATCAAAATATCTGAAGAAATATTCCCGATCATTTTTGGTATTCAAAGAGTTAGAAATAGAAGTTCACAAGTAAGATATTTTTCCTGTTTCTTCCTTCACTACCCAGACTACTTTCTGATCTTCCTTTTGTCCTCAATCCTTTCCTTATCCCTTTCACCTCTCTTTCTCACTCTCACTCCGTCCCCTTGATCCATCAGACACAGCCAAGCTATCTGACACCTATGCCTTAAAGTAATTTTGGACAGAAGCAAAATGCCCTAGAATCCTTAGTAATCCTCCTTCAATCCATGTACTGAGCCCTGGTTTGGCTCTTTTACAGCCACAAACAGACTTGCAGCTAGCTAGTCTGGAAACCAAAAGCTGCTCTAAGAAACACAGGAAGGACAACAAGGACTGAAAGAAAATGAGCCTGTTCAAGATGAAAATAATCTTCTTCAGTCTTAGTGTTATTTATACATGAGAAAGAATGAATTGAACAAATGAAAGTTAAGGAACTCACTGACTATAGGAGGTAAACGAGCAGAGAGCGGTTTCATGGATCAGGATCTGTCTTTCTGTTGCAGCTGTGAACACACTGCGTTCTGACACAAGACAACAGTTTCTGAACATCAGTGGTTTTGTGAATTATTGAAACTACAACACCATCCTGCAACTCCACAGAAAAAATGTCTTTCACCCCTTGTCATTCCCTATTGAGTCAAAACGTAGTTTTTGACACACCGGAGTAGGATTTTTCTTTGTCCTTTTCCAGTACAACTAAATCAAAAGCCATGTGGAATTCAAAAAGGTAAATAAAAAATAAAACACACACAAAAAAATCAATAGCTGCCAAAACTCTGTGGATAGAATTAAAGTCAGAGTTAAATTACCTTTCATGACTAAGCAGGAATTGAGAACAACTGAAAAAGGCTGCTTTTACCACAGTTGGGAGCTAAGGGGCTCTTCCACAGGCTTGGGGCGTGCCTGTGCTCACATCTCAAACAGAAATGGCAGGTTTCAGTGGTAAGTCATAGCTCCTGTGGCTACTTATCTTTGGTAAGTGGGAAATATTCAACAAACTTAGAATTCTAAGTAAGGAGATATGGCAGATCCTTCATGCTACTGTCCAGTAAAGCCATTTTGTCTCTCCATTGCCTCACCTCTTCATGAACAAGCCCCTCATGGCAGAACAAAATAGCTGAGTACACCCAGGAAATGATAATCCTTCATTTTGTTGTTCCTCAAATATTCTATGAATTATGAGCATTGGCACTGAAAGAGCACGAAGATTTTTTCAAGGATGGAGGAAATTGAAAAAAGCAGGAAGAAAACTGAGGAGAAACAGACTGCTGCCTCTTAGCAATTCCCAACATTGGAACATCCTACCTAGACAGGTGCCTGTCAGTGTTCAACAGGCCTTGGAACAATGCCCTCACTAACATGCTTTAGCTTTTGGTTAGCCCTTCTGTGGTCAGGCAGGTGGGCTAATTATCTTCAAAGTTTCCTTCCATTTCAAATGAATGGTTTTACTCCAACTTCAAAGGGCACTCTCCACACTACCATATTTTGGCTCAACTGCCAAAAAAATCTGCACCAGGCACAGAGTGTCTCAGGGTATGAGGCTGATGCTCCCTTTGCAATACCTTGTCCCCCAGTAACCACCAGGCAGGATGGATGTCAGAATTGTTGCACCAGACTTGCTCGGTAGCAGGGAGGAGAAGCTGACCCCAGGTCATGGCAAATGCAGTCAGATGAAGTAATTCCTGACACGTCTATCCACTGACAACATCAGATTACATTTTTGTAAGATAGAAACAAACTCACTCATTCTCCATGATTTAAGTCATCAGCCATTTCTAAAACTGTTAATTGATTTTCTCCACAACACAACAAAAAAAATATACATACCATATAAGGCAGTTTTTTGGTTTTCCTTTTATCCTGCACTGGAGAACGTGGAACAGCCCTGTTATGAAGGACTGCAACGTAGACATGGGCAGCTCCTCTCCTTTCCCCAAAGAAGCAATTTACAACAGTGAGAGGATGTTAAGTCAGGGGATCAAACACACAAGAAGTTTAAAAGCAAGTTTTGCCTGCTGCAGTGATGTACCCTAATGGGGGCAAGAACAACTTAATGCCACACAAATCCATCTTTCTGGTAGGACCATAAGGTTCTGAGGCAGCCTGACAGCTGATTCCACCTCTCTGGGATGTCAGCCTGCAATGCTTTTAGAGAAGCCCAGCCCAGACTTAAGCAGCTTTACCCGCTCTTACTTCCTTAGGTTGAGTTGCAGAGTGTGCTACACCAAAATGAGGATTTTCAACACTGTCTTGTCTTGTGCTCCTAGCAGTAAGCTTTTGCAATAGGCTGTTTTTAATTAAAATTCTGCTTCTATATTGAGAAACTCTGCTTTTACTAATTAAAAAAAAAAAAAAAAAAAGAGAGAGAGAGAAAGAAAAGGAGAAGAAAAGGAAAAAGACTGCTTAATATTAATATAGACTTGGTAAAATGAAGTTGAATAAAAATACATTACCACAACACAAACATCACAAAAATCATGACAATTGACAAAGTCATGATTTTGTAGAGAATTTATTTTTGACTGTTTCAATCTGGCAATAATGTTTTTTTGAGAACAAGCTGTCAGGTAAGGCAATGAGAAGCATAATCAGCACTAGATCATTTCCTGTTCATATCTATTATCTTCCCCCAAAATTCAGGCTAAAAGTTTAGAAAGAAAAGTGTATGTGAGGCTTTGTTTTGCTTTATTCTGTACCAACTCATTTTCAAGCATGATCTTGACCTTGGGTTTTTTTTTGTTTTGTTTTTGTTTTTTGTTTTTTTTTTTTTAATAGCTGCCTTCAGAACACATTTGCTTAGTCTGCTTTACAATAGTCATTGGCTTATTTCTCCATCAGTGTAGTAACAAGGCAAAATTTTTAGTCTCAACCACTCTAGACAGCTGCCCATACAAGCACCTCATGTAAGTATGTGCCATATAAATAATGGCACATAAGTACCTCATTTTCAAGGGTCATTGCTATGCAGCACACCAAAAGTCAGGTATCCCTGTTTTAGCTCTTTCCTACCATCCACTGATTCAAGACACGCGTACAAAGATATGAAAATATCAATAGTCTTGTGTGTACACTAAAACACACTACTCTCTTTGTTCTCTTAAAAAGGAATTTCACCCTAAACACTTTGTCCATAACAGCAGTAAAACCACTACAAAGCAACAACAAAATCCATACCTATAGTCTACATTTCATCTGACTGTATTGGTACACAAGCTTCAAACCATTAGCAGTAACTGAGTTCACCAGTTTCTTTCTCTTATCTTAACAAAAAAAAGAGCCTTTTTTTTCCCCCTCTAAAATGAATGTATTAATTCTAAAACCATCTTCTTCTTCCACTTGTTCTAATAAATATTGTTTTCTTTACCCCTATATTCTTCTCCTATACTGTTGTATAAGGGGCAGTTGCTTTTTTTTTTAATAAATAAATAAATGCATGAAATCTAACAAAATTTTAATAAATGAGATTGACAGATACACAATATATACTACAGGTACAGACAACTATCGATCCACAAAAAAATCTGTTGGTAATAGTAATATTTAATGCCATTAAGTATGAGAAGAAGAAATCTAAATAAGCATATTATTTAAGCATATTTAAGATGGCTAAACCTCATCTAGCTAAACAACCATCTGTCTTCCACGACATGAGTAGCTTTAAAAAACCATTGTTTAGGACTTCAGCACCCCAACCCAGTGCACAAGTCAGGATGAATTTTGCTGAATCAGGGTCTTAGATCTAAATGATACCAATTTTTCTTTTCACACTTCAGATTTCCTCTCTTTAAGAAGAACAACAACAAAAGAATCCTCTATTTGTTTACCTGTTTGCAATCTCTGAACTAGTAACAGAATTCCTGCCAGTGAATACAACAGGGATTAAAATCAAGCTTTATTAGAAATTTCCGCTGGAGCTGCTTTGTTTAAGAGTCTCTATTAGCCCACTGTCTTAAAGATAAAAAGGAAACAATTTCCACTGCAAAGACTGCCACCTATTTCTTAGATAGTACCACATGTATATTTATTTCCATATGCAAGAAAATATTTACAGCATCGTACTGTCAGTTTTCACCGATAGGATAACAGAAAATTATCTGAGAGAAGGCAAAAATTCATTTATATCACTTTTCACACTGTAGAGAAGTACATTAGAGTAACCACATCAAACAGCTACGATTTTCTATAATGAAAAATATCATTTTGAAATACTCTAGGACACAGAAACTGACAGAAGTATGGCAACTTTAAATCATCTTTATTTTCTTAATAAATCCTACAGTAGTGTTGGTATTTGTCTTTCCCAATTTATATAAGAATACTTTTTTATCATGTTTAAAAGTAGTACTTTGCAAAACAAAACAACAGTGATGGTATCGGTACATTTCATAAACTGTTAACTTTATGCAGTATGCATTATTACTAAGGAAATTTATTGCCACTTAAGTAAATTATTGCTCCCATTTCTTTTTAGTTAACGTTGCGGTGACATTAGAAAGCCAGGTTATGCGTATTAATGTGTCACTGGTGATACAGGTAGCTCCTCCTGCAAGGTATACATACACTTTCACATATACACTGTATTCCAGCTACAGCTAAGCATAAATACATTCGTATTCTATTCTTTTATCCTTTCCATCCTCATTTTCCTCAGTAGTCCAAACAATTGAGAATTGCACATTTCATCTGTTGCCAGTGCTTCAATAATTATGATGGAGATGTAAAGGAAATGATACGCTCTGCAGATTAAATCAGCCTAAACATTCTACTCATGATTCATTGTGGCATGAATGAAGACACCATATTTTTAGCCTTATATCTGTCCTGCTAATTTTCCTTAGCTTCATTATTTTTTTTTGTCTGGTATCTTTGACCCTTCTTTTGCTTCCCCCCATCATCTGTCTCTCTCTTTTTTCTTCTAATTAGGTCACTTTTTTTTTTTTCCTTCTTGCTCCAGGTATACTTCTGTCCCTGCTCTCACCTCTTTTCCACATTATCTCTTTCTAAGCACAATACCAATGCCACATTTTTTTCCCCTTTCTGATTTGTGAAAGTCTTTCTTTCCTCTGTCCCTGCCCAGGCTTCCTACCCCCTGCCTAAGCTTTTCCTTTCTCCTCTATTATGAGGTATGGTCTCTTATATTTCTAGCTCTAAAGTTCACTGAGCTTTTGGGAAGAGAAAACTACAGCAGTGGTGAAACAACATAGGTTTGTCCAAAACTACTGCTGGCAATTCAGTTCAGTTATCATCGGCTTTGTTCTCAAGTAATAGCATAATCACCCTAATTACAGGAAGTGTAAAAACAAAACAAAATATAATAAAGTAAAAAATGCCAAGACAAATCTCTTGGGGAAAATACACTTGCAGAAATTCTTTTCCCAGGAGTTTCACAGACTGCCTATGCTGTGTGCTTGCTTTTTAGAGGATTATAACACAGAAAAGCTTGACAGAAATTGCTGGATTTAAGTGGAGAGATTGAAGCATCTCTACAGGCAACAAAACTGCACTAACAAAATCCAGATGAGAAACTAGTTAAGGGTTTTTTTTAATTGTTATAACTCTCATATCTAATGTACAGTGGATACTATGCACCTCTTCAGTTCTGCACTTGTGCAGCCAAATGATTCAAATCAAAGAGAGTTTTGTTGTGTTGTTTTTTTTTTTTTTTTTTTTTTTTTGCAGCACTACCTAAAAGGTAGAAAGACTGAGGAAAGCAATGATCATTTGGCAATCATTATCAGAGAGGAACTCAGATAAAGGCACACCTGGGATGATGGTATATTCACACTCATACTTCATCTCTCAAAGTACACTGAATTAAAGCTACTTAATATAACATTATTAATACTTATATTCTTATATTGTTTTGTAAACCTAAGATCTGCACTTGTGCAATGCTCCTTTCAAAACAGCCTCTTTTTCAAGATTGATTCCTGAAAACAACTGGAGGCATTTCTATAAATCTCTCCCAAACTGCATCCTACATTTTAATTTTCTCATACCCTTCTCATTTATAAAGAGATTCATTCCACTGCATCTGTATTGAAAATATTCTTCCCAATCTATACCATCCAATTTTTTCCCCCCTTTGCTACAATATCACGCACTGCTTTATATTTTGCAACAAAACAAAAGGGTAGGGAGTTTATTCTGGCAAATTAAATAACTGTAAATTAATTTTGGATTTATGGATTGCTTTTAAATGTTGCCTTTAACTTTGACTTCAAAAATAAGTTAGAAATCTATAAAGTCAAACAGAGTTTTGTTGGATTAACAAAACTTCACAGTGTAGTATCTTTGCCTTCTTTTCTCTCTTAAAAACACATTTCTGGGCAATATTTCCAGAACTATGCAGAAGTGGCTGATTCTTAGGACTATTAAAAACTGAAGGAAATCTAAGTGACCACAAGTGACAATTTGAAAAGATGCCATCAGTCAGTAAAGTACGAAAGCTTTGTTTGGTTATCTAATTTTAGGCATCCAGTATGAGAAATCTTGAATTGCATAACTTCAGGGGAAGTTTACACAGAACAAAAACCTGTGCTGAAATATATTAAATGCTGTCCAGAAAATGTTGCAGTCAGTTTCTGCTTTATTTTACAGTCTGTCATTGCTCTCATTCAGCAGAGATGTACTTGAATATAATTCATAAGAGCTAAACTGAGACGTGATGAACTGTGAAGAATTGAGACTATATTGGAAAAAAAAAAGGCAGAGAACAGCTAACAAAGAAACTTCTAACATTAACTCTGAAACTCAGATTTCTAAAATCTGAGAAGCAAATAGATGGCTTCTTAGTTTGTGAATGCTACTCATTGGAAAAAATTTTGTATTCACCCGTAAGTTATAAGGAGAATTTGTAATCTTACATTGCAGTAGTGTAGTTGAGGCAGTTTTGCCATCCCCCTTTGGAAAAAACTGTTAGCATAAGCTCAAAAAAAAAAAAAGTTATATTCCATTCACTGCCCCTGTATATTTTACAGAGTCACTTCAAGATAAATAGTGCTGCGATAAGAGGAAAAAAAGCATTAGCTCTTGCATTTCAGCAAAACTGTTTTATCCTGAAAAGTTCTGCAGAAATTACATGATGCAAGTGATATTTAATTGTAACATAAAAATTAAACACCATTTACTTGATGTAAAATTGGGATAGTATGTAAATTAAGTAAGTTTCAATTCATGTCTTCTTACTCACATCTGTTGGCAGTTTAAATAGTTTTAGTGTCATTAATTGTTATAAAAGTGCAAGATTTGCTGTATGCTTGCCACTTAGGACCAAAGGCACAAAAGTCTAATTGAACTAAGTAATTAGTAATTTGTCATTTCCTATTGTCAGCAATTACTTTCCATTAGAAATACTCACTGAAAATTCTAATTTGAAGTGAGGTTTGCATTTTATTGCTGTCCATCCAAATTAGTTTAAAACTGACAGCTACATTTTAATTTAAAAATTTAAAGATATTAAATATGCTTGAAGACACTGAGGCATATTTTACCCCATGAGTAGTTGTGATAATTTATCTGGACTCATAATCTGGAAGCATAATCCAAAGTATTTCTTTCTTCAATTACAAAGTATGCATCAGTGTTACATAGCAGGCCACATCACACTCTTGCTCATACAAGTAGCCCCTTTAATTGGCAATTTATATGAGTAATACAAACAGTATGACACACAAAAATATAACGAGATTTCTGTGATTTCTTATTTATTCCTATGCAGAGAACCAGAAATACATATTGAAAGCAGAGGTGTAACGAGAAGGGAACTGTGTACTTCCGTAGCACATCCTAGAGGATTTCCTTGTGGTTTTGCTTCAAGAACAATTTTTCTTTTGTTATTTTTCAAACTTGTTAAAGCAATCAGAAGTAACTAGCTGCAAATGCGGCACGTGCAGTGCAAAGCAGCACTTGGAAGGGCAAGAGTGCTGCAGGTTTGCCAGAAATGCACAGGAATGATTGGCCATAAGAAGGCAGCGATTTACAGTTAAGATGGGTCAAACTGATAGTTATCATTTCAGGGCTCACAATACAGAACAGCCAAGAAAGTGGCAACTTGGTGCCTGGTGATACACTTCTGCTCTCCAGTATGATCCAATCCTGAAAGCAGAAGAGAGCTGGATGTCCCAAGGGGCCAAGAAGCCCACTTTACTTGGTTGTCAGCAAGGACAGTATAGAAAGGCTGTAAGTCTACCACAATCCTAGAGCTCTTTTGCAAGCAACTTGTGTGAAAGCAACATGTGGTTTTTTTTGTTTGTTTTAAAAATGCTCAGTCTGAAACAGGATCATGCTCTGTGTTTACTTTGCAACAGAGTTTAACAAACGCTCATATTAAATGTGCTCAGAAGGTACCAGATGGATATCAATTGCTATCCACTTGCAAGCAAGACTCATAAAAATACAAAAGATAAAAGGCATGTGATAAAGTTTTTCACCATAATAAAATGAGGAGAGCAAACTGATGTATAAAGACTTGGCCAAGTGCATAGTGATATTTCAATGTTTTAATCTTCAAAATTGCTAATCTATTAAGGTCAGAAGACAGAATTGCGCAGTTATGCATCTAGTAATGGAACTGCTACAGGTAGTATCAAGCATATTCTTCAACTGCAGCTCTGTAGTACACTGGTGTCTTTCTTTTTTCTTAATTTATGTGATATGATAATTAACCTTTAAATCTAGCAATAGTGATGAATTTCTCTTAAATAGTTATTATACATTCATATTTCCTGAAAGTACACATCTTTCACTGAAACTCTCTCTGATATCTAGTTAATCTGTACAGAAATCACTAGCACCCTATATTAAGAGGCTATTAATTAATACTACTTTAGAACTTAATTCCTATAAAGAAGCATACTATATCCACGTGCTTACAGAAGGCTCATCACAATTAAGGCTACAAAAAAAAAAAAAAACTATCAAAAAAACAAAGAATCCTACTGATCCACTAACAAATAACAGACGTTTACCATATTACTTTCATTCCTGGAGAGAGAACCTCTCAGACAGAGAATATCATAGGACTCCTTCCTCAAAATGATTTAAGCACCACTTTTTCAGTTGCAAGTTTTATTCCTTCTTCAGTGAAAAAATAAAAAGAAACAAAAATAGAGCTAAAATAAAAGAAGAAAAACATCAACAGAACTTTCAGCACAAGTCTACTGGACTGGCAACAACCTCACCTGCAGCCCCTATTCCATCACCTTCCACTGCAACCAGTTTTACTTTGTAGTGTGCTGGTAGAAGATTACAATCATTGGATGTTTGATAAGTGTTAAAGGACAGTCTGATCTCCACATGTGTAGAACACTTCCTAATTACGCACTTCCTAATTCCACGTAGCCCTCATAGCTAATGTTTGGATGCATTTTTCAGAATAATAGAGATAGTAAATGCATCACAAATGGTTATTCTGCCATTTCTGCAGCTATGTTTAATTGCCAGTAAGGCACTGAACAAAGCAGAGAATTAAATTAAAAGTTCAATAAACACTGATCAATATTCTTGTAAATACCAAGTCTATAAAATGATCTTCTCTTTAAATGTAGTTATACTACAGGTACCGCGTAGACAAGCTGCATTTGAATTTCATACATTGCTTGAAAGCCCCGTTAAATTTCTTCCCAGTAAAATTATTTTGAAACTAGGAACTTTGTTTCTTTGTTTTGTTTTTTTTTTTTTTTAATAAATTATAAATCCGCTTTTATTCTTAAACTGATGCTGTCTTCTGATTTTGCATTAGCTCATGATCAGCTGAATAAAGAAGTCATCTTCTGTCTAACATGTAAATAAATCATCAGCTTCAGTTACTTTACCACTAGCTGTTTGTCATTCAGGAAAATAATGGTTAATCAATGACTAATCAATGAAGATGTGTAACGTATTAGTTTGCAGTCCTTCATCATCCTATTTTCCTCAATTGCCTGGGGGTTTGTGTTCAGTACTTACAGAATCGATTACAATTGTGAGTGATCATTCAGCTCATGTTGAGAGCTGTCAGCTGTGCTTTCTGCTAGGAGTTTTTACCCTCCTGTTTAATACAAGATGCTAATATTTAGCTGCATCTGACAAGCTTTCTACTACATACAAGTAGTAGAAAATTTTATAAGGAGTGCTTAAGTAACTAATTGCAACACTACATGTCACTTGATGAAACTAAACTTTTCCTGACTTCACAATAATCATAAGCATTACTGGCTTGCTGTGGAAAATTAAAGGAAAATAGCTGTCTGCTTGAGTCTGATCATGCCTGCAGGGAAGGTCTAAGAAAGGCAACTGACAATGATGCCTTTGTGCATAACTGCAGGGGGAAAACAGATAATTCTTCAATTTTCATATAAACTGACATTCTTCACCATATGACATTCATGTGTGTGCTCAATTCCTTACCAGAGCCACGAGAAAAGTTGGACCCACAGACTTTTGATACAAAACAACATAAACGAGTAACAAAGGTGTTTTATAATGAAAGTTACATTTCACTGCTTGACAAGACTGTTTTCTTTAAAGCAGATTTAAGCTTGTCACCAACAAGGAGAAAAGATTGGCTGCTGTTCTCACACACACGCCAAGTATATTACCACCAATGTATAGGCTTATTCACGTTAATTATTGTTTTCGTACCTCTCTTGGAAAATGTATGTCAGTAGTAGTCATAGGGTGTGATGGTGGAAACTAATAATTGTTAATGTATTTCATTAAATATTTAGAACGGAGCAGTATTGATCAAAACGGCGATGTGTAAGCGCCCATTTCTGTAGTTTTAGCTCCAACAGCTCCCTCTTGTGATTGAAGAGGCAAAGCTCACTCGCCAGAGCCCAGCTAATTTGTATGTCAAGCTAAACTTGCCGACATTCTACACAGCCCATACAACAAGAAAAAAGGGAGAAAGTAGTTGACTTACCAGAAAATCATGCTAATGTATCTTTTTTACTTTAAACATGTAGTCATGTAGTTCAAAATAATCAAGGTTAATGTAGAAATTTGATCTAAAGATTCATTTGAAAATTACCATTGGTAGAGAGACATTTCTCCATCTATTTAGGAAATTTAACTGTTTGAAGTGTTACCTGAATATTTTAGGCTCTGTTCTGTTGCCATATTCTGAGCTGATGTGATAAACAGGAAAAATAGCAACAGATTACAGGAAACAAACATTTTCCTGCCATAGAGATGTAAGGCTGCATGACCATAGCACTGAAAATAATCTGAGCCTGCTTTTCACATAAACAGCTGAAACCTCCCCTAATTCAAAACAATAAGTGCCCCATTAAAAACAGCTACAAAGCAATATTATTTACTTGCTATAGAGAACATTTTCAGTTTAAATCCTTTTTTTTTTTTTTTTTTTTAATCCACCATCTATATTGGAATCCGAACGACCATTCGTAACACATAGTTACAGAAAACTTTTTGTTTATAGACAGACTGACATAAACCACTTATTTGTAAAGTTATCAGAGTAACTACTGGCATACATAGCATTACTGCACAGAACAAAACCAAAAGTGATTAACAATTGGTTATGAGACAAGTACTACACAAAAACATAACGCCTAAAAATGGCCGTGATCTTCCTACAATCAAACAAGAAACAAATATCGTAAAGAAGCAAAGCTTCACATAGCTATGTAGTCATGTCACCCACCACAAGCATCTTTTTATTTAGCCTCCATTTTGGAAGAGCCCAGTGTTTTAATCTGCTTAGGACTGCTTGGCTAAGCTGCCTCTGAGGATATGAATAAAATTCCTACTCAGAGCTTCATTATTTCTCCTCATAAAGATTTTTATTTACAGAAACGTTTAGCCAATAGCAAACTCTTCAAAACATCATGAACATCAACCCCAGCTCCAAGCCCTTCAAAATGACAACGCAAATAATTCCTCTGAAATCACAAAGTAAAGGAAACAACACTTTAAATCACATACGGCATTTTTGGTATTAATTCCTATTATTTCTCATTTCTCAAATTCATGCCAAACGCTGAAGGCACACGAACAGGCCAAACAGATCCATTCTTTCTTAACATTTGGTGTTCACAGAGCATGCATGTACAGCTAAGACAAGAACAAAAACGTGTCTGCTTATATTAAGTTCAAACTCCAAATTTCTTTACTTTGCCACTTGACACCTTTTTTTTGGTCTTGAAGCTCCCAACAATACTGATGCTATTAACAATAACAGTCAGAAAGTACGGTGTCTCTGACGAAAACCTTCTCATTTATACCTTTACAAGCCAGAATATATTCTCACATGTCATGAAGGTACATTTTCTAGCCTACTTTCCTTGGGTGAAATTGCTAATCTTTCTGTTTAAAAAAAAGTACTTATTTACATCAAAACGTCTAAGCAATGATATTACATGAGAAAGACAAGAGTGCTAATTTCATCAAGGCAACTGATAAGCCTTATGAACTATGATATGATTCCTGATGCAGAGAACATTTTTCTTTTTTTTTTTTTTTCCCCTAAGATATAATCATCAAAACAATGACAAATGAAAGACTCAGAAAAGGTTATGACTTGACAAAGTAACATTTTTAAAACTTGGACACCAATCAAATTGATGTAAGTATCAGTGATGCAACACTTTCTGACACTAAAGTCTTTACCACTGTCTAAAATATATAGAATAGCCTATTGTGATTGCTTAATGTCAACTTTTGTTCATAAGCTCTTTCATAAAAGTGAAACAGGGAAAAATGATTTAAAGCAGTTCAATTTGTCTATTTACCTTAATCTTTAACTATTCCCATATGTCTTAGCTACATGATGTATGACTCGCCATAAACCAATTTTTCAAAGATATACAAGACAGAAAAAAAGTCAGGCTCCTAACCTTTTATGCACTGAACTTCCATAGACAGCTGGCAAAACAAAACACTTCTAAGCTTCAGAAAAAGCTGAAAGGTTATTCTGCTTCCTTGCTTTTAGGAAGCATTTGCATCTGCTAAATAGAATACAGTTGAAATGTTTCATTATAACAAAAAAAAAAAAAAAAAAAAAAAAATTAAAGGATAAAGGCCTATGCTAGTATTTGAATCAAACCAATAAATTTACGTTAGCTATTGTAATAAAACAATTGGACTTTCCCATGACAAACAAAATCTGAAGTTGTGCACTCTTTTCAGGAAACCAGCAACACCATACAAATCTTTCCATAAAAAAAAAATCGCACAATCTTTTTTATCGCAAGATGTTTATCGGCAATTTAGAAAACAAGAATCATGCTACAAAAGAAAAATATCTGACTTACTCAGAGCATCCGGCAGGTTGGGGCAAAGCAGACATTAGTCAATAGGAAGTTCTTGTTTTGTCCAAGAAGTCACAGCATTGGATGTACTTAGGCATTGGCAGTAAGTAGGTTATCAGGCAGGATTATTCAGAATTGCCTATCCTAAAAACAAAAATAAAACAATAACATAAATAAAAACAACAGAATAAAAATATGCATAGATGGAAACAGCTTTAGTTTTCTGGTACCAAATAGACAACATCTTTAATTCTGTGTACTCTAGTAAACTGGTGAAGAAGTATAACATAATTTCAATTTATCTTTTAAAACTGCATTCAGATATTTATTTAAATATTTTGAATTGAAGCAAGCTTCTACATTATTAATGGACAGAATTGTGAAGTTGATATTTTAAGACACCTTTTCATATCAAAAAGAGCAAAAGCTTTTCAGCAAGTCTAGCAATATCTGTATTGCCTGTAATTTGGCATCACTATGCATTTCAAAAAACATTTAGTGTCAGAGACAGACAAGATAGAGATATCTGACAACGTGTAGGGGGGAATAAATGTTCTAAGAGTGTATTTTCAGAAACATGTCATAATATCTGCTTGTGGTAAAATAAAACAATAGGAAGGTGCATGCATAGAAAGGAAAAAAAATCTCTTAAATTTACGATTAAAAAAAGGAAAAATAGTTTTAATTCAGAATACATTTTTTTAATATATTTTGAACGACAGAATTAAAATGGCTGTCTTTTAAACTTCAAGTAAGCTTGAGAAACTGACTGCAGATCATGTATACAATGTAGGGTCAATGCTGTATTGAATTTCTAGACCATTTTCAGACTACCTTCTGGCAATGGAAGCATTTTGACCACTGACACTCCCTATGGGTATATCTGACTATCCTGGTACAATGCACCATTCCCCATTATTGAATCTACAACAAACTGCTGTAGGTTATTCATTGATTGAGTGTTTAAGTGTATTCTTCGGGAGCAAATGGAGAACGAAATCTGTAAACAATCACACACACAAAATCAGCAGAATTCTTCGCTCTGAGACGGTTCTCAGTTTCAACACTTAATTATCTATATGCTTTGGTAATAATTCTGTCAGTTTAAATAAAGATGCACAGGAATTTTCCTTTTGCTTTTAAAAGATGCACCAAGCTACAGCGTGGAGCTGCACATTTTATCTTAAGGAAAAATTAAGTCATCATTGGCCAACACAACTACATAGGGACATAAGGTTTAAGCACATCTGCCATACTTTATGCTAACATCTTTATCTAGATCAATTACAGTATGCACTATCACTGTTAAATAACCAATATAGATGCAGACTGCAGCTCTATAATATTCCTAATGGAGGTTAGAACAGATATTAAGAGCTACATTTTCATAAGCTTAAGCAGTAATTGTATGTGCTTATATGTCTGCGCATATATTCAATCAAGCTGTATTTTGATATCACAGGAAAATGTTCCTTTTTTCCATTTTAACCAGTGAAAAAATCTCTTTCCTTCTCATTTATATAGCTCTGAGCTCATTTGTACTGTTTATCTGCCACTATGTATTTATAGCTATTGCCTGAGTGAGTGGTTCATATAGTATTAGGAAGCTTAAAAACAAAGACAGTTGTATCATGTTTTATCATAATTCCTCCTTGAATCTAACAAATAAATAATAAATAAATAATAAATAAACAAACAAATGGAAGAGGTCATCCTCAGAATACATACGAATTGTATGATTTGAGTTTATATGATTTCATCTTGAGAAAACTGTTTTTGTGAATGTCACTACAATGCAAAACCATAATAAAACATTTACATTTCTTAGAATTAAGTTTTTAAAGTTATGTTTACCATAAATCTACAATACAGGTCCCCCCATACTCACTGCAAATGAAACTACAATATTATCTCATTCAATATCAAAACAGCATCCAAATGCCAGGACCATAGGAGTGCTCATCATGTGAAGTCCTTTCTAGACATGCAGCAGAGAATTGACTGTGCTCCAAAGAGCTCAAAGATGAGCTGTTTTGGAGCAAAGCACACCACAACAACACAATGTTGAAAATAACTTTTTGCTCTATGAACTGAACTTCAGACGACTTTACAGTTCTCTTACACTAAGGTATTGAAGAAGGAGAACCTTCATTCTCTGTGCAGACACACACTGCAGCATAAACTAAGCATGGATCACATTAGAAAGCCGAGTGGCCAATTTGTGTATAACCCACATAGATAAAACAATATTACAGTGTACACGAAACCAGAGCTGGGGCATTTAACTGCACACACAATGCAGGACAACACTCCACACATTTGCTGACACCTAGGGGCACATCGGCATAGTCAGAATGCAGGTTGGATCGAGGTCTTCAGCAGGGTTCGCTAAAGGATGTTCCCTCAGACAAAAACTTATGTTCACAGTTAATTCAGAAAGACCTGAGTTTAGACAACCAGTGAGGAAGACTGCAAGTTGCACCACAGTGAGCATCTGTAGTGCAGCACAGACTCTCCCAGTGGGCGCTGCTGAGGGGATGCTGAAGTGCGCTATTAACTTGAGGGAAGGTATTGAGTTCCTCTGCTGTCTGATGAGGTTCAAATCCATACACCTTCAACTTCCCCAGAGAGCAGCTCAGCCATCTGCCAGAAACCCCAGCCATGCTTTCCTTTTCACTAATGTCAAATCATGTAGAAAAGAAAAAAAGCTCTATAAGCTTCTGTGGAATTGGGTATATCATCTAATTGCTTACCTAATAACACAAGTGTCCAAAACTGTGCGCAGGAATGGAATTCATCTGTATCATATACTTCTATAGCAATCCTGAGCATTTTGTCAGGACTTCAGCTGCCACTTCAGAAAGAGGCAGGCTTCCCCAAATACATCTTATGATCACAAGAATATGTAAAGATACCACTGAATACTTTAGACTGTCTAAAGCAGCATGAAGTATATAATTTTTGACAAAGCCTACAACTAAACCAGTAGCCTGTAAGGTTCCCCAGGCATCTCAGATACCAGGAACAGCTAACATTTGCTTTCTTTAGAAGCAATGAATAGCACAGGCAAGTCATAACGCTAACATACTTTCTGTATTTTTGTCTCTAGTTCAGATATTTTTTCATAACAGTCTCCAGTCTAAGGAGACTTGCTCACCTGTTCAGGTTCTAAATAAGCTCAGAAGCATCTTACTCTTGATCACTCAACAACTCTGTATTCACGTGTCCCTTTGGGAAGCTGTTTTTATGAATTAGATTCCATGCAGTTTGTATAAGAGTTAATTGGGAAGATGCCTAAATAATCACTGGATCAGAAAGCACAGCAGGGATTTTCCATTCCTAGTTGAGTGGCCATATCAGGAGTCCTGGCTTGTTGCCTCCAGGCCAACACATCTTTACTGCAACGGAGGAAGAAGAGAAGAGAAACATAGGTACTCTACAGGATAGCAAGACCTCTCCCTGGGAAAGCAGTACAGATCTGAACCTGATACAAATTTGGGTCTCCAGCAATCTGACTGATGCTCCTTCTGCTGAACCCTCGATATCAGTCAAAAAATTCCTTTCAGGAAAACAATACCTTCTCTTTTGGTGTTATTTTACGGGGGTTTTTTTGTTGTTGTTGTTCATTTTTGCAAAGAAACAGCCCTGAGGATCAAATACCAAGAGATAACTTAGGATTATAAATATGGAGGTTGACGCTCTGAAAAATCAATGCAGGTTTCATATATTGATCATAATCATGATTTCCTATTGGCTATTTTGTATGGTTGCCTAATCAGTGTATTTGCATAAAACAGACCAGCAAATCTGATCATTACTGTTATCAGTATATCTCTCTCAATCAGAGAAGCCTAAGTAAAGGTTGCATCCTGCACATGAGACACCAAAATATCAAGTATTGATACATACTTGCATAACAGTGACATCACTGTTGTATTGTGACTTTTAGGAGCATGTGTATGTCCAGGTCCAAATACAAAACTAACTATAAGCTTTACAGAAGGTTTGGAAGTATTTTAAACATTTCCTTGAATCTCCTGCAAACAACCAACTTCATGTTAATTCTGTAATGTTATAGGGCTTCCTTTAGGAACCTTTGGAAGTGAGGTTTTATATCACGGGAATTTTCAGCATTCTTCAAAGCAAGCCAATAACAAAAAACAGACAGAGCAACAAGAAAAGCAGGTTGTTTTTTTTATAATCAGTAAAATTCTATAGCACTTGCAGTACACTTTCCCTGTAAGCTCATCTTGTAAGATTGGGCAAAACTAGTAAGAGCAGTATTTAAACAATCACCACCACACCACATTCCAGTTTTCTTGTATTCTAACTGATAGGTGAAGGAGAGAAACAAAATTCTTCCTCTGCATACTGAGTAAGTACAATAAAGCAAACTCTGTCTTCATAAAGAGCTTTTCCTTAGGGACAGTTTTCTCTGCACATACCCATTTTTATATTAACATTGGAAGCGCAGGGCATTGAGTACCTTTCTACACACAAATCTGCTACATTGAATTTCTCACCCTTAGAAAGACATCACAACTGCATGTTGTCATCTTGTCACTGATCCATTTTAAGTGAATCCAGAACTTGTGCTTTGAACTATGAAAAGCGAAACTTAGTCATTTTGCAGAGATATTTCACTCTCCAAGTCAAATCTGTTAATTTGTCTGAAGAAATTGGCTCTGCAGCAATATTCGTTTTGAAGTTGATTTATTTTAAACACCTTATGCATGATTACACAAAAAAGAATGCTGAATTTGTTTAGTTGAACAAGCTGCAATTACTAGATTTTCTGGGTAAAACGTATTATCTTAATAAACTAAGACTCTTTTCAATGAGAAAAATGTGTTGGTCTTGCAGTTTGACAGACTCAAAGGGCCTGAAGTAGAAGCAATACAAGCATGTCTTTATATATGTACTATACAGTACTAAAGGAGTAAGTAATTTATGAAGCTAGAATGCAAAAACCAAACACAGTAACATGACTTTTATAGATAGATGCTACATTTTGCTTGCATAGAGCATAAGGTGAGTGAATATATATTTTTTTTACATTTCTGCTCAAAAAATAACTGTTGATCTAGACCAGCTGGAAAAAATCTGTAATTGACACATCAGTTTAAAAAAGGCTTAATACAGAAGGACAATGAAAGGGTTGCATGTTTAACATTAGCATAACAGAGCGACACTTACTGCAAATTTAATCACCTAATATGCATATTTCAGAGTTGTCTGAAAATATTCACTGATGAATTACTGCAGTTATTGAAAAATTAGCAGCTCCAATTGCTATGGATGTTTGAGGCTGGCAGAGGCAAACTCTGCTGCTGTTAGAATGGAAAGAGAAGTCAGATGGAAAACTTTGAAGGAAGAATGACCAGTGTGTCAGGTCCAGACAATTGGTAAATCATAGAAAGACTTAAGTTGGAAGCGACCATAAAGATTGCCTAGCTCCAACTCCCCTGCCATGGGTAGGGCTGCCACTCACTAAGTCATGCTGCCCAGGGCTCCATCCAACTGGTCTTGAACACTTCCAGGAAGAATGGGGCATCCACAGCATCTCTAAGCAATCTGCTCAGTGTCTCACCAGTCTGAGCAAAAAAAATTCTGACTAATAACTAACCTAAATCTCCCATCTTTTATTTAAAGGCCTTCCACCTTACCTATCACTATCAGACTATAAAAAGTCAGTCTCCCTTCTGCATATAAGCTCCCTTCGAGTACTGGAAGGCTGCAATGAGATCTCTCTGAAGCCTTTTGTTCTCCAAAGAAACAAGCCCAGCTCCCCTCAACCTTTCCTCATAAGAGAGGTGTTCCAGCCCTCTGATCATCCATGGCCCTTCCGTGGACCCACTCCAACAGTGCCACATCCAGATGAGGCCTGTATTTCCCCTGATCTTTATTTTTCACTTTCTTGTAAGTGATAGTGACCTTTCTCTTTTTCCAGTCACCAGGGACTTTATCTGACAGTCATGACTTTTCCAATAAGTTGGAGAGTAGCTTTTCCAGTCAGTTCCTTCAGGACCCTGGAACTCATGTTGTCTTGACCCATAGATTTGTGCACATGCAGCCTCACGGGGCAGAATCAGACTTCCTCCTCTCTTACAATAGGAGGGACTTTCCTCCCCTGACTTCCATCTAGAAGTTCAGGGACACAAGAGATGTGGGAAGCCTAACTGAAAGTGAAGACCAAGGTAAAGAACTCATTGAGTACCTCAGCTTTCTCCATCACTGTTGAATCCAGTTCTCCCTTCTCATTTATCAGAGGGGAACACCACCCTCCTTTGCCTCTCTCTTCTGACTAATATCCCATCTTGTTATTTTTCACATCTCTCTCCAAGTTTACCAACATTTGCACCTTGGCTTTCCTGATCCTGATTTCCTGTTCTAAAGGGGAATAAAGCCTACAAATATTATTTGGTGGACCACGAATTTTCTTTTCTTCTCTCTCCTAATACTTCTGCTGCCTCCAAGTTAAAAAGAAAAAGCCAAGCACATATAACACAGCGGAGAATCCAGGCAAAAAATACAAGGCTAATTGCTGGTCGCAAACCAGCCCCACATTACCACTACAAAAGAGTGAAGATATGAAGAGACTATATTGAACAAGCAAAGTTTGCCTTACATCATTCTAAGAGAAACTAAACAGAATAAACACGTTGTCAGTATCCAGCTGAAAGTACCAGGTAAGCAAGGATATCCAAGACTGATGAAGTGCAACACCTGGAAGAACTGGAGCAGACTAATCCATTAATACAAACATGAAGAGGGGATGAGGGAAGGGGGGTGTAGGGGGGGTATAGAAAGCTTCCTCAAAGAATGAGATCTGTGTAATTTTTTACCCCCTTCCTTGTCATGATAAATAGCTCTGTGTTGTCACAGAGGTACCTGCCACACAGGGAGCACCAGCCACCAAAATAGCTTGGGCAAGAACAAAGAGTAACATAAATCTCAGCAAGAGCTATTTTAGACTATCCTCAAAATACTGAGCACTTCTGCATCAATGTCGGATAAAAATCACTGAAAGTTAAACATAAATATGAAATTATGTACCTGCTAAAAGTAAAATTTAATTATGTTTAGCTGCTTGATTCAAATATTACTTGCTGACATCAGGTAATCCAATTCAGAGATTGAGAAGTTTAAACTGTGAAACTACTACTCTATTTAAGTAATTACAAAGATCTCACTTCTAGTGAGATTTCATTTAAACGATTCTATTGTTCAAATGAAAGAGTAATTGCTGTAATAGTAATTCATTCTTTACTCGTGCTTTCCGTTACCTAGATATTCAAATGCCAAGCTATAAGATGCCTGCAGTCATGCATCAGAGTTGTTTCACTCTCTGTTCTGAGTAGGATATGTATTTACCCATGTTAGGATTACAGAAGTGAACAAGGATTGCCTGGTAGTCCTACCTTGCCTTAATTTTTCCAATTGTTGCACAAATTAATAAAGTCATATCCTCTCTAACATGGAGAATGGAGATGGAGAAGTGCCGTTCAGCAGTTTCCCTTAAATTCAGGAAATTTAACTAGAGCCTTTCCCATACCAGTGTTCTCCTGCAGTAGGGATCTCAGAAGAGAAGAATAATGGTAAATTTGCAAAACAGATTAAAAGTATGTTTAATTTCTTAATACTCTGAGCTAAGGAGAAAAAAAAATCCTTATGAGTGATCTGTTGCACAACAGAACTGGGGTTGAGGTTACTTACTACCTGCTCCCTGACAGTTACTAATCCATTCTCCACTCAGCAAGTCTCAGAGCATAAAGAAATGCTGTCCAGAGTGCTTGCTGTTGAAATTTAACTTCTTTTAGCAGAACAGACATCAAGTACACAGATTGCTCTTTAAAGTATAGTAAGTTTCTGAACAACGAAGATTGTTTTTAGTTCATATAGGAAGAATTGCAAAGGGAGCATTTGTTTGAAAGTAAAACTTGCACTGGGGAGATCGATGTGTTGTTAAACTCAGCCATTTAAGCCAGAACCAGCAAAATAGAACTCTGATGACTCTGAAGTTCTTTAAGATTAACACAGGAGGAAATTACCTTGCCTAGTCATGCTACTTTTATTAGTACCCAGCAGTAGTGTTTCATTTTGGATGCAGCAAAAGTATGATTTGAAAGTCAAGAAGGAAACCCCTTGGCATTTTGCATTTAATTATTGAACAGAATACTATGCTAAAATTGCATTTCCAGAGATTGTGGTGGTATGTTTTGCAGGTTTTACAGTAACAGTACTGCAGTCACATAAATGAGAAGTTATATCTTCCCATGACGGTGCTGAAAACTGGCAGGTACATCCAATAATCACAATACCAACAACGCAGAATTCAAAAAGATTTTGGTGTTTCTGTTGTTCCTGTCCTGTTTAAATTAGATTATTTATTTATTCATATGGTGAAATTGATGCAATCATCAAACATTTCAGCAGATTCAAGTGATTCTATGCATGAGGTACAAACTCTGAGATTATTCCTGGTGTATTACTTCCAATTGTCAGTGTAGTGATTAGAAGCAAAGAGCTAGTTTCAGTTCATGGAGTAGCTGGTTTTATTTATAAGGCTACAGCGTACAGGGAATTCATTAGCAAAGCGGGAAAACAAACTAGACCAACCAGGTTAGAGAAGTTCTGAAACATTTATCAAGTTCTTCAGATGCACTGCACTTCCCCTGGTATGTCACAGAACACCATGCGGACTTTCCCCACCTCTCTACTCAAGAGAGCTACATAGATATATTTTGTACAATCGTTTCATTGCCTAATATTAGCTTCATAGGCCAAAACAGATTCAATGTATAAATTAAGCTTCCTTTTGTTTGGGTAGCCCTGACTACAAATGCAAAACTGAAACAAATGGAGCAATTCACTTTATGCTTTCCTTAAAAAACACCTAACCAAAATACCTGTATATTAAATAGTAGCAGCATGGTAGAAGGAAATTCAGTGGTGAGAAGCACTTAAAAACAACAATTTCTATTCTATCATTGATAAATTCAACAGCAAAGCAAGAATGACATTTTGATGTGATTACATTTGATGGTTGCTTATGCAGCCAAGGAGTGAAAGATGCATACGAAGTAACAGTGTTAGATTACTCTTATTCCTTTTCTGGCCATCAGAAAAAGGAAGAGATAGAAAGGAGACTAGACTAATAGTAAAAGCCCACACAGCTTCTATCAAGAGGAAAGCACTTCACATCTATTGTATCATGATGGAAAGCACAGCAATGACAGCAGAGAAGCATGATCCCAGGTTTCAGTGAGTGAGAATTTGCTCAAATACAACAGCCACAGAAATAAAGGAAAGAATCTGCCTCTGGTAGTTAGGGATCTCCAGCAAGATACCCTTACCTCCACTGCCAACCCTTAAATGAGGTCTGGAAAGGGGTGGATCCTGGCTCCTCCCCCTCCAGTCATTCAGGTGCATTGTATGCAACTGAGCTAGGTTGGCCCTACCCTTCCATCAGGTGCTCAATCACTATTTTAAGCCCTGACTTAGCATTTCCACTACACTAATACATGAAATTCAAATTTCTGCTGTAAGTTACCTAGAACTCCTTTCAGCTATTTGCGTGTGTGTGTGTGTGCATGCACAAGTGTTCAGCACAAGAGGGTGCACAGGTCACCAGGAAGTCAAGGAACCAGTGAGTAGCCAGGTCTGTGCTGGCACCAGCCTAGACAATGCTTGAAGGTCTGAACAGCACTCAGGACTGCCAGGAAGAGGTTTTGGAATCTGAAAACAGCAAAGAGATTTTTAAGAAGGCAGGATGTAATTACTGAAGCTGGAATTTGGCCAGTCATTAGTATTAACATTCCTCCTCTCACTAAAAGGATACCATGAAGGTTTTAATGACAATAGGCAGTCATGACCTTGAACATGCAATTTGTCCGAACGACCTGAAGTGCATTACACAAACATGCACAGAAAAAGTATTGAGCTACCAAAAGGGTAATTCAAGTCAAATTTCATTCTAAGACTTAAAAACCCAACATCTAAACTAACAAGCAATGCTCATTAGGACAAAAAGAATAAACTTCTGCAGTTTGTTTCTGTTTTACTCTGACATCCTAGGAATTTTATATGCTTTCATGGCACACTGGAAAGGAAGCAAGGAACAAATCTATTAAATACAGAATCTTTGTGGAGAGTAGGGGGCATTCAAGGACAGAGGGAGCAAGACAGAGAATGCTGCAACACTTAAGCAAATACTGTGGTGGTAGAAGAGGAAGGCAGTTGATAGTACTGGTAGTAATTTATTTTGAATAGTCAGAGCCATTCAGTTGGGTGCAGAGGAAGGGAGAAGCTGTGGAATTTTTCAAGTCTTTATTTAAGAAATTGAATGCATAACTGAGCAGACACACTGTTGCACTGAGACCAGTAAGGCCACTACAGCTGTGCAGACCAGCAGCTAGGGACTTATGCCAGAACTGCCCAAAGCATTGGAGCTATGATGCAGTTTGCCACCACAATCAGCTCTCATCTTCTTTACACCAAAGATGACAACATCATCATTTCCAAGTCATTCCAAAAGTCACAGCCACTTGTTCACATCAAGAGAGGTGAGTAAAGAGGCAGCTGTCATGCATCAAAGTGCTTGGTATCCCCCTAACTCCAGTAGCAGTTAGAAAATGTATAGGTTCTTGAAAATGGATCTGCCTTCTGAAGAAATTTAGTCATATATTTAATCTACAATTGTCAGGTTTATTACACAAAATATAATCCCCATCTCTCCAAACACAGTAGGAAAAGCTGAATAGAAAAGTTTATTTCTTCATACTTTCTCATCACAGCTAAATTAAAAAAGTGTTCCTATTTTGCTGATAGGAACAAGTTAAACTGTTGCATCTACAACTTTTTTCTCGTGCATTTCCTCTCTAATGCATTTAGCTACAATTAAACTGAATATTCACTGCTTACTTACGGCCTGAGAGAAAACCCACTTTAATGTATATCATGTGCAGTCTTGGGCAGCTAATTAGCTTGGACAAAACAGACACTGACAAACAATCACCGAATCATTCCCTCCTGCAGGCAGTCAGAATGCAGCCTGCACAACCAATCTGAAAGGAAATGTTGACATTGTACTGCTGAGGGTTGGGCAACACCTAGTGATGTACAACTGCACTAAAATTCAAAAAAAGGAAGAAGGGAAGAAAGTCTGTTTCTGCTCATCTGCATACTAGATAGGTATTTCTTGTGTTCCTGCCATTGCAACATGTAAGCTTACCTCAAAAGAAAACTTATTCATAACTTTATGTTCTGCTTTTAGCCTTTGAACCATTTAAGTCTAAAGCAAAATCCATCACTGAAAGTAAATCCCTAACACTCTACATTCTTTCTGAAATGGAAGCAGACTAATCACCAGTTAAGATGGAAGCTGGCAATTCTTTGCTATGACTTGAATATAAAATATTTTGTGCCTCATATAAAGCTATTTGTGGTTGCAGCTATCTAGTTCCCAACAACTGCTGTGAACTAGAATGTGAACAAGGAACTGATGAAAAGGACAAATTACTACTACAGACTATTTTTCAAAATATTTTTCATCTAACTTCACAACCCTGACAGTAAGGAGTAGCTGAGAAATAAGGGACAAGACATGAACTACCATTCATAGCTACACGGTGACAGCTGCAGAGACAATGTAGCAATGATTTTGCAGCATGGATGGGTTTTTGCTCACCAAACTTCTATCCCCAAATGTTGCCTTAATGTTCCACAAATGATAATTATCTGTGTCTTCCTCTCTGCCACAAAGGTTATTGAGCTTGTCACCCCTCTCCTTGTTAATACTTCCCCTTTGCTCCACAGGTCCAATCACCTTTTCTTTCAAATTGCCTAATTAATTAACACAATCAAATTAAGCTGAGAGCAATTGTTCTTAACCTATATTTAACTTTTTAGGGTGGGTTGTTTGTTTGGGTTTTTTTTGGTTTGTATTTATGACAATTTTTTTTTCAGTTTTCTACACATCTTAACAGAGTTTGAAGATATTTTACTCCTTACCAAAACCTGAAAAACATACTGTTATTGTCTTATTTAAGCTTTCAAATTTGAGGAAACTTCACTAAGAATCAATCTGTATCTGTAACGTGAACTTCTGAAAATTTGTAGAGTACCAGGCAGTTTTCTGCCATTGTTTCCAGATCAAGAAAAATGCAAGACTAGTGCAAGATATATTCAATAACCTTAAGTCTAATTCCCCCATGTCCTGTATTAAGACAATTCTTTCTCTCAATCTGAAGATCAGACTTCACAGTTCTATGCAGAACACTGAATTCTCCACATATCAGTGGTAAATAAAGAAAAATCTTAAGCTTTCTTCCATCTTATTTCCAACAAATCTTTGGCTCCTAAGGTACCTCAGCTCACTAAATAGTGCAGTGACACTTTCCATTGATGTCATGAAATTCTACTTCCCTGAATGCAGCGAACAAATACCAGCTCATGTTAAGAGTTCTTCAGCTGCACTTGGTTCTACTCTTGGGCCATTAGGCACACTGGGACAGGATAACTCAGTGATGGGTTCCAACGAGTTATACTGGATTTTGCAAGTGCTAATATGCACTGTGATGTGCTGGACAGATTTGTGCTCTATAGTAGCAGTGGCTCCTAGGTAACAAAAACAACTAGGAATAATTAATCTCAAAATGATTCTTATAGCTTATAACTCTAAAGATTTTCATTTAAAATGGTACTGACACTTCAGGGTCTTCCCCATACACAGTTTCTCAAGTTATGCAGCTACTATGTTTTATAGTTGCGTATCTTCAGAATATATATTTTTAAACTTAGTCTAATACCACTACCAAACCAATTCAAATCACTTACGTGGCTTTCAATTTTAAATACCTTGGAAAGAGGGGAGAGGGGGAAAAAAAAAAAAAAAAAAAAAAAAAAAGCTATTTTGTACCCAAGGCAAGCCTAATATTTTTCTTTCTTCTCCCTCAAATACTTCAGGGTTATTTTATTTCTGCTGGAAGCAACCATCAATTTACACATGCCAACTTGCTTGTCAATGAGAGGCATCTGCACACCAACCTTTATCAGAACTGTAGCATTCCTGCTTTCCAATTCTCAGCACGCTTTATAATTGAAGCTGCCAACTGTACTGAATTTTTTGGTGGTTTCCAATGGCATTTATACCACCAAGAGAGAAACCACCAAACTCTATTCAGCACCTGTGCTATCAATAAAATCTGAACTTGGGTCTCGTGAGGTGAAAGGAGAGTGTATCAAACCCAACGTGCCACCCAGCCCTCAGAGTATTAGGATATTAATTAGTCACTTTCCTTATTATTCAGTCAAAATAAGCTGGATTGAAACAAATTAGATTCTTAGCACATATTTTACACATTGGATCAAGTGTTGCAAGGGTTTTCTTTTATTATTTATAAGAT
Source organism: Lagopus leucura (assembly GCF_019238085.1). NCBI lineage: Eukaryota > Metazoa > Chordata > Aves > Galliformes > Phasianidae > Lagopus > Lagopus leucura. Next base: position 1,803,477 of record NW_024962267.1, read on the forward strand.
CATGTGCTGTCTTCCTGCTGAAAATGAGATGGTCTGCATGAGGAAAAAGGTAAAAGAAAAGCAGTGAAATGAAAATCAGATATTCCCTAATGATATTTAAAAATAGAAATTTTGCTACTGTTACATACAGCATGTTCCATCTTTTGAGATTTAATGGCTCTCTTGTGGTTTAATGGAGAATTACTTTCAGTAATTGATTATTAAAATTTAAAATTGCTAACCATCTTCATTATTAGATGAGCGAACATGTTATCCTTGTAATTAAAAAAGCTTGAGATTCACTTTCATCCTGTTGACAGAATGGGCAGATAGTCTCAGCACTCCAGCATGATGGTTTCAGGGTTCTTGTTTGACAAAAATAGCCAGCAAGTTATTTGATGATGAAAATACAGAACATCCACAGGGACTGAGCAAAAAATAATGAACAAAGATAAAATAATAATAAAAAGTCCTACAAACCAATTAAAGTTCTCAGTCGAAGCTCTGAGAGGCAGAACATACAAAGTATCTTTCAATGAATTCAGTTTAGGATAAGAAAAATAAACACATTTTTTGTTAGAAATGCCACACATAGGAAACTTGCCTGGATTTCCTGGATTTAGAGCTATTTTCAGCTTTTGGAATTCAGTTCTCCTTGCAGTAATACAGATTCTTTTGGGATGAATCTGAAGACTACCATCTCCCTTCTTAAAACACCTTCCAGCTGACTGAAAGGAAATAGGCAGGCCTGATAACTTCAGTCATCCCGGAAGGTAGGGTAAGAGCACCAATTTTAATATAAACTCCCAATTACAATCTGAAGGACTGAAGGTTTGCACAAGAAATCTAATTTATTGGCCTTTCTGTTGACGCTAACACTTAGCACCTAACTTCAATACCATAAGCAGAACATAAGAAAAAACTGGAAAAAGTACTTAAAGGTTTTTTTTTTTCTTTTCAGTAAGAAAGTAACACAAAGCCATCAGAATTTCAATACTGCTACACAATAGTAATGTTTCAATCAGCTTGAATCTTTTCATTCTATACATTTAATTGCACTTTCTTTGCCAGAGACGTCACTTGCAAGAATCTCTTGGTACATTTTCTCTGGTTTCCACCAAGAGGAGAAAATTAATACCCACATCACTTATCCTGAAAAGCACAGAGAAGTTTCCACAAGATATTGCAAATTACTTTCAAAAGCAATTTTCCTATTGCACTGAAAGAGTATTTTCTACTCTAATTACAATTACACTGTGTGATCTCTCTTACCACTCATATCAGCATCAAGCCTCTGTAGGTTACATCTGCAGTAAAGTATTTACAACACATTCTCCTACTGATTCTTGCTCAGGACATTTTTCATCTCATTCCAAAGCCTAGAAGACCTACTTAGTGTATTGACACAGGTGGCACCATTTCAGCACAAAGCAATCATAGATCGAGAATAACAAACTGCAGGCATAAAGGCACTGATTACATCATTTCCTTGTAACACCCTGGGATGTAATATCAGTAATACTTCCAATATATGCCATACTGGGGATTCCCAGGTCCTCAGAAGAATATGCTCCAGTACATACCAAATATTGGTTTTAATCCATATAACTAGAACACTAATTATATTAACTGTAAATTAAATGCAATTTTACTTTCCAGTGTTAAATGTGTGTTCATTTTCATTACTATATCCTGGAGTGGCTTACCTACAAGTAGTCTTTATGAGCATTACTGCTGACTCAACATCAGTTCTTGAAGAGGCACTATACCACATTCCCACTAAAACTCCACAAGAATTGTGCTACAAGGGCATTACTACAGTTTGAACTATCGAGGAGGATCAAATAAGCAGATGTCTTGGTGAGAGAGCCTCAAAACCCAAATATTCATGATCTACAGTCACACCAAAGAAGTGCAAACATCCATACTATCATAAGATGATGGACACCACATGTAAAAGCAAATGCTTGTGCTTTCCCTTCCCTAAGTAACTCATTAGATTTTCCTGTATCAAAACCTGAAATCTCTCCAACTTCAAAGGAAGCATCTCCATATAATACTTATTAAAACATGAGTTGCTCTAATTCAATATGTCATTAGCTAATGTTGGATTACAAACCTATTGTCACTCTTTCATGCAATACTCTGGATATTATTTGGATATTTGGCACTGTGCCTAGTTGCAGCATTGGAGAACCGAATCTTCAAAGCTGGCCTCGTGTCCTTCTTCCCTCCTGAGAGCATTTCTCCTTGTCCTTACATGGCACTTTTGTGCTCTCATTATTAGCAACAGAATACTTAAAAACCAAGTGCAAAGACAAACATCTATTAGCAAGACAACAGAAATGAAATAATCATGCAATCTATCTTTCTCAGAAGCCTGTTAACATTAACCTTAATCTTCCTGCACTTAAATTATGCTATGTAAGCATATTGCTTATGCATCTAGGAAACTTCTTTTCCACTCCTTGTTTTGGCAACTGCTCAGTGCTGGGTCCAAGACACATCATCCTGCCCTTGCTGCTTTCCATTCCACTAGTATTCTAAATTAACTAGCTTAAGGATTTTTGGATTTTATAGATTTACATATAGTGCAAGAGTGAAGAGAACTGATTTCCTTTCAATGAAACAGCTGTAATTATTTATAATTAAAAATGGAAATTTCTTTAATCAACATGCAACTAAAACCAACAACAATCAGATCCTTAGACTAGCTTAGAAGCAGTGCCAGGAGCCTAGCTGCATTGACTACAAATAGATGTTTACATGTTTTAAAGAAGCCCAATTTTGGAACAACACAGAAGTATTTACAATGGAAAATTCTTTGTAATTCTATGTCTATTTCTATGTTAGAAATGTATAAAATGAGTGAATTTACTTTCAATTCTAATTAGAATCTCTAATCTAATTAATCTAATTTGAACTGACAGAATATAAAAAAAAAAAGAGAAAACACAAAACCCTGTACAGCTTCTTTTTTCTTTTTCTGGATATAGATGAAATCTGGGGCTGATGAAACTTTACTATTATGTACTATTAAAGATTACCATCATAATTTCTCATTCATATCTACATTAACTCAGGTAATGAAAGAATCTATCAGATAATGATTAATACTCACAGAAGGATTCACAAGTCCTTGGATTCTACATTTGAAAGAGGTGAATTTAAGAGACGAGTATGTTTTCCATTGACTTACCTATCTTCTAAGGCCTACCAGATTTACACCTTTACAACTGCAGCACCAGTCTGAATATCAGCCGAAAGGAGAAAGTTGGAGCACCTTCAAGAGTTTTGCCAGACAGTGCCAGAAACATAACCAGATATGATGCAAACTTGTTCTACTGACACCTCACAAATAAGCCCAGAAAATAATCTTCCAACTAAATATACACATTTGTTTAGAGCTCATAACTTCAGCTGATAGTTAGAATAAGCTACCACAGAACATATTCCTCCACTTTATGCCATAGTCTATGTATTCTTTAACTTTAGAAGGCTATACGACTACCTGTGCAAGAACAGTAATGCAGAGTACCACCAACTGAAAATAAGAATTCTTTATTATAATACTACAGCATAATATTTAAACTATTAGGTGATTGAGATCTTACACTGTTATCTTCACCAAGATGGTTTCCGTTAGGATTTTCATTCTATTCTTGTAACCATGACAATTGCTAACTATAATATAGCTATCCACTTAAAAATATCTTCATTAACATAAACTGTATCAAATTCAGTCAGTTTTGATCTTACTGCAGGGAGTACAACCTTCAAAGTCTGATAACTATCTCACCTAACTATTTTTATGCCATTGCAAACCTAGCAATTGGTTTACTGATGCATTCAGCAAACAGGATTTGTGAAATTCCCTCAGTCATGTTTTTCCATCTCTTTAAATCTATACCTGGTCGACTTGCAGAGTTTTCTTTAGCTTGCTAAATTCCTGCAAATCCAATTCTATTACAGCGCCAGAGGAATTTGTATGTGGTTTTGTTTTAGAAAACAGAGGCTGAATAGAAGCAATGTTTGACACCTCTGAGAAAGCGACCCAGTCTGGCACGCCGATGGCTGAGAGGCAGAAGTGATCAGATTTGCCGACAGACACGGGAGCCTCCTGGGGTACATGCAGCTGCTGGCAGCTGCTGGCAGCTGCCCCACCACCTCCAGGCACTTGAAGCTTTGCACAGGTCCCTCAGCACACATATGCCATAGGGCAGGGGACAATTCAAGCTTCTAAACCCAGAAGTTTGCTCTGAAAGCTCCCGGCATCTGCTGGCTCCCTGTTTTCTTGTTCCTGCTGCACAGGTAGCTGGGCTTGACCTCCCCAGGAGACATCAGGTCCTCTTCCAAATGAATGCTGAGCTGCAAAAAGGAGTCTCTGGGGTCTTGGATCCAAAACCATACATGTTCTGTACCCTAAATACACCCCCCGTTTTTTTCTCTCCTTTCCCAGGGGTGGAGAATAGTCAGTGGTTCTCAGTAGCAGATTGACAGTCAGTCTCTCTTTAAGTTATTCATGAGCTAGAAAAATAATATACCTGAATTCTGTGAAACTACAGTAAAGGGCCTCAAAATGGCCAATTTTGGTTTTACAGTGAGTTCTTCTATCAGAGGTTAGAGGAAAATAATTCCACCAACTTCACACTATTAACGAAGTCTTATAGCCCAGATGATACAAACAAAAAACTATTATGTTATAGTATGTACAACAGAATTAACAGTTCTTATTTACCCTCTCTTCTGAAAATATTTTTTCCCTCTTTGCAATGCTTTTTGAATTTTGTACTATGTCCATTTGCACACGGGATTGATGAATGACAGTTTTTTGGGGGGCAGAGCAATCATACACACACTGGCTCACTACTTCAGTGGCCAAACAACGTGCTTGGGCTAACAGAATAAGTGCAGGGCAGTCCTCATTCAGAGCCAGAGGAAAGAGTACATGGAATCATAGAATGGCTTTGGCTAGAGGAGACCTTAATGATCATTTAGTTCCAACCCCCTTCCCATGGGCAGGGTTGCCAATCACTGAAGTAGTTAAATTACTTTTATATTAACTGAGAACACAGCACACTGAAACCAATTCCTTCTCTGTTCCTTTCTCAATTCATTTTTTTTCCATTCCATACATTTTCATGTATACCATAATCAGTGTCCAAACTGTTACATATAGTTTAGCACTCAAAGCTTGTAATTCAAGGAACACAATAAATCACAAATAGCACACACAGAACGCTGAAAATTATATCAACCATCACTATAAAAATCAAGCTACAAAAGTATACTCATCACGTGGATAGCTCACTCAACAAGTCTTTTGCCATTGCTTTATAACACAAAAGATAGCTTAGGTTAAAAACGTTTGGTTTCCCAGTTCCACCTTTTACAAGAAGAGTGCTGAAAGCCTGGAGCCAGTCTCAGACTGCAGACCAGCAGCAGAGTATGTTACAGTTCCCTGCTGTGCTCAACACACTGATGTGAGAAATGTGAGAGAACAAGGACAAAGCTTTGCCTCTCCAGCTCTACCAGTTCTGGAGTGTCCTGTGTAGCAACTGAAGCAGCCATGCTTTTATTTAGCTAGACCAGCCTAGAACCTAGAGTGCAAACTGGCCAAACAAAGGACAGCAACCGAAAAAAATAAGTTATCATGTTGCGCTTGGAGTCAAACCAGTACAGAATAGCAATGCTTTTCTGCTGGGAAAATAATAATGAGCACACCTTACAAAACTGATTAAGTAACAAACTGCAATTTTAACAGTTGTCTTTTAAGGTAAAGAAGATAGACATTTTTTTAGCAATATAACCATCTTTCCACAAATACTTACTGAAAGCTGCAACTCAAACAGGATGTTTTACCCTTTATTAAGGATTTTAATAGAGCTACTATTTTGATTAAGACCCAGGGAAAATCTGAAGTCACAGAGCAGAGAGAACAGCTCCTGCTTAGAACAGTGAAAAACAAATATCCCGTTGTTCATAACTGCTCTGATCAGAGGCCACATTAGCTTTTGTGGTATTAGGCAACAGCTGCTTAAAAACTGCCTTACTGCAGTCCAGGGGACAAAAACACAGTGTTGTAGATCATTGCTTTTCTGATAAAACTAAAAAAACCTAGGGTGCATTTTAGCTGTTAATAAAGCCTGCAAAAGCCTCTTTCTCACACCCCACATACTCTTCTGGTGTGTCTTCAAGGCACGTTATTTCTTTTTAATCGTACATTACCTGTTAGCAGCTCTTTGTCAGGAGATTTCCAGCCCCTCTGCCTTTGCTGTGTAGGAGGTAGCTGTCACCCACTCTTTTACTGCCTCCCTCAAATCCTGCAGAAAAATCTCACCCTCCACTCACAATTGTCCCTCTCTGCTCAGGAACCATCACCACTTATCTTCTGTCACCTGGGTGCTCAGCTTATTTGTTTTTATCCTAAGGTACTGCTGAGCAGCCTTTTACAACTGCCTGCCTAGTGCATGCAGACGCTTTTCAACCAACCTGAAGGCATCCTGGACCTCTTCTGCTCCACAAAAAGCAAGTTGCTACAACACGCCTGCTTGAATATTACCAAAGCTCATGATCCTTTGGATCTTCACATCTCTTTTACAGATTTTCATCTGCAAACCAAGTACAGATCTGTGACCTTCCTCCAGTCGCTCTTGCAAAGGAATTTTGAGAGCAATAATTGCCACATTTTGTTTCAATAGGATTTTTACTGCTATTAAATTTAAACCAAGTATGAGTTGCAAATTGCTTCTAGCCTAGGGCAGACACATCTTACTCCAGGGCTTAATACTTTATTTGACCCTAGTTTGACTTCATATCACGATCTACAAGACTAATCAGATAGGTGGCTTCAAAGAGGCTTCGGGCATTAGCTTTTTAGGCCCCTTTCTCAGAAATTGTTCCTCTCAGAACAATCACAAAATAAATAGCAGACAGCATAGAAACAACATTGCAACTGTTTCCAGAGGATTTTTTTTTTTTTTTTTTAACCTCCAAACAAGAGTGCACCATATAAGGACTTGCAAATCCTTTATACACAGCAGTGACCTTCCCTAAGAAATGTTAGGCATAATGCAGTAACACAGGTGCTATCAGGTATAAAACCAACGTGGATGAGCAACTTAGATGGATGCAACACTCATTTCTCCCTCTCAGAAATTCTGACTTCTTACAGAATTGAAAACGAACACCTATAACATATAAGCCTACACAAGCAAAAGTCATATTTTGCATTTACAGCAACTTTGAGAAATACAGATGCACAAGGGTCTGAAAGCCTCAGGTCTTCCTGATCAATAATGATAGTTAGCATCTGGGAGGGCTATAGGAAGCCTCCCTACTACGTTTCTGACCCATTTGCCAACATTCACGCTCTTAAGTATCTCATGGATGGTGATAGATGGAGCTGCTTTTCCATCCCCGCTTGTGTGCTATCCCTAAAACTCATGAGGTTATTAACCTCTGTTTTTCAGCAATAGATGTCACCAGAATAAAACAGTCTTAATAAACACATCCTTGAACATTTCATTTGGAACTAAGGTACCATATGTAAAAAGGAAAAATAATGATAAGTGATAAACGGGATAAAGATTTTAAGGATATTTTATTGTATTTAATTAATGTACCATTTTTACTAAGTTGCTTTCAAGTGAAATGGCTTTTTACCAACTCCTTTTGAAAAGGTTAGAAGGGTATTCCCTGAGCTACAATCATTAGCATATAGATGTCTCTAAGTGTTAATTTCTGTTTTCAGTGAATGAATGTAATTTAAAATGAGGTCCTTTCAAATCGGTTAAATTTGGACATTTTGAGAAAGATAAGAAAAACAGACTCAAGCATGAACCCCAGCAAAACCTGCTTCTTAAGGATAAATATTTCACAGTTTAAGAATGTCCATTGCCACATGCTGCAAATGATAGATTTCAGGAGAATTACGGGAAAGGGTAGAAGATGGGATTAGAGTCCTACCAGCAGGTGACAGAATCCATTAATAGGGTTAACAGTAACAAAACAAAAAAGGGCTTATTTTTATATTTCTGTTTTTAGAAGAGAGTTGAAAACCAACCTAGAAATTGGAGTTGTAGCAACTAGTTTTATACCTAAAGTGAACTTGTCTTGTTTCTTCTTTTTCAGTTTTATGCAACTAAGGAAAAATAATTTAGAAATGGATCCAGGTCACAGTGAAATGAGTGACATACCAGCCATCGCCTCCAGTTGGATCAGACTCTGGAGTAATTTCAAAGTTTTCATTTTAAAATACCATAATACAGATTCAGCACAGTGTACAACAAATGTGACACAGTTGTCCATCTGGGCATGCCATTTTCCCTAATAAGAGGGTCTCCAGCATGCACACACTCTCTAACATAGTTAATACGGACAAGGAACATTCATAATTAAACATCTCACTCTCCATCTCAAAACCATGTTCTCACCAGATCACAAAATCGCTGAAATTATATTTTTCCAGAGTGATCAATTCCAGTTTGGATATCTTGTGAATCGGGGGGACTGGAGGGAGGAAGGAAACACTTTCATCTTTGGCATGTTTTCTCTTGATAAAAGTCTTTAATTATGTTATCAGAGTGCTCCAGTCCTTCTATACTTTGGAAAACAGCTGTGTGGTGCTGAGCTGCTGCAGGGTTAAACCACAACAATTTCTCCAAACAGAAGTCAATATTATTCCTTCAGTACAAGATTCCTATATCCCCCTATTTTATATTCAAAACCAAGCAATTGTACTGAAATAGCATTTAGGTTGCAGAGTCAACATTCAACAGACAGGAAACGCTACATTAAACAAGCACTAGCAACTAAATTTGTACCCAACATACTGTTTTGATTTCAAGTTGTCTTCCTAGAAAAGTTCATACCATCACAAGCTTCCCTCTCTAAATACACTGGTTAATGTGCCTCAGCCTCTCTCAAGATCTGTTCTCTTGCCTTCCCCCTCCCCTACAACAGCCAAAAGGCAGCTGATGTCAGCTGCAGTATGGATACAAGTCTATTTGGATTTGGACAAAGACCAGCAACATGATATATGGAATAAATTGAGCAGATGGAAAGAACACACAGCTTTGATACTCCTTTTTACCCCAGTCACTTTTCTGCATAAGACTTGCTTGAAATATGCTGATTATGCAAACCCTGAAAATTAGCTTTACATTCTTCAAATAAAAAAAACCACATACATTATCTGATCTAGTATTAGTAACATATAAGCAGAACAGCACCTAGATGGCATTGCTATGAATCACTGCTAATAAGTCCAGCTTGAGTCCATCAGTCATGCAGGGCACTGCAGGTACCCTCAGCCTCCACACCCAAATTGGCCACAGAAGGAAGGAGGAAGGGAGAGAGGCAATACAGGCAAAGAGGGGAGTGAGTAGAAGAGCGAGATCAGCCACATAAAGACACCTTCATAAGGTTTTCCAAACTTACATTATATGTAAACATTTTCTGAACTGTCTATTGGATTCAACAGTGCACTTAGAAACATTTACTTGTAAAATTTTGAGTGGAAGTTCGTAAGTAATCCTCCACTGTTACAAGGAAGTCTATGTCCTCCTTTTTCAAGCACTTTCAATGAATTCTGATTTATAATTCTATTTTGCAATTCCTCTTGAAAGATATTCAGGAAAAGGATGGTGTACTTTTTTCCCTCCTTACTAAGATCCTTAAAGTTCTGTTATATTGGGTTTTCTTTCCTGCATATACACGCAGCACAGTTTAAATTTAAACATAAATTTAAAAAAATATCAAGCTATATTTCCTCACATTAACACTTCCACACCAAAAATGTAAGAGTGTTCTTAGCAAAGTTGCAAATAAAAAAAAGGCATTTTTTATTTTTTTGCAAGCCCTTCATGTAAGCAGAACCCTTGACTGCTCTTAGTGTGTATGAAATGTGCACAGTCTTTAGAAATGCAGATAATCAAAAAAAGAGCCACTAGGGACACAAAGTAATAACATTAGCTAATGCCACACAGTAATGTTTATTTAACAAATCTGTGTTGCATGCCTGACATTTCCCCTGGCATCAATTTATTTTGTTTTGCTTTTCTCTGATAGCAGCACAAATGCATTTAAAATGTAAACTTATTTTACACCTACCAAAGTGTATACACAATATAATAAAAACATATACATCTTTTTTAATATCTTATGGGAATACATACTTGAGATGTGCAGAAAACCCGACAGCCAAAGTAAACGATCTAGATTATGGAAAATGTTCATTTTTAGCTTTCCCAATTGCTACTAAAACTGCAATTGTCAATGCACTGTACATCACTGCATTATGTTATTTATAAAGTGCCACAATGTGACAAAATGATGCTATCCATCAGGATCTAATCTTAACTGAAAGTGGCAGGGGAAGCAGAGCAGACAGAAAAATATCTTAGCCATCCATTCAAACCAGCAGTTTAGAATGGTTAGAAGAAGCCATTTTTAAAAGTTTAATTTACCAATTATGCGTAAAAGTGTACACAAATGATTGATGAACCAGATAAGGATGAGATGTTTCCACTTCATACTTCTCAGTAGCTGAGCCATCTCACACTCCACTTCCATCCCACCACCTACCACATGGCTTCATTCAGGCCACACTTCCTTCTTGAAGGCCTAGATTTATCATCCTTCCACCTCAGGATCACTATCTTTTTTCCATTTGGAAAGCCCACAGAAAACTGGCAGCTCAGCGCTCAGCAGAGGTCAGAACAGCAAATGGAAGAGCATTATGAATTATAAAGAGGGAAAATGAGAACAACAACAAAACAATCATAATATTTGGATTTGTAAATCCAAATTTACTCAGATATTCCACTCCAAGCACAGCTCTGATACCCTCATTATAGGAAAGCAAAGCTTAGAAATGCTCAAGAATAATCAGGAGTATAGAAAACTTACAAAAGGAGGAGAGCTCAACCTGTTCGCTTGTCTCTCTCCCAAGGGAGGAGAGTTACACCAATGTCTGGAAAGTAACAAACAAAGAGGAAAAAAAGACCACAAATCACCTCTCTGCCTCTTCCTCACAACATCTACAGACAGAAACTACTAAACATGTCAGGCAGCACTTTTTTAAAAAACAAACAACAAAAACAAACCAACACTTCTTCCACATAACAAGAAACAAAACTTTTCCTGAGAGGTGGTGAAAACCAAGTGTATTAACAGGTCCAAACTAAGCTGACAACAATTAATGGTCCAGTAACTAATTAAGAGCTGATCAGCTACAGCCTCCCATAAGGAAGCTCTCCAGTGACAGACTAATGACACAGGGGAGGGTACCTCTATGTAACTCCTGTTTCCCATTCCTTTTATTCAGCATTAGCAATTAACACTGGCAGAAAGAAAATACGGAGTGAATTTCACTTGATAGAATTTTGAGACTCTACCAGAAGTAGGTAATAATGACCACCTCAAAGTTATTTCCACACTGCCCAATATTTTGCAGATGAAGGGAAGATCCTCCCTCTCTCATGGTAGCTGTTGCTATAGGCAAAGGACTATTTGTCTGTTCAATTTTATTTAATTTCTCTGATGCCCTACTTTGCTTTCTACATCACTCATACAGAGTGAGTCAGTCTGTGTTTCTACCTCCTGCAAGCATTTGAAAACTTTCAGGTGCAGGAGCTTGGGGCAGAAGGTTGCACATGAGAGAGGATACAAGAAAATCATTCTTTGAACCCCAAGGAAATTTTGACCTTCAAATAACCAAAATGGGCTCATACCTCCTGTTACAGGCCAGAGTGTTTAAGAATGGAAGAATTAAATTACACTGACAGGAGGAGGTTTAATAAGGAACAGTATTCACATGGATGATTTGGACTGTAATGTGAAATTAATACTGTGGGGTTTTGTTTTGCAATTTAGACTGTTGTTAGGAAAAAGACCTGGATATAGAAGCTATTTTATAACATGGGATTCTTACTGCTTTTGCTGCTACATCAGAATCTGGAAGAACACACTAGGACATGCTGCCATATGGTCGTATTTGCTCAGTTGCCCAGCTCCATCTATTTTCTTCCCCAGTATAAGCGCATCTTACATTGTGCAAAAACAACATTAAAGAAAAAGGTATTCTTCTGGGTATAATGTATCATTTAAAAGCCTGTTATCCCAGATATAAATAACACTGTTCACTTACTTGACTGATAACTCCTTTGCATAGCATAGAAACAGAACTTGGATGCTTATCCAAAGACATAAGGTTTTTTTGCATTACAAAAACACTCTGTAGGTAGGAATTGTTGCAATGAAATACCAAGGTTTTTTTTTTTTTTTTTTTTAAAAAAAAAAATACTGATTTTTTGGTACACTGGTAAACACTGTTGGTATGTATGCTGTACATAGGTTACACTTCAGAAATTTCCATAGTTTTCCATGCTGGTCACCAGTAATCTATCTAACACTTGTTCAAGTTTTGTGCAATTCTTACGAGTTCACCATCTTAGAATCAGTTTAGCTGATGTTCAGCATGAAGCAAACAAGTCAAAATAGACCTCCTTACTTGATCCTTATGTATGTCTCACACACACACACTTCTTTTCCTTCTGGAGATCAATAGCAAATAAATTGGCAGAAGATACTTCCACGAACCATATACACAGATTTTTGGTCCTTCCTCACACAGATTTACGTGCTCTTAGCTCTTGCTCATGACTACCTCTGAAGAAAACTAATGCCAGTCAGTTAGCAGAGGAAATTTTACGTGCGATATTTTTTCCATATTTGTGATGTGTAAGCTCTTATCTCTCATTCTCCTTCTTGTTCTCCCTTCTCCTGAAGATGTTTTCCAACAAATATATACAAGTGCTTATGTCAGAGTAAGGTAGTTAAAGACTGTAGTCTGTGCTGTTTTCATTCCCTTCTTCAACACCCACATTGTTTATCCTTATAGCACCACTCCGGTCCTTTCCCCGCCACAACCATTTCTCCTAACCTGCCAGATGCCCTTTTCTGCATCTGTTGTTGGCTCTAGTTCAAGTTCAAAAACCTTGAAAAGATACAGGCAAGATTCCTATTGAAAATCCATGATGCAGATCATTATTTTGGATTTTGGAAGTTTCAGCTGTAGAGAAAGTGCCAAACCCACTACTTCTCTAAGTCTCACATTTTTCTACTATATATGAAGCATCTCAGAGGCATATAAGAATCCTTTGGATTGTATGCACATGTTGTTTTTAATATTGTTATCTTAAAACAAAAATTATTTTTATGCACTTCTATTGCAGATTGTTTCCATGCCCCTTCTTAAAGGGAAGATACAGAGCAGAATGTGGTACAAAATGTGAAACTGAAACAGGAGTCTAATTCCAAAGCATTCATGTTTTCCCATGTTTTGGACTGACAGAAGTGCTGCTGACTAATGCATTTGATTTAGATAAGGAATTTATTCTTGCTCCTCTTCCCACAGATAACATATATATTTATTATCAGAGATGAAAATCTGTTTGAGAACACTAATTAGAAATAAAGTAGTTCTTTGCACAAACAGATTCTCCTTTACCAGATGGTTCCACAAATACTCACTAATAAAAAGCCCATTTAAGGAGCTTACGTCCTGTTAGATTGAAAGAGGCCAGAAACAGCACAATTATGTCAGCAATTAATCTCATTAGAAAGATTCTGTGTCAGTTTTGTCTGGGAACTCCGTACCTTTTACAACTTTGCTCTGTACAGATTTCACTTCTGCAGTGCAACGTGCCTGACAGCCCTTCAGCAGCAAAGCTGTATTTCTGGCTGTTAAGACAAGGTCTTAACTGGAATCTCATCAATATTTGAGCATGCATGTATTAATGCGAATCCTTGAGGATTTACCTTACAGTTCTACCTCAGTCTTCCATTTATTATCAAAGTAAACATACTGCCTACCGATCAAAAATTTTGAACTGCTATATGATGACAGAGTTCGGTCCACATATCAAAATCTTTATCCTAAGTACTGCTTCTATTGGCGAGCTACTGATCTATTTCAAATGACAAAGCTCCATCGTCTTTGTCTATTCCTACTACAACATCACTCAGACAGGAAGTCAGAGGAATATTTTTTTCTATGTGAAATATTTTAATTCAAGGTTATCTTCACATTGTTTCATGCCGTAGTGAAAACAACACATTAGCAATTGTGAGAAGAAGGTAACACACACGTGTAAGCTGAAACACAATACCTTCTCAAGTAAACACAAAATAGGACCACAGAAGACTTACTAGCTACCTGCTAAATATGACAAAAATTAGTAATCAGATCATACAAAAAAAAAAAAACCAAACAAACAGATATGAGCAGTAAGAAAAAAAATCTACTCAAATTTGGAAAAATGAAAAGTCATATTTTATGTTTCTTTCCAAGAACTATTCCAACTCCAAGTCTAGTCCTTGCTCAGTTCCTTTCAGTCAGCTAAAGAGTTTTTGTTATCTTCCCATACTCTTTGAGGTGGGATTTCTCATTACCAATCTTCATTTAAAATTCCTCTAGCTTCTGAATATCATCTTCTTTCCACCTACACAGAGTGGACCAAAAGAACCTTCCCTCCTCCTTCCTCCCACACTGATGAGAAAACAGGCCTAAGGTCACAACTGGCTGCACCTTATTCCTCAGTGAAGTCTGTGTCCATAGGCAAAATGCTTTGTCTTCCTGTGCCAGCTACACTTTCTCCAAGCTGGGATAATGCAAGTCTCTATTTTCCTGAAACCAACTCAAAAATGCCCACACCATGGATGTGCCCCGACACACAGGTAATGAAAGAAGTACCTCATGCTCATGGTGAACATTTTGTGCGTTCAGACACAGCATTAATAGAACAAGAGAACCTATCCCCCAAGACAAATGCTGCAGTCAAGATATTTAAACTAACATTCCTGCTCCTGGGAAACAGAGACTCCTTGTAAGAGGTACAGCCTAAGGACAGTTCATTTCATTTCTTTAGAAAAGAATGGTGTTATTGTGCTTATTTAACACTTCAAATGTACATGCTTTTAAAAATAATCATCTGCATTATGAAGTTTGTGACATCATGAAAGATTCTGCAAAGTATTTTTTAAACTGTCCCAGTTATATATGTGAAGAGAAACTATAAAGATCAGAATGAAAGAACAATTCTTAAATTAGTACAAGGGCAGAGCAACAGCTTTTTTCAAAAATGGCTTTTATGCTGAACATGTTTGCAGTTTTCAAATTTATGGGTGTAGCTGTCAACATGTATATTCACTTTTAGAATATCGTCCTGGCTTAATGAGGTCTCCTGAAATGATTTCTTTTTAATAAAATCAACACACTTACGTATGGTTTCCACCTTTCTACTTTTTTAATTTTAAACATCCGTACTACTCTTTTGCGGAGAGATCACAGTGAAGTTTAGTTTAAAACTTTACAGTATTTAATTGCTTCAACACTTCCGAGTCACTCAACTCTCAGTGAAACTTTCAAGTAATGATTGTTGCCATAAATTCTTCCTCAACACAAGAAACAACCCAGAAGAAGTCACAAAACAACATTTTAGTTACAACTGCATACCATCACCAAATGGTGACATGTTGCAAAACAAATAAGATTTCTCACTAGTCACTCCACCCAATCCTCATAGTTCTCACACATACCATGCCTCCACCCCACTTCTTCCTGGCTCACCCTTTCTGCACATCTCTGGTTTATGCTGACATTTGTTAAGCAAGGCAGAACAGTCAAACACACGCTCCTCAGAACAAAAGTTTCCCTGCAGCATCTATCTGCTGATTGATGCGTCCAGAGTTGTTCCATTAAACCACTGATGTTTCATGAGCTCAAAACTACTCCACAAGTGACTGACAGCGACAGTTCTTAAATTCATACACAACCCTGCAAGCATGCCTCCTAATCGTGGGTCAAACAGATTAAGACTTTTTCCCCCCCTCATAAGCAGCTGAAGTTCTTCTCTCACCTCTATTTCACTTTCTCATCCAGTCCTCTAGTTTTTAGGGTTTTTCAGAGTTGAAATTGCCACAGCCTGATTGACTAAGCCACTCTAGTTCTCTATGCTTTCTGTTACGCTCCTTTTCTGAAGTCTCTTCAGGAGCTCTCTCTGTTTGTTTCATTTTTCTTCTCTTGAACTACCCACACATAGTCTGATACCCGATAAAGGCAACTTACCCCTCTGTAAAGGTGCTCAGTTACCTCAATCCCAGCTTCTTGGGATTCTGAGCAGTACATGTTCATTAATCCACTCCGTAGCACGTTTTTGCATTAATTAACTGCATATACAGAACCCATGCTTCTTCATGATGACATAAAAAGTTTGCTAAAAACTACAAACCAACAACACTTTTAATGGAACAGTGAAGGCATTTTTGTCTCTTCTGTGCTATAAGTTATAGGGAAGGTACACAACTGACCAAAGGAATATTTCAAAGTGAAAAAGATGAATTTATGCATAGAGACTATGAAATAAATACAGAGGGAAGGAGTTGAAAATCTAGTAGAAAGTTCTTGAAATTCCTTGAATCAATGTAATGGTGAAAGCATGCTCATTCCTCCTTGTGTTTCTAAAGTCATCTGAGCAACATTACTTCTAAATGGAAGGAAGAACAGAAGCAGAACACATTTTCCACAGACTAAGGAGTATTTCACTTCATCATATAACAACAACATCTAGAATTTATTTATTTACTGCACCTTAGCAGTAAATTACTCCTAAGCAAAGGGTAATGCAATTCAGCTGTACATCTTTGCCATGGGGCAATGGCCACGTGTACTTCCGATACTGTTTGAAGTTTTCTGCTAGTTTTATTTCTAGCAGAGGCAAAGAGACAATCAGATCACTCCCACAATGCCTTTCAGTTCCTAACTCTACAGTGCTGAGGAATGAAGAACTTTTTATTCAGAAGTATCATACATATTATATTTTCACAAGGCCAAGGGCATTTCAAATATAGATTCCTACTGCAAATCTGTTCCTGTAAAGACTTTGGTGCTGTTTCCTTCTCTCCCCAACCCCTCCCTCCACCATGCAAGTTGGGTTTTGTTGTTGGTGGTGGTTTTTTTTACTATTTTCTTGGGATAGGGATGGTTTGTTCTTTAAAATGTTGGGAAGGTGACTGGTTTGTGTGTGTGCACGCGCATTTTTTTCCCCTCTTAATCACACAACACAGGATAATAGGCGCAAATCGTAACATCAGTGTACAAGTACAGAAGAGAAAAAGCACCCCTAACTTTTAGTTCAACTTCATACAATTCTCTTCATTTACCTCGAAATATTGGTATTATTCAGTCATAGTGAACCCAGTGACCACAGTCCATCATTAAATGTAATATCAGCTACAATTTCTACTTCAGAACCAAGTGAAGCATCACCTTATTACACTTCCTGAATTTCCTGAAGCCCTCCAAGTTATTTTTGACATCTTTGATTCTGATCCTGACAACACTTACACATTATCTTGAGCATATTGAAATCCTTTACATTATATACAGCACACAAACAAGCACATGCATCCTTTCAGGAGTAAGGACTTCATTAATTGTTCAGCACACAAGTGAACCCCTTTGTATGTTACATGCATAGGTTAGGAAAAAAATAATAATAAAGAAAAAAAATCACTCTGATGACGTATATCTTGTTCCAAATGTTAATATCTCTTAAAATTAACTTACCCTTCCACTCTCCTACACACATCACCTCCTTTACATTTTCCTTAAATGCCTAAAAATAGCTAATTCTGCATATGGTCTGAGCACCGCAGCCCTACATCATGTAACTGAGGAGAGAGTATTTTAGTTTGAATAGCTGACCTCACATCCATCATCAGAAGATATGTTTCCATGATTTCTCTCATAACATAAATATATAGCATACATTGCAGATATTGTGGCAATTGCAGAATTCTCTAAAGTTTAACAAATACATTTTTTCAGTAAATAAATAAAGTCTGAAATCTTTGTGTATGTTCTCCCAACTGCATCCTACAGCATGGTAAGAACCATTTGAAATAATTAGTTCCTTTTCTTCATTTTAAGATTTTTTTTCCACATCATAAATTTTCTGTTAGCACTAAAAACAACAACAACAAAAAAAAAAAAAAACAGTCCAAACCCCTGATCCTATTTGGGAGCACTTCAACCTACCCCATATTCAGGAAAGTCACAATAAGGACTCATTCACATACTTGGCTTCAGCAAAAAGAAAGAGAGAAGGAAGAATAGGAAGAATCTCATTCACTGTCCTCTCAGTTTTTTGCTACCAACTTGCTTACTCTAAGGAATGTTGTTTGCTGTGCCCTTTCTCTTTTCCCAACTAGGTAGCTGGCATAAAAGGGAAGGCTGAACTAAATTTGTGTAAAGTGGCGCTTCAACTTAGCTCAGAGCAAGAAAAAAGCAAAAAAAGAAAGCTGTATATCTGACTTGACACATCTTCCCTAGGACTAGAGAAATGCCTTCAGGACTGTGATCTGATAAGGAAGTTCCTAGGTCACAGTCTAGTTTCAAGCCACCAAAAGGCACGACATTTGGATAAAAAAATTAGTGTTTTTACTTGGACATATTCTCTGCTGCAAGATCCTAGCTATACAAATTCAATGGTGACAGCAATACAAATATCTGCCTTGAGTCCCTCTCTACAAAAGGCTCTGCTCCAGTTCTGCTGTCTACTTCAGTCAGGTCTGGGAACATTAGTTGCCATAACGGAAGCCTAAATCACACTAACCATAGCTTAATACCTGAAAATAAAGACACTATAATTTATAAACAGAACAAGGAAAAAAAAAAAAGCATGGCACAGAAGGTGTGTATCACCCTCTCTTCATAATTTCCACAAACACATCCTAAAGCCAACCAACCTTTGTGAGAGGGAAGAAAAAAATAAAAATTAAAAAAAAAAATCACTTACTGTTTATGCTGCTCCAGTTGACACACACCACCTTCACATCTCCTTTCCACCCCAATCACAGACCCCTATTAGAGGCAGACTTTCCAGTTCTGCTAGCCTCCAGCACCTGCAGCTCATCAGTGCCAGCTGATGGGTCACTCCATGATTTCCAGGAGAAAACAGGTGCCACTAGCAGCTCCTAGGCTGCTCAGATCCCCTTTTCCTCAAGGCCCACCGAAAGAGGGATCCCCAGAAAATGCTGGAGACAAAGCCTTACCTTAGATCACACCTCATCCACAGCAGCATCCCTCAGACACACTCTTCAGTAGGGCTGTGCTGGTCAGTGAATAAGCAGAGCTGAAAGGAAAGAGGGAGAAAAACATGAGGCCACCAGCAGTTTCAGCGCTCCCTCCCCTTAGCCAAGAGCCCCACTTGCTCCCCTAGGAATGAGACTAAGGGCCCACAGGGCTGCTCTTACCTATCGCACAGGTAGCAGTCCACAAGGGCCACAGCTCACAGCCCTGGCCTGCAGAGAAGTCTTGTCACATTCCATCCTGTCTCACAAGGTTACTACAATCTAATATATTGCATGTGACCACAGACTAGCACATGCTGGCAGGCCTCACAACGCCAGCAGCACTGTCTGGCTCCCGCCATGGGGCTCCCTCAAAGCTGGGCAAATCCACCACAGCTCCCTCACCACAGCTGCTGTGCTACTGGGCCTCTTTTCCCTCAGGAAAAAAAAAAAAAAAACAGTCCCCAAGAGCCACCACCTCACTTCTCTAGTTACTCCCTTAATGGGAAATAAAGTGATTGATTTTATTTTCACCACAGGAGGGGAGCCAACATGTCCTCCACCACTAGTCTAGCCAGCCTGTTGGCCACATCTCCCTCACACGGGCTCCGGAAGGATCCTCCTGCTACCCACCCCAAATGTGCCTAACGTGCAAAATGTGCCCTGAGCACAGCTGTAACAGCCTCTTCTCACAGCCCTCTCTGGCTAACTTTGCCTCATGCTGCTGCCCATCAGCTTGCTGCTTCTGTGCCCTGAGCTCCCACACCTTAGGCCTCACCTGAGCACCTGAGCGGTTCCCATGGCAACTCCAGTGCCACACACATGCCTAAATTGAGCATATGCCTAAATGCACTGGAAGCTCCATTTGGGTACAGAAACTGCATTTTTTAACTCTAAAGCATAGAGGAATGGTGATTATTATCAGTGTTAGTCACAAAATTCTCTTTTGAAAATACAGCTCATTAGTGGATCGAATTTTCCCAAAATGCTTGAAAGATTAATAAAATAATCAACTTAGCAGAGGGGGAAAAAAGCACAAACTATCCCTGTAAGGAAATCACTTTATTGCCTATACGTGTGAATGAGCTGTTTTAATACCCAGGTTCACTGCCTCCTCTGCGTTTAATCTCTTTCCTTTTATGTCCTAAAAGACTTTCAGGCTTTTTTAAAATTAATTATACAAATCATTAGTATTAAAAAGGTAATGGTTTCAAGAACAAGCTTCACAGACTATCTGCATATTTAATCATCTCTGCTAATAAATTTTTAATCACTCATTGAGTTCAGGTTCTTGTCTTGGAGCTTGACTTGATAACAAACCTAGCAACTGGTAGAACTAATTGGTACAGAGAAAGTGAATAATTTATAAGAGGAAAAAGCACTGGGTGTTCTGGAGGTGTGCAGAGACCACAAGTCACAGATATTTCTGGGAGGCAGCAGGAAAACAGTGGCTGATGACAGGAATTTTGTGATACACTGCTGACATCCAGAGGCCAACAGTCAACACTGTTCACGTGTGTGAATGGGGCTGTAAAGCACAGTGTAAAGTCAGATTCATTAAGTTTTAAATATTCATGCACTTCATTAAAGTTAACATTAATTGCACTATCATACACATTGATTATGCATAGACCATAAGTGTTAAACCTCTGAAAGCTTGCAAGTATGCTCAAGTAATCGGGCATATCCCATATTTGAGGATTTCAGTGAAATCTACAGCTACAAAATTGAAATTGAAAGCAAAATGCACTACTGTGGTAAAGAACAGCAGTTTCAAATATCGTAACAGTCATAAAATATTATTTTATTAACCAAGGAAAAATATATGTGAATTATATGCTGCTTTTATTCTTCTAAAATAAAGCAATATGTGAGATTTCTTAGTGACAAATGGTAAACTGATTCGCAAGCTATGTGTATGAAACAGCTCTAAACAGTTAAGCATTAAGGAATGGCTTTTATTTAGATGAAGACAACTAACCTTAAAAACAACATAGCAAAAAAAAATAAAAATAAAAAAAGTTTATTCATTTAAAATAACCTGATTTGTGCATTAAAATTAAGATGCTCCAAGCCCACATACACTGCAGAGAAATTCTACCCCCAGGGAAACACAAAAAACTACAATTCCGTAACCAGGATGTAACAGACAACATTTGACAGAAATTCAATTATCCTTGAAAGGCCCCACTTGTAGTTAGTTACATATGTAATCCTCTTTTATTTAACGGGTTAAAGCTCTCTTTCAAAACGTTTGGTTTGATGAACTGAAGGCTTGTTATACGTCTAAAAAGTCATTAAGTGACTTAATAAGATTGTTAAGTAAAAACATTCAGAAGTTAAAAAATGTCATTTAATGCTGCCCATGGAACCTTAATTCTGGCTGTATGTGTATACACATTATGAAACACCAGTGAATTAACTTTTAATCTCCTTCGAGCCAAAAAGATTTTAAGATTGGAAGCTAAAGCACAAAGGGCATGCCAACAAATACAACGCCGTGCTTTAGAGCAATCTCTGAACTAGCTCACATCTTCTAGAACGCACTGCTGCAGGGCTAATTACCCCACACAGAAAGATGTGCATGCAGTTACACTGTTTCTGGTACTTCTGCATGGCAGCCGCTCCCCTCCTGACACTGCTCTACACAGATACACGCAGAAGTCTAAATTTTGAAATCTGAAGAAATTATGAAGTGTTTTTTCAAATATGATGCTTCAAACCTAGTTTGACATTGATTTTTCTCTAATTAGTTTAAGCCTGTAGACTTTGACCTCCCCAGAGTAAAGACAAAAACATATATCTTTCTTGTATATTAAAATAAAACTTTCCAAACAATATCAATTGCAATTATATATATATATATATATATTTAAAGGTCTCTAAATCCTTTGGGAGGTAGACATAAAATTGCCCATACTTACAGAGAAGTTAGCTGGTGGAGACAGACAGACCAGTCTGCCCAAAATAGTACTGATTTCACCCTGCTGTTAGCAACTCCTGATTAGCCAATTTTCTTTGTGAAGGTGGGCACCAAAGAAGTGTGTACTCTTCCTAATTAGAAGCCACAGTACCACACTGAAATTCTATTTCAACAGCGTTGCCCACACCCTCAAAGAACTTTATGGTCAAACATATACTGAGTGATATAATAAAAAACTTGCCATTTTTCTGACAAGAAAATAGTGCTTGCTAGCAAAGATCTTGTAAGTCATACATCAACCACCTGTACCATTTAGCACGTTTTCAAGTACTGCAGGATATCAGTGTGGGTTTTTTTTTGTTTGTTGCTTTTTCAATAAGACTACTTCTTCCATGCTGCTTTCACCAGTAATACTGAAACGTAGAGGTAGCCTGTTAACTCATTTATACACCAACCTAGATTTCATTAGTTTTACTATTTCGGTATAGTCATAAACAACCACACATTTCAGAAAATGTATGCAGATTTTTTTTTTTGGTGAAAAAAAAAAAAAAAAGGTTTTATATTATTCTTAGCAAGATTTCAGTTTAGACTTTAATTAAAAGACCTGCCAGAATGCAGGAGGCAACACTTTATAGGATAACAGTGCTTTGAATATTTGCCAGCTAAAAACTCTTTCAAATGTCCAAAACCCATGCTCATTAAGCAATACTGCATTTTAAGTGTTGACTTGTCTTGTTTTTTTTTTCACTCATGAAAACAGAAGAAAGCAGGCAAGGATTCTTGATGGTTGATGTCTCTCAATAGTCCTCACATTCACTTTTCTAAAGGTGAAAAGATACATACTTACTGAATGGTTAACTTCTCTACCAGTTGTACAGGCAAATACGAAAATCCAAATGGAAATGATGGCAAAGCTTTCACGTGGCCAGACAGACCACAGAACACATTTCATTTGTCAGATGATAAGAAAAATGGGAATGCGACAATTCTCTTTATTCTATGCCAATTTCTGAAAGAATACAAGGCCTCAGAAGAAATCCCATTGCTAAAATAAATCTGAAAAGGTTTTAATTATAACTACATTTTTGTAATTACAATTTGAAATTATATTCAAGGTTTAAGAGTTAAATTTATTAGTCTGTGAAGAGTTTTACAAGGCATTTCTAATGTAATGAGCTCAGACACCACATATGTTGCATCTTTGGTACACATTATGAAGAGTTGCTTTTTTAATGAGCTTTAAAAACTCTATTTGCATATCAGAGGAAAAGGTCAGTGATGTGTGGATCAAGTCAGTAAATTAAGTATCACAGCATTATGTTATTATGATTGCCTTCCACAGGCACACAGTAACTAAACCATAGACTGTAGCTATCATATTCTAATGCAACCATTTACACAACCCTACCAGCTGATGTGCACTGGCACTACTGTATCTTGGGTCCATCTGCTCTGTCCCTCGGCCAGGCCTCCTTCACTTTCCCTCCCCACTAACTCCTACAGCAGAATACCTGGCGTGCCTGACGATAGGAGAACAAAAGCAGGAATGGGCACAGGGCCAGGATTCAGCATGATGGTCCACCTCTAAGCACTACTTTCCATTACAGGCCTTACTTCAGGGCCATGTCTTGGACCCTCATAATGAGATCAAACCCATAGGATAACAAAGCATCAGGACAGGGGAACATCTTTCAATTCAAGCTCCACTCCACTTAAGCCTTTGTGCAAGGATGCAGAAGTATTGCACCTTTTTCAAAATACAGATACCAAAAATATTTCTACTGCTATGGTTCAAAATTTCACTCCACCTTAACAGATCTTTATAACTGGAACACCTGGCAAGATTGGCTGACTTGTAGCTATACTGAAATATGTAATTTCGTGATAAATAATAAATAAGCAAGGAACCAACTGCAAATACATTCTTGACAGTTTTTCAGCAAAAAGAAAAAAAATTGTATTCACCTTTATTTGTTCATTTCAAGGGCCAATGAAGTTGATTCCCTTCTCAGCTCTAAAACAAGCCACAGTAATTAACAGGGGTATATATGTTAGAGACTGTAGGTGTACCTCTTTATGCATATTTATACACGTCACCACCAAGGAAAAAATGTTCCATCTTTGTATAAACGTGTCAATGTAGTCATTAGGTTGGACAAAAATAATTTTTAAATAATAGCACAATTGAATACAGCCAACCAGTTATAAGTAATTTTAATGATTTTTTGCTTTTTGAATGATAATCCTCAAAGTAGAATTCAAAAATATAATGCAAAATATTTACTCATTTTATTTACAAGTAAAATGTGCAGTTCAGCTTATCCTTACCACAGTAAATTTTCTTTTTCTACGTGATGAATAGAAACTATAAGAAACATTTGAAAAGACAAAAAAAAAAAACCCCTAAGAACAAAGAACTTCTCTTCAGTTATATTTTGGTAGAAGGTACACAATATAATTAAAACAAACAAACAAACAAACAAAAAAAAAAAAAAAAAACTTTTACATTGGGAAAAAAGAAAAAAAGTCTGAGACAACACTAAAGAATTACATAGGAAATAATATATTTTAAAACCGTGGAGTTATTTTGCTTTGACAATCACAAAGTTCTTATCTATATTGAATGTACTTTACACTTTTTGGTAGCTAAAACTTTGAATCTTTAAATGTAACATTTTTACCCTTCTGACTACACAAACTGCCTTGAGGAGAAAAAGTATTCTGGTATCTTCCCTTTCCTTTGATGAAGCAACAGATGCTTTGGTTAAAGAGGAATTCGCGCACAATAGTGTTTTAACTTGCAAGGTAGCACTCCTTTATTAAGTTGGTAGAATTCCACTAGCTGGATGAGATCTGTAAATCTGGTATGACCATCATCAAGGGTATAGAACAGCTTCCCATCATCTTCCAACTGTAAAAATGGAAAAACAAAATGGAATCAAATCCTCTTTTGATATGGTATTTCTTCATGATTAAAGTACTTGTTTGAGAAGTCTTCTTGTAGACCAATTCATTATTTTACAGCTATGGAAAGAAGGAAAAATGAAAGAGATCATTGACAAAAAGATCAAGAGCAACAAAAATAATGTATTCTTTAACTTTTCTTCTAAGATAGATCCACGCCTAAAAGCAAAGAATAGTTTAATAAGCATCAGAATACTCGCTTTGAATTGATAATATTATTTTATGCCTTTGCTTTGGAGTGATAGAATTAATATACATACAGTTTTCACAACAAACCAAGTTTCAACTTCCTAATACTTTTCAACCTTATCTCCATTCAGAAAGAATACTATTGACATTCAAAATCTTCAACGTTTAAAATCTGTATTTCCCTATACCAGCTAACTGAACATTAGCTCTCGCAAAATTTGCATTGCACTGCTGAATGTATAAATATAAATATAATTGTGGAGGTTGGCGGTCCTGCCTGTGGGGGGAGGGTTGGAGATTCATGATCCTTGAGGTCCCTTCCAACCCTGGCCATTCTGTGATTGTGTGATATATTTTCTCAATGTTTCCTCATAAGCTGATATATCTAATATCAAGAAGCTTCAGTGTGATAGTGACTAATTAGCATTAATGTAAATAAGGAAGAGAGTAAAGAAGATTTTTAAAAGGGAAAGTAATATTTTACAAGATTGAGAGAGTAATGAAAAGAGCTTTCTGAACTACGGCTAGTGCAGAGCAATATTTGCCGTACTACAGAAAGACGCAACTATCCTATTTGAGAACAGTGGGAGAAAACGTACTTATCTCTTACCTGCAACTAAGTTTTCTCATTTGAAGCAGCTGTTGAGCTGTTTTGCGATTCCTGATTATTCTACTCCTTTCTACCAAATCTGGAAGTAGTTCGCAATTTCTCTATTCTCAAACTTTGATCAATTTAGTTCCGACTCTGCTTGTTAAGAAATTATGACTGGGCGCATATATATAAATTCCTGTGTTCCAGGCAAAACCATAAAATGGATTATCATACACTGAACTTCCCTTATCGTGGTATTTTTCTGCCAACACACTGAAGACAAGGAAGAGTTGACATTTCAGATGTGTGTTGTCCAGGACGTCATTTTTAGGCTTTTTTTCCCTCCTCCAAATTATACCCCAAACCTAACGTTAATTTCTACATCTCTGAAGAAAGCAATCAGCATTTTTTCAAAATAAAAACTCATACTGAATTTATGTTGCCCAGGAACCTAACATTTTCTGCAAGCTAGGAAGGCTGCAATGAGAGAGTATTTATTAGAAAAGGACACTCCTGGAAATAGATACAAATCTTCCTCAACACGGACTACAGAATAGCTCATTTCAGGTTAAACTAAACTGAAATGAATTTCTATCATCTTGGAGTATTAGGACTGAGGAATACATTGAACATAACAAATACTCTAATTTTCACAGTATTCGATTCCAAACATTTCCCCCAAAAATTCATTTTGAACTATTTACAATCAATTCCCTGCCACCCTCCTGCAATACTTGTTGCACATTACTAATGTTAATATGATGTAGATGTTAATGCAGGGAAAACTTGAACTCACGGGATATACGTCCTATCCAGGGTAATTTTAGTCTTAATTAAGCTAAAATCTAAGAAAAAAAATACATTTAGAGACTGCTGTTTGTGGTAGCTTCCTGCCACATCTGCTCTTCGAGAAAAGAATATCTGTTTCCTGATAAGAAAAAGTGGTATCTTGAACTTGAGAGTTAAATGACATCTCAATGAAGTAGTGTCATACAGTATTTGTACAGAGTTCAGAAGGGTTTTTAAACCACACAACAGTTATCCTAAAGTAAATACTAGAAGCAATCATAGTCAATAGAAACAGAGACCTTAAACCTGGGATTCTGATCACTGAGTATATGCTGATGCTCACACAGGAACCAGGATATAGACATCACCTTTGGAGGAAGGGTTCTTGCACTATTTGTAATTAACACAACAAAAATCCCAATCAACTGCATTTTAGCAGATACTGATTCCCTCCTTTTCTCTTTCAAATAATGCTTCAGTCTTATTTTACAGGATTTCTTTTTTTGGGGGGAGGAGGTGGATATGAGGTACAATCCCTAGGTAAGGCATACAGAAATTTTCTGAATGATCATATTTGATCACCAGATCAGGAGAAAAAAAAAAAAACACAACACAAAACACTACACCGATTTCCACTGAGAAAAAGCAGAATCTTCCAGAAATTAGTTTAGTTTAGTAGGAGGAAATGTGTAAGCTAGAATATTATTTGGTCTGGAAGAAAGGCTCTTGCCAAGATAGAAGAAAAGCTGCAAGTATTCTCAATTATGTCAAGCATCTGTGGCTAAAATAGATAATGTTAAAAGGCTTCTCATCCTAACAGATGCAGTCTGAAAAAAAAAAAAAAAAGAAAAAAAAAAGGAAACCTCCATTATAAACCTCCTCAAGATGAAGTGGGATGAAGTGGAAAGGATGGGGAAGACTGTCCATTCAGACAGAATTGGATATCTTCAGTGAAAACTGATTGTAAGTCACTAGACAAAGTAAGCAACATTTTTTGTTAAAACTGTCCTCCCTAAGAGTAAATGGACGTAATTATACTACAGTAACATGAATCATGAAAAGAGGAGATTAGAAAAAATTTTTTTCGTAATAATCAAATATTTAGACAGATGAGGCAGCAATACATATACATATAGGCCAAAGGAATCTACCCAAATGAATGACTGAGAAGAAAAGTCATTATGATCTTTATTAAAATACAGTCTTCATGCAATCACAGCTGCTTCTAATACAGCTCAAATAGATTTGTGCATTTTTCTAAGATATTTATTAGGTAAACCAAAATGTAGGATTACATAATAATAGTCATGATTTATAACAAATCAACTGCAAAGGCCATAAATTTTCAACTCTAGAATATTTATGATTCAGGTGATACAGCTGGATACAGCTGTTACGTTTAGTATATTCAATATCTACTTTAAAGCAGCAAAATGGAGGAAAAAAAAAATAGCACAATTATTTGATTGTATTGGTTTATAACTGTAAATGGAAACTGAAAATTTTACTTACTGGTACAATTTGAAAATGCTTTATTTTTAATCCATGACTCAATGACAGTACAAATGTTCTGGGATTACTTTGGCTATCACGTACCAAGAACACCCTAAAAAAGATTGAAAATTTTCAGATTAAGATTACTCTGAAGCTTTGTTAAACATCCTCTAAAATTATTGTAGTTTTGAAACAGCAAACACTGTGAGAAGCAGAAATAATCTTAATTACAAAAATGCTTTTAATCAGTATTCCTTTGAAAAAGTATCACTGAAAATACTTTTTCTTAAATTCTTTTTCACCTTGAATATTGTGTGCATGAATAATATGCATGAATGACACTGCAGGCATTTGTTTTTACACTGCATAGAATTACAGTGCAACTCTGCAGACAGAAAAACACCCTCAAAGTTAGTGCTTTGAACAAAATTTTTCCTTGGACTCTGACAGTTACCTAAATCTCAAACTTTAAAAGGAAAATTTGAAAGGTTACTATTCAACAGGAAGTCTATGGAAAAGGTAATGCAAGACTTACTAAAATGATTTTCACCTTACCCATACTCATAAATGCACACTCATATCTGTACACTGCCAAAATTCCCAATTCACAGTCTATTTTATAGCACCGTTGTTGAAATCACAACACTCTCAATGGCCAACAGTGTCACTGCAACTAGTTATTTGATTTCAGACAGATTGTATACATAGTTTTGCCATAACCTTGTAGAGTAATCTGGTGCAGATAAAGGATGAATATAATCTCACTGGACTGTAGAGTTTGCACTACCAGTAGAGACGAACAGTTTGGTGGGCAGAGGGAAATACCTGGGTTCACAGCTTTGTAGCAGAGTTTGAACTGCCTGTACTATGCAGGTCTGGAGTAAATATAGCTAACAAATGTACCAAAGAAGAGAAATGAAGGGACAGTCACAGGAGCAACCATTCTCATTTTTCAGGAGGCAAAAGAAACAGGCAACGTAGACCTGCAGATGTCAGACAAGTGAGAGCTAACCACCCACTTTTTCCCAACCATGTATCAGAAATGGGAGCACAACTGTATGAAAAGAAGGGATTTCAGAAGAAAAAAGCAGACAGCAAAAACTTTCAGTACACTTTCACAGGATAACAACTTGTATCCAAATTTCTGAGTACTACCATTTTAATTCTAAATATTTTATGACTTCTGTTTTTACAACAAAGGTAAGAAAATACATCAAATTAAGAAATTTTGAGTTCATAATGATTAACATTTCTATCAAATTCAGACTAATTCAGAACGCTGATACTAATTCAGTTATGAAAGAGGGATAATTGCCAACCCACCATACAAAGGTAAGATAACGATTAATATTTCTCAATACTTTCAGGCTCTCCTAATAAGCTCTTTCTCACCATCTAGTGGCTTTTCACCCCTTTTCAGGACATCAATTTTATTTACTTAGTTATTTTTACAAAGCATAATTTCAATCTTCCATGTGTTTGTCACTAAGAATTGGCTTTGTTTTTAATTCAGAAAAAAAAAAATGATAAGCATGTGCCATTTTCCGAATATCCAAATTGAGTTCTCTATATTAAAATACCATGATTCACATCAAACACTATACAAAGTAATCACGAAACGTATGAAAAAATGCAGATGGATTAGGATTTTTGCTGTCATTTTGTTTGTTGGAATAGGAAAGATGTGAACATTTTTCCCCTTCACATAAAAAGGTCTTTACTCTTTCCTAACTCTACAAAAACTAACCTATTTTAGTTGAAGAAACTTTTAATAAGATCACTTTATTATGAAGAAAGGGCTGTAGTTCACATAAGCTTAAAAATATTGGTTGGAGTTTTTTAAATGTGCTGGATGACTCCAAAAACATTCTCAAAAATATAAAAGGAATTTTCTGAATGACCAATTGCATTTTGTCGTGGGCCTTTTGGAAATGCTATTATCCCACTCATCTATTGAGGGCTGATCAGTTTGCAATCCTGTCAACCACTTATCACTGAAAAGACTTTAAATGTAAAGGGGTAAAGTTCAAAATCTGCAATGCTGCTAAATAAATGCCTTAAGGAATGTTTCTTCTACATCTGAAGAGTAGGTCCAAAAGAATTAAGGTGGGCCATAAAGGAATATGATTTTTGCAGTCTGTAACTGTCATTTATTTATTTCAAATACTGAAATCTTTATTCCTTTCTACAATAGTCCTTTCACCTTCTCTTAGCCACATAAACAGTCTATTTGTTGGTATATATGGTATATGTCACTGCTTGGAATCAGTTTTATCTTTTAAGCACCTTAAAAGGTTCAACTTGAATACTTTTTTCCAGCATACACTGCAGCGCATTTATGTCTTCATTGTAGTTCATGAGTATGTACGCCAGGTTAGGACCGCTCACACCACTATGTTATAATCAATTCTAAACAGACCACTCAGGATTATCACTCTCACCAAAATCACAGGGCTTATCTGCAAATAGCTCCAAGAATGTTTCATTCACTCACTGAATGAATGAGGCCCAATTTTACACGGGAGTGCAAAATGTACACAGGAGTAGGAATAAAAATACAGAAATGAAAAATATCAGGATTTAATAATGAAATATATATTCTTTCATTTTTCTCTGAATGAATATTTAAATGAGAGAAAAATAGAAGTGATTAGCCCTACCCTAATATTTATTATTTAACATTAAGGGATAGCAGGATCTTTACTCAATGGCTATCCCTACATAGTTCATTTTGGAATAACGTTAGGCAGTTTTCTGAGTTTCCTTCACTCTTTCATCACTAATAAGAGATACAAAAGACACCAGTGCCAAAGTTGATAGGTCACATAGAATATTGTGCAAATACACAGCTCAGATGCTTGGCTCTGAGAGAACACAAGTAATCTGTCAGTGACAGAACTGAAGTGTTAGATCACCACTTTAATGCTTCCAAAAGACATAAAATAGAAACCAACTGATCCCCAGATAGCCCTATATAAAAGAATTTTTATTTCTATTAGGTAAGTGCAAAATCTTTCTTCCTCCATCTCCCTCCTACAATAAAAAGTAGAATTGTTGGCTAGAAATATGTCTCAGAAGAGTTATTTAAAGAATTAGCTTACCCATCTACAAGCCCATGCTGTAAAATAAGTCTCTGAGCTTCATCTCTAGAGATTTTGTGATGAAACCATGACTGAGATCTGTGAATAGCTGTAGAAATAAAGATATTTTTTAAATATATGTTGCCTTTATTGAAACAACTGCTGCATTTTTTCTGTAATGAAATAATTCACACATACCCATGTTAGACATGGCAATAGGACTACAATGTGAGTTCAGTCGTAGGCACCCTCTTCTCTGTGTGAGAGAGAATTAAAAATGATTTCAATACCTTCTTGTTAAAAAAAATAAATTAAAATCAGAAACAGTATTCTGATTAAAACAAAGCTGTTTATACCCGCCAGGCTAATCCTTCTTCAACTGCAACTGAAAGTGCTTCCATTGGATTTTCTATAATTCTGCTTCTGTGTCCTGAGAAATCCATTGCAACTAAAGAATTTTCAGAAATACTTCTCTGCAAAAGAGAAAAACAGATTTAGTTTGTTTCCCTATTTTATTATTTTAATTAATGATCCATGTTTTAAGACAGAGCTTCTGAGTAAGTGTTGTGTTTTATAAACAGTGTTTCAAGTATCTGCAATGTTTCCCACAACAGCAGAACTCATTATACTCCAGGTACACCTCTGTACGCTGCCACAAAACTAGATTTCACAGTCTGGCAGGGCAAACCATCTTATTTGCAGTACTGGGATAAATGATGAATACATACTTTTAACATAAATTCTACTTACACGTGTTAAGTAACTATTATTAAGTTGTCAAATACACGCAAGGAACTCAGCAAAAGTAAAATAACAGGGCAAAATAACAGAGTGCCTGACTGTGGGAGAGAAAAGGGAACTTCTTGCTGCTGGCATGGGTACAAATTAATGAGGACTGTGAAATCTGAAAATACTTTCTTTATGAAATATGTCCATCAGCTTGATCACTTAATTCTTGAGTTTATCAAATTTTCTCTTTAATTCACAAATTATAGTCAAGTATAAAAATTGTACCATGCTTGCTCCCGTTTATATATTTGGTTTTAAAATCTACATGAGCTATATTGCATGTGGCTGTGCAAGAGGAGACCAATCAGTAATGGCTTCCAGACCCATTATGAAAGTAGCAGCTGGCTATCATTAGCTTTTTGTAACAGACAGTATAAATACAGTCAGTATACTAAGTGTAATTTTGAAGCCATGCTTATCAGCAGTATTAGAAAACAGTATTTTTGTGAATCCCCATAAAGGCAAATATACATCTTAGGTGTTTTAACAGCAAGAACTACGTTAAAAGCTTCAAAAACAAACAAACAAAAAAAACTACCAACAAAACTGTCATAATGGACCCTGGCAACAAGCACTTTTTACACAATTTAAGCAATAAAAAGCACATAGTGCTACACATCACTCAAAAATAAATAAATAAATAAATAAATAAATGAAGTGACTGGGATAAGTAAGACAAGGTTATAAAAAGACAATCCAATCCCAAATTATCTGGCTGGGGAGACAGACATATCACCAGCCTACAGACTACTATTCCTCCAAAATCCAGTTTTGCCAAATTATGGTCTGAGCTCCAGGCAGTATTACCTCAGATTAAATCCAATTTAAATAAATAACCACTTGGGGAAAAAAAAAAAAAAAAAAAAAAAAAAAGACAAGTATTACCACATACTGAAAAAGTTTCTAAAGCTTTCTTATTCATCGTTTACAGTATGTGTAACCTTAAACACTTTATTCATTTTTAATGCATTTACAGTTCTGCTACTTTTTTAAAATCCTCTTCGACAGTGATAATAAGCCAATAAACTCCCCAAATACTGAATATTCTACAAAAGAGAAAAGCCTGCTAACTGATCTGAACTGTACAACTTGTATGAAATAAGTAAATTAATCAATTAGCTCTCTCATCTACCCTGATGCCCCTAAAGATTTCACACACTCAAAACACATGTAAAATTTGCAGGATCAGGTCACTAGTATAACTGACAAAAGTCACCTGAAAATAGCATGATTACAGAAACAATGCATTTACTCATGGAGCTACTGTGGGACATACCATAGGTGTCATACTCAAAGGGCTGCAGCCACTTCTACCCTGATATGGTTGTGTGTAATTCTGATACAGCTGCATCCCATACTAAAAACAGAAAACAATATAGTTAGCATTTTGAACCATAAACTGAGTAAACTTTCTTCCAGACATAAAAGGCAATGCTATGATTCCATGATTTTTTATCATTATAAAATAGGCACAAATGCTGTTAAGATAACGAAAAACACAACACTGTTTTTGCTTTAGTTTTTCTAAATGTACATTCTACATGAAATTCTGCTTATTTAATACACCAATTGACCTGTGCCTATTTTTTCCACAACAAACACATTTTAAAAACATCTCATGTATTCTTCTGGTTTTGTCTCCCATTACCAACAGTGTCTTTAAATTCAGCCAGGTTACAAGCGATATCATTCCCTCCCTTCAGTGATTCCAGTAATCTTGTCTGTCTGTTGAAAGTTCAGCTTTTGTTGTACAAAATTGATACTGCTATTGCATAGGAACCTATAATTGTTATTTCTCTACTTCACAGTATCAAAGTTTCACATAGTAAACTTAAGAAAGAAGTTAACTCCACACAGAAAAGTTACCTTAAACAACCTTATTGCTGTCATCCAGCAGGTCCTACTTTGTTCATCATCCGCACAGAGTTGTTTCAGGTCTCTGGTTCCTCCTGATTTGTTAGGCTAGAAGGCCACAGCACATTTTTTTTTTTAGCATTAATGCATATCTTGAAGATAATACCTGTTGAAATAAAAGCCACTAATTCTCCTATTTTATAATAGACAGCTGAACATTGTTTTCAAAAGCCTTAAAGAAACTTAAGCTTACCGAAAAACTGTGGCTTGCTTTAATATGTATCAGAATGATAAGCTTGTACCTTAAAGCAGAATCCATAGCTTGTTGGTGCTCCAGAAATCTTTTTGCCTGTCAAAGACATGTATATATCACTATTGCTGAATTCACAGAAAAACTGCAGATGCCTTGGCTCCTATAAAGAAGAGCAATGTAATACAGTTAGACTATATTCATCTAACCTCTCCAGGTAAGAAACTCAGAACAGCATAGTAGTTATCTTGTTCCAAAATAAGGACTTATATCTCAGTTTTAACGTGACACTGTCTCATGAAATCTAGAAAGACACAACTCAAAATTCACTTCCTAATGCAGAGAACAAATACCTTAAACTAATCAAAAAGTTCATTCTTCCAGAAAGAAAACACAAAGTGTAAAAGTTACTAGATATCTGGGAAAACATCTACTAGATTCAAATCACAGTAAGAGTAGAAGTTGGAAATTTTGAGAACAGTATTCATTTCAAGCACCAAAATAAAATCTACTTTCAGAATTTGAAAAAACAGCACACTGTAATAATTACCATTCAGTATTAGTTGTAGCTATTACCTCCATCATCCAAGATAAGTGTAATTAAGTCAAGCAAAAAAAAAAAAAAAAAAAACCAACCAAAAAAAGAATGAAAAAGACATTGTTGAGGGATGCAAAAGTAGCTCAATTAATACTCTCTGGTGGATAACACAGAAAATTCAGAACGGTGAAAAGCATGTGCCTTAAGTGGTCTGCACTAAAAGTGTCCCTCATCCTGTTTGACATAATCAGGCTTAATTTCTGCCATCAAAAGTTTGAACTAGCAAATGAAAACTGAACAATGATAAAAAAAATTTCACGACTCTAAAAATCTTCCCTTAAAATCCTTCTAAACATAGTTTTTTGTTTAATTTACACATTGAAGTATTGTGCTCAGCTTTCAGAGCATCTACTTACAGTCCAGAATTTTAACTATTATAAAACGATTTCACTGATTGGAAAAATGTTACCAGAACAAAATAAATTTAATAGAAAAAAAAAACCAACTATGTTTTCCTGATACAAAGCTTTTCCAATTCTGTATCTCAATCTCTCTTTCAAATTACAACAGATAAAATATAAAATGATTTCCTTTTTAATCACATTAAGTTAAAATTTAAATTTGAATAAATACTGCATTAAATGACAAATATATACAGATGTGCTCTAAATTGAGAGTTCTTCCTTCTGTTGTTTTTTTCCTTGCCTTACCTTAGATGTACCTTTAGTGGAAAAATAAAGGCCAGATCTTCTCAAAACAAAGTATAATTTTTTCCATGATTTCTTTCCCTGCTCTTTTGCATGTAAATAGCCATGAATCTCAGGATATGTGCTGGAGCTTAGGAACATCTGAAAGAAAATATCAGGCATGCATTTCTCTTTTTATCTGAAGTCTTCTTGCTATTTCATTAACATATTCAGGCAAGACTAAGAGGAATATATCGCTGAAGCCACTATTACACCATAGTAATTCAGTTATTGGATCTAACCTCATTAAGTGTACCTCTCATTTAAGACATACAGACTGTTACATAATTCCAAGGTATGAAAGGCAAGCTACATATTTATATGGAACATATGGTTTGAAATGAGAACATTAGTTACACAATATGTTAACTTCAGCAGCAAAACTAGTGTAAGAAGTTCTGATCCCATATCTCAGACCCTATTTTTATAAAACTGCAAATCAATGCTACCAACAGAAGGAAAAAATATGACAGCTCTCCTCACCCTCCCCTGCCTGTTACAGACCAGAAAAGGGAACTGATGTAAATTAGAATTAATTCAGCAAACAAAATATCTATATCACAAATCCACACACGTCGTGAGGATACTACTGTTTGCAAAAGAGGAGGAAACATAAGATCTCTGGAACATGTGTGATGCTGAAGTGGGTGCTTTAGTTGTACCAAGAGCCATACCAGGTATTTACTGCATTCAAGGTCATGTGGTGGAGAGTTTTTGGCTGAAAAAATCTGCATCAGGAACAAGATAGGAAGGGTTTAAAGTCTTAGGGGGATCAGCCCTTTGGCCTCCGAAACCACAGGTTTGCACCCTCACACATCCTTGATAAGTCAGAAGGATATGGATAGACAGAAGTTAACTGATTCACCGAGAGCAGCTAATTCATGCACTGTCTCTGCTCAAGACATTCACTGACTTCTGCTTAGCCATTTTAGCCAGACACTGTCAGAGAGCAATACAGGTGTCACATTGTGAAGACCAAGCACAGAATTCTATTCAATCTGCAAAAGCATTTACTAAATTTGTCAACAGTGTTAACTGTACTCTAATTCCATTTAACAGATTTAATTCTGTTCCTCTTTAGTCATTAAAACTAACCAAAATTATGACTCACACCCAAACATACTAACCTAGAACTTTTCAAATTCTATGTATGCAAAGGAATTCATATTATTACTACTCTCTTCAAGGAATTTTGACCCAAGCTGGCCTGTAGTAACATAAACAATATCTAGGTTTCAAGGACAACGGGCTTTCCTGCTGATATCTGCAGCTTTCCTTGTTGTGAGCTCTTCCTATCTGCTGCCACCTCCAGAAAATCTAAGCTGATGACACGAAGCAACAGATTTCCAGGCAAGAGCCTGGCTGGCACCAAACTGCAGCAAAATTATGAAGCAAATGTGATTTTGGAAGTACACCAAGTTTTTCACCACTGAATAATGGCATCCAAATCAAATAAACAAAGCTACTTTCATTTTTATTGTTTTCCTACCTTGCAGTAGATGCATGTCAGTACAACATGTACAACATCCCAAACTGATTAAATTCAGCTGTTATGAATGCAGTAATAAGGGCAGGTTGCATGTGACAGGGGAGCACCCAGAATATCTAGCCCACAACTGAGAATGCATTATGAGAGTTTCACCACTATTTGTATGAATAGTAAATTACAAGACTAGGTACATCCATCTACATGTGCTGCTGTCACATAGCCATGTACAAATATAGTTTAATCTATTTCATCCATACTGACAAGTAGGTCCTTCTCAGTGCTCCAACCTGTTAATTTTCCCAATTTCCCCATTTGCCATGTATTAACAAATTCAATGACTGTGAATACAAAACACTTTTTCAGAACAGCCTTTAACTCCATAACAAAATTCAAACTGAAATTTTAGGATATTCTAATATGGTCAATATATATAAAATCAAAAGAGCATCTCTTTAGGTTGTAGTATCTTTGCAGAAGAGAAAATGAGTGCTTTGCTCTCAGTCTGCATGAGCATCTTCCCCACAATTCCGGTCATAAGAGCTTCAAAACAGAAGCACCATCAGGAAAAACACATTTCTTATGCAGCAGGCCAGAGTGCAGGAATAATACAAATCTCAGCTTCAACAGTCACTTCTGTACCCGTGCTATCAGTGCTATCAAAGGTAGCAATATCGCTAGGAAAAAGGCAATTCTATATCCATCTTTCTTTCTAAGACAGTTGAAAACTGAGACAGAAAATGCCATTAACTGTAACAAGAAATGAGCGGAAAATTTATTTCAGAGTGAGAACTGAATATATTTGATAAATACATAAAACTAAACACAGTAGAAATCAAAGTCTTTTGATTTTTTTAATGGAAGCACATACAAGATTAAAGTCTATTATGAGAGAAATGGATTGCTGTTTATGCAGAAAAAAATCAAAATAGGCCAAAAATCTGGCAAGTCTTTCATGTAGGTAGAAGTTGTTAGGAGAGTTAAATGATGTTATGTTGCAGGCAAGTATTACTGGTTACTGGTT
Organism: Lagopus leucura; assembly: GCF_019238085.1. NCBI lineage: Eukaryota > Metazoa > Chordata > Aves > Galliformes > Phasianidae > Lagopus > Lagopus leucura. The sequence continues at coordinate 1,841,314 of NW_024962267.1, forward strand.
AGACTCTCACGCAGTGAAATATATAGTGTGGTATGTGGGGTGTGTCAAATGTCACCATGTCTTTCAGATACTAATATATGATAGCACCAAGGATTGGATTATTATTTGATTTGCTCTACGACCAACAAACTTAAAACCAACCTGAATAACAAACAAAACAAAATAAAGAAAAAAGAAAGCAAAACGAACAAAAACCAGTGGAACAGGAAAAACATTCCACTATCTCAAACGAATGCAGTAGCAAAAAATGCAAAAAATACTAGAAGTCACTTGAACATAATAAAGATCAAAAGCTGCATTCTTAATGACACAGCCTGTTTGTCTGCTTTTGGACACTGAATAATAATACCTTCAACTTTGTCAATGGAAGAATGGCTGCACTGGGGGAAGAGAACAATATTTACAGAAGTCTATGCTTCTCAAGCAGATACACACAATTTTGAGAGTTAAATAGAGAAGCTGTTATTTTCCTAAGGCTCTGTGAATTGTGATTTAATTTGATGACTGATTTCTTCAAAAATGCAATGACTGTTGTCCATGACCTAGTCCAAGGCTATTGGGAATGCACAGGATTTTCCTCTGAGCATGCTAATAAATGTGAGGGTCGCTAAGTAAGGAACTGATACTGATGTGCATTATTGCCTCCTTTAAACTTCAGTCATTCTGAGGGGTTTAGACTGGGAGAAAGGCCAGCAAAGCACAGTGTGGAAGATGGTGAAAGGGAATGTGCAGATTAGAATATGTCTGGAAACTGATAAAAGACTGTAATTCATTGCAGAGGTCTTCCAGTGTGAAAACTGTACCAGAGTCAGAAAAAAAATGATCAGGAAAAGAGGGACATGCTGCAGCAAAGGGCTTAAAAAAAAAATGCTTGGATCTTAAACCCATGAAGACAAAGAAACAACTAAGAATATGGAGAATGAGATGGAAATAGAGAAAGAATAAGAGGAAAGGGCAAAAGGGGAAGACCGTATTGGTAATTCTAACTTTCGTGAAATTCTGAGCATTTGCTTTTGTAATTCTGTTCTGTCTTTAATTTAATTTTTCCATATGTAACATTCACATTTTACATTTGTTCAGGAAACATACATGCTACTTTCTCTAATATATTCTACACCATGTGAAAGTTTTTTTTTTCATTGCCCTGGAAGATGGCTTGGACAGCTGCTATCTACAATAACTCTCTAATGTACTTACATTATGCACAAAAAGCTATTAGAAAGAAGTAATGAAATTGGTCAATATGAGTCTTGAACTCCGAACTTCAAGTCTAACTACAGAACTTGAATAACAATCACATGTATTCAACAATCAAGAAGGAAGCAATAGGTCTATTCTTAAAGTAAACGTAGAAGAAAAGCCACAAATGCTCCAGTAACTACAACCTTCCATAATGAAGTTGTGCCATCACTGCATTTAAATGCGACTGACATCCTGCATGGCGAAAAAAATGGTAAAAATTGAAGATATTTAAAAGTACAAAATTGGAGAAATTTTACTCTCAAAAGAAATGTATAATTTTGGTCCCATAAAATAATTTCAGAAGAAATTTATTCACTTCAGTGAGGTTAGAATTTCAGCTAAGAATGAAGAACTCAGTCCTGTCAACACTATCTATGTTCTGCTGTCTATTCATTAGGAATTCTGTCTTGAATAAGAATCTGAAAGGATCTTATATATCTCAATGCACATCCAAGAGCTGCTCCAAGAAGCAGACCACATTTTAAACAAGCCACAAGTCCTATTTAAAATTACATGCAACAAGTTTCACATCTAATTAAACCAAGTAAATGAATTTATTGCCCACTTACGAGAGTTACTAATTCTCACACAAAACATAAAATCTCAACACATAAAAATAACAGAATATTCCATTGTCAGTGATTAACATCTACATATTGCTCTGATTTTTATTTTAAGGCATCCTACTTGCAAAAATAACTTAATACGTATTCCAAAGAACCTAAAGCAGCTACAACTAGACACATGCATATGGTACGGTCACACACTAAGCAATATAATCACATACTTCTTTACTTTTTAAGGCTAAAGATCTTTATAGTCAAGATTAAAGCCCCGCCTTGTTACACATAGATATTTGGCATACTTCGGAACTAGTGATCTTATTTAGCACATGCTAAATAGAGAGGAGGCAGGTAGACATTTTGCTTTTTTTTTTTTTAACGCCATTTAGATATTCTGATTTAAAGTCATGAGACAAAAATACTTCCACTTTTGCTTTCAACGAAAGTCAAGAAAATCATACTTGAAAAACATTTTACTTGCTTACAGGTCAATCCACAAAAAGCTATAAAAGTATCAGAAGTGATTTTTTAATCATTTGTAAGCATTGATTTGTTAAGATTAATGTCTCTCTTGATACCTGACCAAGCACATCACAAATAATAATGCAGGACCATTAACTTGTCTTAATGATAGTTTCCAAGGAAATAGCAACCCACTGTAAACTATCAACTGAAGAGCTCTGCTGAAACAAGCATGGCAGCTACAAATCTGAGTATTTATGTCTACTAAGTTTTGTTAGCCCAAATGCAATTAAACACACAATACAACATAAAATAGCAACAGATAATGGACCACAAGAAATTTGTCAAACTTAACAAAATTGGATATAACTATATGTATTCAGAACAATTCTCAATCTGATCCACAAGCCTTGCACATTTTCCATGTATCACAAATGTTCTGTGCTGAGGGCTGAAAGAGGTTCTGTGCGAAGGTATAAACGGCAAACAGCTTCATCTTAAAATACTCAAATATGAGGTTGTTTGCAAGCAAAAAAAATAAAATAAAAATTCTCACAATAAAGGGGACAAGATTCGATGACTAAATTAAATACTTGCCTTACACTACATCATCCATTTGCTGTGTAAACAGAAAAAGTGAATCGATTTTTTATCAGATAAGCAGCATCTTTTGATGTTATAAAATTTGTATTTAAGTTCATAAAAATGATTTATGTAACAGTATGCATCAATTACATTTTATGTGGAACTCTTTAAACTACATTTGGGTATCTATTTGTTAGCATTCTCTTTTTATATATTAGTATATATAATATATATATAAATACAAAATATTTTGTATTAAATACATACATGCATACATTAATACATAAATAAGAGAATGCTAGCAAATAGATATATCTTAACAAACATATATATGAGGATATAACTACTTAGTATAGAAGAATGCCTTGAAATTTAGTTCTTTAATGTTTTTCATTTACTGGTAGAACGTACTGTATAGATGCACAAAAATATCTATTTCCATATTACTTTTAGTTCTACCTCAAAATATCTCTTCTTATGTTGCCTTTCCAATCATTCTTTATCCCCAAAACTCACACACAGGGTTGTTGTCTTAAGACCAGTGAAAGTTCTTCTATTAATTAAACTTCCTAGTGACAAGCAAACAAGAGTGATGTGTATGTTTCCACCTTTATTACTCATTTTTCCCCTCTTTCAGAAGTAAGATGATGATCCCTGATATGGTCATTCTGTGAAATTATTCCCACTGTAAATTAAAATCTTCTGTCCACTTAAAAGATGACTAACACTGAGTGACCTACCATTTTTTTTTGTAAGGTTACAGTAGCCTTCAAGCTAACAAATCATACTAGTCAGTCTAAATTTTCTACTCATTAAGTTCAACCATTTAACTCTTTTTTGTATCCATTTGTGTCACACTGCCAATTCCTCAGTATTCTAGTGTTGTGCTGCTGTATGTGATAATTATTTCAGCACTATAATCTTTCAAGAAAACTGTTTTACCTGAAAAACTCAACACAGGTCCTAACCATTTTTCTTTAACGCATTTTAGCCATTTTTGTGCTATCTGATTCTGAAAGAAGGTGCCAATTCTCAAGTATAGTCATATAATAACTGTCTGGAACATATACTCCATATTTCTTAAGGAAAATAAGTCATTAACTATGTTTTGAGTTACACAAAAGCTACCAACAGATCTTACAGTGACAAAGAGATATGCTCACCCAATATAGACAATTGTGAATTCCAAAATATAATTGTTCATCTCCTCCAAAGGTTACATACCTGTAATATCCCAGAGTGTTTTACAGCTGCATTGGTCTCACTTGAAAAAGATATCATATGATCAGGAAAAAAGCTCTGCAATGACAATAATTTGTATCAAAGTTTTGTAAAAATCAGTATTAAACTTTGTTTCTCTTATGGATGTTAAAAAAAAAAAAAAAAAAAAAAAAAGCTTACTTTAGTATCCTTCCTAAATTTGTGACAGCCTATGTATTATTTGCTGAGTAACTTAGAAATATGAGAAAAAGCAAGAGGATTTCACACAGCAGTACAAGTCATATTGCAGTACCTAGCCTTCAGTGTTCTTCTAGTAGTAACTTCTACTGCTGTTGACAAATAAGACTCACTAGGGGCTTCAACATGCTACAAAGTAGTGATACACACACCGACATGCTAGAAAACACTGTTTTCTATTATTTTTATTATACTAGAATCTTAGTAAAATATGTTATAACTCCTGCTAAGAGAGAACAAGTCCTTTCTTTTTTGGGGGGTTTTGTTTTGAATTATCTATTTGGAATTATATGAATAAGAATCAATACTGAAATGTGACTACACTAATATGGAAAGGTTAGAAATTCCACATTTAAGGAAGTGCCAATTTCATTATCAATGCAAGCACTAGTAGCAATTTATGGCACAGACCTGCAGGTGCTGAGGTTCAATATAACCATGTAGGTACGAACCTGAAGAGACTGACCATTACTAGTAGAGTTTTCTTGGACAGTTTTAAAGCTAACACTCCCTTGACCTCCCAGTGTGCACTGACTTTCACGTTTAATAAAGTTGAACAACTGCTAGGGTTAACTCACATTAACTCATTTCTAATAAATGCTACACTAGGTACCACAGCACTCAGAACAACTCAACAGGAATAGTAAAGGCTTCCATTAGGCACAGCTGCTGGACGTATTCACAGCTGCATGCTTGCCATGCTTCACAGCAGGTTCTGTTCACTGGTACGCACATATTTACTCTTTGAAAGCTTCTCTAACTGTACACTAACTCAAGCTTAGAATTTTTCACTAGTACAGTGGTACCTGTTTGACATGGAAATACATGATTTGTCCAGAGAAACACCCATGGAACAAGAAAATACCCTCAAATCTCTTCTACATTTTGCCACGTCAACATTTATCTTTTCAGTTACATAATTTAGCTTCCCTTCAACTTTTCACCTTTTAGCTCCTCATTCTTGTTCGCTATTTCTCCCTTTGACATCTGAAACAAGCTGGTTGTGCAAGAGGTAACATTAGGAGTGATACAAATATACTGTGCATATGAGTAACCAGATGGTGAGTTTCTCCTTCTATGCCAGAACTGCTTCCACGGCCTTTGCCATCAAGCAAAGAATGAATCAACAGTATTAACCTTTGCCACATCTCTGAGTTACAAGTTGTCTCTGCTCCCTTTCCATTCCTAACAAACGCTAACTTTCACTTCACTTTCACTTACTCCTAATAGGTTATGGCTGCTTGTGGCCTTTTGTGTCAGCTGCCATTTAGCAGCAGCTCAGAAAAGCTGCCATTGGGCAGTGCTGGCCATAACATTCAATTTTCGCTTTAAAAATAAAATAATCTTTTCAACAGATGCCCCTCCTTGTTTTGCTTCATTTTATACTTTATATTTTGTTGCCACATGATGGAAACTTCAAAAAATTCTCACTTTGTCATAGGTCTGTCTGCAAATCTCAAGCAAGCCCATGTCTCTACTTCGCACCTCCCTCAAAAAAATAAATCATGTTTTACAATTGCAATAATGTTATTGGCCAACAGCTACATACACCGCAATATATTCTTATGCTTTTTATACATCTTCCACATCACTCCTTTAGATTCACATTACACTAACAGCTTTACAGTCTACCTGTGCACAACAGAAACTGCGATTTTGCAGCAACATCAAGTAATCACTTCACATACAAGATGTTATGGCTTACCACAGGATTTTTAAAAAATTCATATTTGACATAATTTTTTCTAAAATAAAATTTGCTTTCCTCTTCCATCCCCCAGCTTGACTGGACTTCCATCACTAATTCATGGTCTTCTATAGCTCTTTCTATTTAAAAAAAAAAAAAAAAAAAGATATTAATCCAGCACATAATCTGCACCTAAGAGCACAACAGCACAACATGAAAACATAGAGGTCAGATAATTAAAATAACCTATGTTACAAAACATTAAACAAGTAATCTGAACACAGTCCATTAATTAGGTCCATATTACACCAAGTTATTGTTCCACTCCCACTGAATTGGGCCCAGCTTCAATGTTTGAGGTAGTTCACGTTGGGGTTGTTTTTCTTGTTTGTTTGCATTGGTTTGTTGCTCTTTTACATGGGGTCAGTACCATTATGCTAACCAATCCACGTGTTCCATGCAACAGAACCCAAGCAGCTCCTGCCACATGCTGTCCAGGGCAGCAGGAAGTGGATCATCTCAACAACTCATTTCTGTCCACCCTGCTTGGGGCATCAAGAATGTCTTTCTTACACCTTCCTCTAACGCAGCATTCATAAGTTGAAAACTGTGCATAACATGGAAAAGATGCCTTCTTCCTTGGACCATGCAATGTTTTGAAGCATTTCTAAAATTGCAGATGCACACAGGGCATTTCAACATTTTAATGCTTTTGCACAAAACAAGGATACTTTAAGAACTTCAGCAGGTGTAGCACTAGCATTCAAGAAGCAAAGGGTAAAAACCATGAAAAACTAAAAGGAAAACAAAACAGACATCTAAAGTTTACAAAGTGAGTCCTAAAATGTGCAGTTTGGTTTAGCAGAAGATAAAAGGGAATGGAAGAAAAGACAAATCAGTTATTTGTACTTTATGAGCATATTGGAGAAGCGTAGGAGGTCAGAATCAGTATTCTCACTATTTTAGACTGCTCCTGCAGCACATATTCTTGATGGAATTTTTCAATTGTAAAGCAGTATCATATGCATTTAAGGGAAGACACAGCCTAAGAACCTTCCTGTAGATGTGCTGTGCAAGTTTAAGGGCTGCATACTCTGAGTAATGCAATGAGACTGCTCATAGTGTAGATCTAGGAACAAAACGTAGTCCTTCCTGCCAATTATGGAGTTTTCACAACCAATTCTGATCACACATTCAAAGGGAAAAGGCAATTAAAATATATTATAAAAATCATGCAACTCACGCAATTTTCTGATCTCATTTCCCAGACTTCATTTCATTATCATAAGAGATTTATGATACACTCTAAGTGAATTCTGATCTCTGTTGCTCCAAACTTTCTAAAAATTGTGAAAGAAAACTTAGGGTAGGAGGCAAACTAGTGCTGTTGTTTGTTTGTTTTTAAGCATAATTAGGCATAACATGAAATTAACATAATAATAAAGGCTAAACAAAAAAGTCAAAAAGAGTTTGACTTTCATTAAATGCAGCATGCGCAACCTTAAAAAAAAAAGAATCAAACCTCAAATTTGAAATATCAAAAATTAATTAAAAAAAAAAACCAACAAAACAAAACACAACAAAGTCTCTTTGAATTACAGCATCCTTTTACTATCTTCTCTTGCCTTCTCCTTCATCAGTCACTGCTTCATGCTTCCACACTGAGGAGCCTGGTAAGTAGCAGCCTGCTGTAGCTGCAAATCTGTAAGTTTCTTCAGGAGGTTTAGAGACAATATGCTCATAAAGGTAAATTTTACCTCAATACGAAAGTATGAAGCTCACTACTAGCAGAAGACAAAGTACACATTTGATTTACATAGCAAACAGAAAAAAAGTTAAACTTCCACTGAATTTAACTCATTCTTTAAGCCCATAAAGATGGAGTTTAAAAATCCTATACGAAACTTACATTTTGTAAAAAGATCAAACGAAGCAAATAAATCATGCAGCAATTCAGAAAACACAACACCCCCCCCCCCCCCCCAAATACCGAAATTAAGCAGAGTATTTTAAAAGTTTGGACAGGCTGTTCTATTCCAAAACACATTCTTCAATTGCAAGGGGGAAGAGACGCTAAAGAATTGAAGACCTTACATAAAAAGAACATTTTTTTCTTTTCAGAGAAAGCTCTCATCTAGGATGACATTTAAAACTCTTGAATGCTTGGCACTGTGACATTTAAGAAAATACCATTTCCTCAAGAGTTACTTCTTGGTACAAAAATAAGACATTCTGCATCACCTCAATGGATGGGTAAAGATGCTGTTGTTTTTTTTTTTTATTTTTAAGGTATAACATTACAGAATATTTTACAATTTATTGAACTCATTTTGATAAAAGCAGCAAAACACTAAGCTAGTACAACCCAAAACACAGTCCCACAATCAAATTACTAAACGTTGCCATGAGGAAGCTGCACTTTGGTTTAGTTAGATCATTTTTTTCTCTTCCAGCTGACACAAGGAGTGTTCTCCTTTCTCTCTGCTATCTCTTCATTATCACTATCTGTAACACAACAACCACCTGCTACAAAGATCCTTCTTAACTGCGTTAAGTAAATAAAGCAAGGAACAGATTCGATACTGAAGTGCACAACATAACAAATTTCAAGCAGTCCCCTCTCTAGCTACCCAGCTGAAGGGAGAAGGTGGTGAGAGAAGCAAAATAAAGCAGGAAATGCATTTGCTCCACACTACTGCATAGGTAACGCTTTGTGTGATTTCCCATCTGGGGAAACCAAAAGCCTTCCCACAAGCTGCCTACATGAATGCAGACAGTGAACACAAACGAGAGAGCAGAAGTGAAAGGCAGTTAGGTACCCAGCCAAGGGACTCTGGTCTACCAGGGGAACCTCAGAAGACGTCTGTTGAAAAAGCAGCAAGAAAATCGCTCACTTTCACAACATTCTCACTGGAAAAAGAAAAAAATATATCAGGGTAAAGAGGATTCTCTTTACAGAAAGAAACAGCTATGGAAACAGAGCTTTCTTTTTTCACAGCCTGCCCTGTGGCAATGGAGGCGGGATTCGGAGTCTCTAGCTACGACACGGCTCATCTAAGGCTCGCCCCAGCTGCTTCCAGCAGTCCCAGGTGAGGTGGAGACAGCACCTTTGAATTCCATCGCCTGGACTACCAGGCCACCTCCCCGAGCGCCGCGCCCGAATCACACGATGTACAGCGCTACAGCAACGGCCGCTCCCCGGGCACCGAACCCCAGCCCGGCTGCCGCCCACCCTGGAGCGGCGGTGCGCGGAGCGCGGGCGCCACCCGGCGGCCAGAAGAGGCGCGGCAACGGAGGGCGGCACCGCAACGCCCCGGAGCTGCGGAGACCCCGGCTCCTCCCCGCGAGCGGCGGGGCGGTGGTCTCTGCTGCGAGTAACTTTCTTCCTTCTCTTCTAACCTTCACACGCAGATATCTCTGCGCACAGATGAGGACAGGGTGCAGTAATGTAATTAATGCCTGTCCTGATTAAAAGCAGAACGCTGTGCTGAGCTCGCAATCCTATCTAATTCAACAGCATTCAGACAGATGTTATACGTTAAAGAAAATGTTTGCTAATTGATTAATTAATTATTAATCTCTTCATACTGGAATTTACACTGACACACTCGCTCACGGTATTTCTCTTTTCCAAACACATACATTTAACTTGGGAGCAGAAAAGGTCTGTCCACATTTCCACAGATCAAACTTACCATAGAACAATAAATGGCAGACAGTTCAAAACTAAACCACCATTTGGTAAATATTTGTTCACACTATTCATCCAGTACTTAAGGATACCCTTAATGGAAATCAAGATCAACACAAAAAACCCTTCAAACAAAAATCAGTGTCATTAATATAATTCCATTATTATTCAGTATTATAAAAAGCAGCAAAGGTATCTCAGGTTTTCCTCTCCTTTGGCCAATAGTGATGAATTCCCATTCTCACCATGTAGGAAAAAAAATTTCTTCAGAAATGAGCACTTCACTTCTTTGTAAACCTATGCCCAAAGCAGCTGGACTGCCCGGTGAATGCAGGTCTGCGCACCTGCTTGCCAGCTATCACAACAGCTCCACAAATAACAATTTGATACTGAAAGCTCCCAGCAAATAGTTCAGATTGAACAAATCATGCTATCTGACGGAAAGCGTACTCTGCAATTAAACAAACCTCAAGAAACAATGCCACTACTACTCTGGCATACTTTGCCAAAAACGAATTCTTCAATAGTTCTACACACTACTTAGACGGCAGTCACACTATAAATTACAAAAAACACTTCTAGTATTTATATAGCAGTGCTGTCTAAAGCCATTTTTATACTCCCTCTTCTGTACCAGTCAGTCATTTACAGTCTCGATTCAGATTTAACTCTGACCCTACTCTGAGCTGGAAGCATCTCACAACTGATGCATTCCGTGCAAAAGGTTATAAATATCTTTGAAATGTTACAAAGCACGAAAAAAAAAAAAAAGGAAAGCGTTTGTGGCTGTCTTGATAGGATAAAGGAGCAGAAAAGGGCAAAGAACACTTTCAGCTTCTATAGTTCATCTTTAAAATATGACTGTTAAACATAATACAGTTTGAGATTCACAGCCAAGTTTATTTTACACAAATGCATGAGTGCAGACTCATGCAGATTCCATTAGATACATACACAGTGAGAGAGTTTAATAATATGTTTAAAACTTATCTTTAATGTTTATTTATTTGTTTTCATTTTGAATTGACAGTACTGTGGTTACCAGGTATCAGTGCTCTCTTCAGAGAATTAAAACATCCAAAGAGTTTCTCTACATATTTTAAAATGCAGAAAGTCCCCCATAGACTTCTTTCTCAAACCTCTCCTTGCTCTAGTATTTGCTGAGTCTGCCTATGAGGTTGCAGAAAAAGCTTTGGTAACTCTGGCACAGTGGTAGAGCTTAAAACTAGTATGAAAATGTTGAGTGATAGGAAATTCAAAATATGCGTTTTTATGGCATGAATCTTGCTAGATTTTTCTGATGTAATTTCCAATCAAAAACCAAACACAACAGAATCCCAAACAGTAGGACTGTGAAAGGAAGTACAACCATCTGATTAGAGTATCAATTTAATAATACATTTTTTAGCAGGCTTTTTAATTCATCTTTTGCTGAGCACAGGCTTTCCTGTGTCCTGTATTTTTCACATCTTTGCAATCATTCTTATTCTCTCTGTATTTAACTTGACTTAACGTGCTTTATACTGCAAAATTATTCTATATATATTCTATATGAGAAGGAACAGAAACCAGAAGTTAAAATTATAGTCATAAAGTGAAACCACGTATTAAATCTTTAAATTGTATGTCTGCACAATACACATAGAGGTTGGTTGTTTTTTTATTTCCCTCTCTAGGAAAGCACTGGTGATGTGGAAGGAATTCAAGGAGTTTCATTTCTAGCAATTTAGAATATTAAGCATAAAAGCACTTCAGCACAGTTCTCTGGTCTGCAACTGTAAATTTAGAAGAGTGGTTTTGTTTTGCTTTTTCCCTGGACCCTCCCAAAGTCAGAATAAATCTAGCAAAACTGGTTACACTGAAAAATAGATAGCCTTCTCTGATGTTGTTTGTGAAGACTTGAGTTCAGCTGTCCAAAAGGGATAGCACAGAGTGACCACTTTCTGTCCTTGATGTCAGAGATTTCACTCAGACATGCTGGGAATAACAAATATTTTATTTGCAATAAAAATATCCCAACTCCTGCTAGAGATAAGCAGTAAATACCAGTGAAAGGGGAAGAACTGCCAAAGAAAAGCAAGGAAGAACAAAGAAGAATTTCCAAAGAGAATCTTAATGGCCACTGTCTTCCAAATCTCTCTTACCGATGCAGATGAAGCAGTGTGAGACAAGATTACTGTCACAAAACTCACTTTACTGAAATGCTATCAAAAATAAGGGAAACAGAAACAACATCCCCTCCTCAAGAACAAATTCACACACGCTCTTTCATCTCTTTTTCTAACCAAGCTTATTACAATTACAACTCTATGTGACAAAAAAAAAAACCAAAAAACAACAAAACAACAAAACAACTTTATTTACTGTCATACTGTTGTACAGAATGTCTTACCTAAGCCTGTATGAGTAAGTTCTTCAATCAGTGTCCAGTTGTGGTCATCAATATAGTGGTTCTTCAATATCAACAGCTGACATACATCCCTGGCTGTTATATCACTCGGGATTTCCAGAGTTTTGCTACTGTCATCTTCGCTGTACACTTTAATTACCTGCAATAAATGAAAAAAGCTGAAATATCCATAAATTTAATCTTCAGTTTAGAATCTACAGAATAGATCGGTCCATCCATTTTAAACGAGTTGTAATGGACTGATAAATAATCATTTATCAATGACGCAGATGATGGCATTGAGCGAACCCTCAGCACGTTTGCAGGCGACACCGAGCTGAGCGGTGCAGTCAAGACACTGGAGGGAAGAGAAGCCATCCAGAGGGACTTGGACAGGCTGGAAAGGTGGGCACATGAGAACCTAATGAGGCTCAATAAGGTCAAGTGCAAGGTATTGCTCTTGGGCTCGTCAATCCCAGGTGTTTATACAGACTGGGCAAAGAACCCCTTGAGAGCAGCCCTGAGGAGAAGGATTTGGGGGTCTTGGTGGACAACAAGCTAGACTTGAGCCAGCAGTGTCCGCCTGCAGCCCAGAAAGCCAACTGTGCTCTGGGCTGCATTAAAAAAGGGATGGCCAGCAGGGAGAGGGAGGTGATTGTCCTCCTCTACTCGGCTCTTGTGAGGCTCCATCTGCAGTACTGCATCCAGGCCTGGGGCCCCCAGTACAGGAAGAATGTGGAGCTCTTGGAGCAGGTGCAGAGGAGGGTGACTAAGATGATGAGAGGGCTAGAGCACCTCTCCTGTGAGGAAAGGTTGATGGAACTGAGCTTGTTTAGCTTGGAGAAGAGAAGGCTCCGCGAGACCTCATTGTGGCCTTCCAGTACTTGAAGGGAGCATATAAGCAAGAAGGGGAACAGCTGTTTACGAGGGTGGATAGTGATAGGACAAGGGGGAACAATCTTAAACTGAGACAGAGGAGGTTTAGGTTAGATATTAAGAGGAAGTTTTCCACACAGAGGGTGGTGACACACTGGAACAGGTTGCCCAAGGAGGCTTTGGATGCCCCATCCCTGTAGCCATTCAAGGACAGGCTGGATGTGGCTCTGGACAGCCTGGTCTGGTGGTTGGTGACCGTGCACATAGCAGGGGGTTGAAACTAGGTGATCATTGTGGTCCTTTTCAATCCAGGCAATTCCATGATTCTGTGATAAACAGCATACTCTTACATAAACTAAAGAAGAAACCACAGAGGATAAGCAATGAAACTGAAGGACTCTACAAATGCAGAACTATGGAAGTTCAGAGCTAGTTAAGAGAATAGCAATTCGATTCAAGATACTCACAGCTCTGTAGGCGACAGAAACAGGAGATGCTACAGAATTTCAAGTTATCACTACAAGAACTGGAGCTATGAAGTTCGTTTTTTTTTTGTTTGTTTGTTTGTTTGTTTTTTTAATTGCACATATACACAGGTATAGAACCAAAAACATCGACATGGGGAACAACCACCACATGGAAACCAGGAAAACAAAATGTTCTGTAAGATGTACATGCAAAAAACATAGTACAAGGCAGACAAAGTTATTGTTTTTTTTTTTAAATCTCAGTAAGATTAGCAGTTTCTTTATTCTATTACGAATGTTTGATGGGAGAGGAGGGAAGGAGACAATACAAATTTTCATGACATATCTTTGTCATTCTGACCACTAAATTTCAGTAAGAATTCAACATATGTTACTGTTTCATAGTCCTGAAGAGTTGGGTATCCACTAAGCTCCTGAAAAGGTGAATCCTGGGCTGAACCTGCTTATGCTTAGTTTCAAACCAAAAGGATGAGGAAATCTTATTGCATACTGACTGCTGGAAAGAAGGCATGTCAATTTAGATGTTTGTTTTGTTTTGTTTCTCTGAAGGAAACTGAATGAGGCAATCAGATTAAGCACTTTATTCACTTTATCATGGAATGCATATCTACTGAAATATGCTACATGTCCTACCTGTCTCCACTCAAAAAAAATTAAGAACATTTGAAAACCTCTCATTAAGTCAAAAGTTAATTCTTTAAAGAAAAATGTTGCAGGTCAGGATTGAATTCGTTTCTTACTAAACTAATGCTTACTTCAAGTATCGAAAGAACACTGAGCCACAAACTGTTGTCCTAACTTGCTACCGTAACTCCTTATTTGTTTTATGCCAAAGTTGGTAGAAAAATCAACTGGGAGTTATAACAGTACTTCCTGGCACTTGATTTCCTCCAACTAGTGACAAAAATACCCCCACCAAAAATTAATTTTAAAAAATCAAATATCAAAAAAACAGACCTGTTCACATATACTGTCCTAACATCTGAACAAGAAAAGTGGACTCCATTTGAAAATCAGTTACACATCAAAGCATGTTTACTTACTCTCTTCATTTTATTCTTCTCCAAAAAATTGCTTTTCTTTATGTAATTACATATACAACAGTTCTGTTCAAACTTTGGCCCAGCACAGCAAATCAGCATGAAGTCCATGATGTTTTTCTTTAATACTTCAGCTAACAAATAGCTAACAGCTTAGGATTTCCACATGGAATTCAGCCATTCATGTTATGACACTTACGAAGTGGTGAAAATCTCTCTGATTGTGAATTGACATCCTCAAAGCAGAGTCCTCTACAGAAAAGTCAGGCTTCAGAGAAAGTCAATCCAAAGTCATCACCAGCCTAAGCTACAGCCAAGTACTCACATTTAATAGAAAAGGCAGAAAGACCACATCAATATTAAATTAAGCGTTAATACTGGCAAAACTACTGTGGCTGATGGCTATGATTGGTTTTATTCGTTTATTTGTTTTCACTCATTTGTAGGCTTTGGCATCATTCCTTCCACTAAACAAGTTGGACTGGTAACAACGCAGCATGCTGGCAGCATGGTCTTAACCCATACACAACAACTTAAACCTCTATGCCAGATACACAAAAACTGTGGTCTGCTGATAAGGATAAATCGGCACGAAGTACATAAATTCCTGCAGTATTTACAAGAATTCAGAAGTATGGCTGACTACACTGTGAATGGGGTGGTGGGCTGTACAGTTGAGTAGACAGAACAGCCTGCCAGACTAAAGCATGTCCTACTCTGGAGAGTACGAATGGGCAGGGACAGCTTCATCAGTCTCTCTGATAAATGTGGGTCAGGATGAATCTAAAGAAATTTATAGTCTAAAGCACCAGAAAGGAATGACACTATGGAAGAGGAAAGTAAGACCAAAGTGACTTTCTATATATTTCTCCACATGCTTTCATTTATGCCAGGATGAGAAACCACGCTGGTACACTGATTAAGGAAACTGCCAGTACACACCAGCAACTACAGTTTTCTCCAAGTACTCATCAAGTTAGGTGTTGGGCATGTTTTACAGCAAGAGCACGTACAGCCCATGCTGAGGCCCTTGATGGATGAGTTTTAGAGAAACTCTTTCTAAAAGGGTTAAGAGCAGCAGTGCAGACGACTAGATTCTTATTGCTGGAGAAATAGAAAAAGACTTTTTAAAATGCTGAAGACAGCAACACAAGTCATGATAATGAGGTGCCTGCAGCCATTCAGCTTGGGGAAAGGAAAGCCTTGGAGGTGGCCTTGGACTACAGCAGCACAGCTAAAACAAAGCAAAATAACAAAATAGAAGAGTTTGTATTCTCTGAGAGTTTTCTCACTTAAGTTTCTCAGTATAGGGATATAAATCCTGTGCACATCTTGGACAACTGATCATCTCAGCTCATAGCTATGACATGTGCTACATTGTAAAATACATGCTTTGCAATTTTTCCTTTCCTTGCAAAGGATTCAAATGCAGCAAGAGACAACAGACAGGCAGTTACCTAAAAGACCCATTTGAACATTTTTTACATTTTTAGTTTAATGAATTGAATGTGATGTGTAAATCTCATTATTTAGAGAAACCTTCGAGGGATTTTAACTAGAAAAAGTTGCTCAGTCCACATTTTCTGCTGTGTCAAGTGTAAGATTTGCTGGGAATATACTTGTTCCAAAGGGAGTGAAACACATGAAAAAGGACCAAATCAACTTCCCATTTTTCCTTGCAAATGTGTTGCAATAAATACTTCTCTTCCTAAAAGTAGATGATTCAAGTCTTAAAAGACTATGCTAGAGATGCAATTATGTTAACATTCTATAAAGATTAGAATGCTTGAATGGGTACTTCTTCATTTTTATTAGCAGTTATCATTATACATTAGGTTAGCCAGTCATCCTCTTTTTTTTCCCTAAATTTTTTCTCAGAAAGTAGCACACAGGAAAAGAGCTGCTATTTGAGAGCAAGCTAATATTACCATTGTCATTACCATGCACTCTAAAGCTTACTCTTAATACCAGCTATCTAATTTGCCTTGACTATAACTATTAGTAGACTGCAAGAAAAAAATAGGCTGCCTCAGTCATGATCAAATTGCCTTTCCTGTCTGATTTATAAACACAGGGATTTTAGTTCTTCCCAGAGGCCAGAAAAAAAAACAAAAAAAAAAAACCTAACCTGAATACTTTCCATTTAAGCCACTAACAGTAAGAAACTAGCAGCCCCAAGATCTTAAAAAAGGAAAGCAAAAATCTGGGCAGGACAAGCATCAATAATTTTCACTGCCTGCAGAACTAGACAAGGAGGTACAACTTTCCTATGCATCTTCTTTCCATTTTTCAGTATTTTAAAAGTCAATCAAATTCCCAGAAGTATGTGCAATTCATATTTCATTTCTCCAAATATTCTATTGCTAAGAAATCTTGCTTCAAAATAAAATATATTATTCTATTTTACTCATCATCTTAACTCAGAATGTAGAATAAATGTTTCAAAATTGAACTTACGATTTAACAAAGAAGAAGGAAAGAAACACTGCTGTAGAAGAAAATCAGAAGAAAAAAAATGAGAAATTGATTAAAAGAAAGAGGTGTAATTAAAAAGGCATATAAAGCAATACGTGTAGAATAACCAAAAAAAGGCTGGACTTTAATCTCTCAAGTTTTCTTGAACACTGAACCAACTTTCTCACTACAATAATTAAATAATGCATTTCATAGACTTTTAAGACAGAGTGTCCAAGTCTGATTCTTCAAAATTTTCAAGCCATCTGTTCTGGAAGTTCCAATCTGCAGAAATGACATAAACATATGGAAAGACCATACCCTATATTGAGCAGTTTCAAATTTCAAACTCTGTGTCCTGACGTGTGAAAAAGGCCAGGTAGATCCAACAGAAAAAGAAATGTAGAACACATGGAGCCTGCATTGGGGTGCCTTCATCAAACGACCTGACAGTTACAGGACTCGGACTACTCCTCGATAGCCATTAAGACAATGGATGGTCAAATATCGAGCCACTTTTATAAATAAAGACAAAAGTATCTAATTTGAGCTTGTAATTTTTACATTTTTCCCCCATAAATAAGAAATTGTATATTTTATACTTACATAAAAAATTTCACTCAAATTTATATCAAATATTGTATGCAAAATCAGGGATTTTATCATCCAGAGTGCTGGACTTCCCCAGTGTTCCTACTAACTTCTGTCAGGCTATTTGCCTGAAGCATTTGTTTTCCATCCGCTAACCTTGCCCCCTGCTAGATAATATTTTTGTTTGGTTTGGTTTGTTTGTTTCTCTCACTTATTTATCTTGGCAGAGGGCAGGGGAATTTGAAGTTCATCTGAACTACAAAGGAAGCACAGGAAATCTCTAACATCTTAAACTGTTTTATGACTTCTAGCAGCAGGTTTTTAGAGATCCTCCTTTTAAGACAACCAAGAAATTTTGAATTCATTAAAGTACTTAAGGACAGATTAACTCATAACTAGCTAGAAAAAAAGAGAAAAAAAGTTTGTGGAAAAGTTAACTACATGAAAGCAAGGCTTTCCTCTCAAATATCCCAGCATGCAGTTAAAAAGCCAGTGTCCAGCGTTCATCCAAAAGGAGAATTTCTAGGCTAAAAGGATTCGTACAGTTTGCAGAAACCTACATCTGCCATTTAAAAAAAATTATGGAAAAATGCACAGCTATAAGATGTAGCTGCCTGCTGCAAAGCAACTATTTTCTCTCTTACTGCAAAAGCCTTCAAAAATTTGTCCCGTAAGTGTCCCTGTGAGAAAGAGACACAGAGAAATGAAGCACAGACAAAACAGACAGAGAATTCATTAGTATTTTAGGCATGCAAACCCAAAATTATGGTCTTCAAGCTTGTGATCTCTCTTCTGAAGGATGGTTCACAATGCACTGCGTGATTTCTGTGCAGACCAATAACTGTGTGGGAAGGCAGGAATTGTCACTCAGTGACTAGGCATAATTACATGCAAGCCTGTACGCAGGAGAAGACACATCTGAGTTCTAGTATGTTACCCACAAACAAATTCCTGTGAAACACTGGTCACATGGAATCCAGACTTCTTACTTGAAGCAGATTATAGCTTCAAAAGGCAGAAAAACATACAGACAGTAGCATAGATGATACAAACATAAGATTTATATCTCTATCATGCATGGACTCCCTGTATTTCCACTGACTTTAAGGAGGAAAATTTTAAGATACTGCCAGCAACATTTCCTATTCTGTAGCTCTGAAGTTCTGAAATGCCTTGCTTTCTTCCTGAAATATATAACAGAAATAAGATAAAAAAAACAGACAAGGCAGAAAGATTGGACGCTTTACAAGAAACATGAAATGAAAATGCCACCTTTTACAATACCACTATCAAAAGTTCTAAAGGGAAGTTGAGCACTTTGTACAACATAAGACATACAGTGTAGGCTTGGGAGTCGTGTAGATGTGTGGATGCGTAAATACGTTGTATTATTAAAAAAAAAAGGTTAAATTATGCAGATCTTCAAATTATAATAAGCTATGTACAGAAATATGCCAGCAAAGTTTCTTTGAACAAAGGTTATGACAATTACATTACGATGTTAGAAAAAATAGCGGAATGAGGACAATGCTGACTTGCAGTCATTTAAAGACAACGTCAGTAAAACTGAAGAGAAACAAGGTTTGAAAGGCAACAAGCGAGTCAAAACGATAATATAATTATTTAATCCTGAAGTTTATACATACACTTCTTCAGAAACAAAAACAGCTATAAATAGCAATAAAAGCTACAAAATATTTGAGATTTCCATATAAAATTGATCAAAAGGGAAGATCTAGAGAAAGCAGCTTCCACACTTTGGACAATTAACTCATAGTACAACTATTTTTAGAGCAAACAAGGGATATTATTAAACTACGGTTGGATGGTGCTTTGCTCAGTTGCTATAATTAGATCATTAAATACCAAAAATTACATTGCAAAGTTCATCATACTTTAAATAGGATCTACAGTAATAAATAACATACAGATTAAACATTGAAAGTGAAACCATAATCAGCTATCACCAAAACAAATCAAGAGTGGCAAATGCCAAGGAACCTACTAAAAAAAATGTAATAAAGTCCTTAAAAATGCATAAATGTATATGGAAAGTGGGCAAGGCACATAGGAAGATTTGTTTAAATAAGGAGTCTCAAATTATCAGGTTTTCACCCTATGGATACCCCAAAGAAAAGCAGCTAAAAAAGCATTTCAAGTACAACTTGTAAAGTGCATACGAATAACTAGGAGTTGAGAGGGAATTTAAACAACATGGACAAAAATAATAATAAGTAATAAAGTTCCATGGAATAGCATTACACTATTGAACAATGCTAAACGTGTACGTTAACATTTAACATGGAAGCATCTGAAAATACTCCTAGCCATGAGAAAGGCAAAAGTTTCCTTGCTCCTGTCCTCTATGTACCACTTATTTACAATCAGCTAATAAAACGTGTATCACTTTTCAACCTCAGTGAGTGGTACATACGGATCCCTGGCTATTTTAAACCTAGCACATAGATATGTAGATCCTGATTATGGAGTTTTACCTCTTATCCACTAAAAACATGAGGGCCACTCCAAAAGTAACGTCTCCTGTTTTATTATGGCAGCCCACAATCCAAGAGGTAAATGTTGGTAGTATGGCAATAGAGGTTGAACTTTTCCACCAACATTCTGTTACACTTTGTTGCCATGTGACAGATGGCAGCGGAGAGCTAGTCCGACAAAATGGTGTCTAACATGGAAGTGCCTATGAAACAAAGGTGTGTCACTGAATTGTTCCATGTGGAATAAATGGTGCCATTAACATTCATTAACTCTTGCCAAATGTTTATGGAGACCAAACAGTGAATGTGAGTGTAGTGAACTGCTGAGTGGTACATTTCAGCAGTGGAAACTGATGGTCACCTCTACTGGTGCACATTTTTATGACTCTTGCACTCTTGCTCTTGATGAAAATACATATCTAATGGAGATGACTATGCTGAAAAAGAATGTTTTGTAGCTGAGAATTTGCTCTATTAAATGGTGTTAATGAGCACTTTCAATTTGTTTTAGTTTCCACAGAAATAAATAGGAGGCATTACTTTTGGATTGACCTACATAAGCAAATGATGAAGACAGTGAAGTGAAACTTGAGCAGAATTCTCTAACCAAGGGGAACTAATTTTAAAATTCAGTGGAGAACATGACATAATCTAGCCTTAGAACACGTACATTTGTAAGCAAGCTAAGGTCCCTTAAACTTGTATGTCAAAATGTAATAAACTTATGTGTCAACTTCAGTGTCAAAATCCCCATGCTCTTTTATATGGTTATGTCCAAACAACACAGTTCACAATACAAACGTTAAGTTCTGTAGGCCAAATGTACATGTTCCATGCCCTGTTATCGTCCTTGGGAGCTACCAACAGTTTTCACAAAACACATAGACAAGTGCTAAACTAACTAACAAGGCACAAAACTCATCTTGCTAGTAGCTATGAGTTTCATATTTTTCCCTGGAAATCAAGTCATTCATCACAAACGTTGAAAAGCTCTATGGGTCAATTTAAAGAGCAATATTCATACTGGGCTTGATTATTGCATAGAGGTTAATAAGAGTGTACTTTCAGGTGTATTTTTCTTCATTAAAACTTAACTTAGTGCTAATAAAATATGTCAGACAAGTGGAGATGAACAGCTTATGAGTCCTATTAGTAAACTTGTGCTATTCAACATCTTCGGTCCTTTCCTTCCACATTGACTCCTAAGATTTAACTTTATATACTATAGTAATTCACAGGTTTATATTTTACTGTTATTTTACAGTATCAAATCTTAGAATACAATTATCATATGCTGATAGACAAATACCCAGTTATACAAACAGAAATACTAAAAGAGCAGTTAGATGAAGGGTGGACTATTTGATGGATAAACAATTGGTTCGATTGTCACAGCTAGGGCTGTGGCCAATGGCTCTGTATCTAGGTGAAGGTCAGTGATGAGATGCCACCAGGAGTCCATCTTCAGACAGGTGCCACTCAACATCTTTATATTTAGTAACATAAATCATGGGATCAATTGCACTCTCAGTAAGAAGTGATGAAGTTAGTACCACAGAAGGAACGGGCATCATCCAAAGGGACCTGACAAGCTTGAGAATTATGCCCACACGAACTTAATGAGGTTCAACAAGGTCAAGTGCAAGGTGTTGCACTTGAGCTATGGCAAAACCAGATATATATATGGACTGAGAGAAGAACTCACTAAGAGGAGCCCTCTGGAAAAGGGCCTCATGGATGAAAAGCACTACATTAGCAAGCAGTGTGCACTCACAGCTCAGAAGGCCAAATGCATTCTGGGTTGCATCAAAAGAGAGATGGCCTGCAAGCTGAGGGAAGTGCTTGTCCCCATCTACTCTGTCCTTCGGAGTACTGCATCCAGTTTTGGGTTCTCCAAAACAAGAAAAATGTGGAACTGTTGGAGCAGGTCTAGAGAAGAGCCATTGAGATTATGAGAGGGTTGGAGCACTTGTCTTATGAAGAAAGGCTGATGGCGCTAGGCTTGTTCATCCTGGAGAAAAGAGTCCCTTTATGGAGCTTATAATCAGGAGCAAGATAGACTTTTTACACAGTCTAATAGTGAGAGGACAAAGAGAATGGTTAAAAACTAAAATAAGGGAGATTTAGATTAGATATAAGGAGGTGCTAAAACAGTTTGCCCAGAGAAGTTGTAGATGCCGCATTCCTGGAGGTGCTGAAGACCAAGTTGCATGAGGCCCTGGGGAACCTGATCTAGCGTCTGATTTAGAGGATGGCAAATCCGTCCAAGATATGGGAGCTGGAACGAGATGATCTTTAAGGTCTCTTCCAGTGTAAGCCATTTTGTGATTCTATTACTTAGAAAAAGTGATGGAAAATCATACTACAGGATTCAAAGAATCTGACTTGAAGGAGGAACTTCAGTAATTCATTTTATTTTTTTTAAGTCTTAGAAATGGTGAATGAGCGGACAATAAAAATGGTTCTCAATACACCAGTGTGCATTATTCCCCAAATTAGAAACATGATGTAAGTTATCTACAAACTACTACATTTTCCAAAGAAGTCATATATGAAGATTGAAGGAGAAAGGATTTTTAATGTATAGCCACTAAACTATACTCATGGATTCTGTTTTCTGTGCACTACAAAGTTAAGGGCAGAAATTTATCAGTCTTATGTTTGAATAGCTTGTCCCTTTTTGTGTCAAAGTGTTAACATTATTTAGAAGAGGCTTTCTGTATTTAACAGTGCAGTTTGTCTAACATATCCTTCACTTGTCAGAGATAAATAGAATGTTGTGTCCCAGCACAAGAGAAAGAAAATCTGTTACTGCCACGTTCTGGCCGCACTGTGTGTTTCTGAAGAGATAGAAGCTATAAAAAGAAGTACCTATTTTTTCTACCAGGGTTTTCATCCTATGTTGCTGGTTTCTTAGCAGAACACTTCTCTTGATGAAGGAGAGAAAGACTAAGTCTCCAAATAACACCAAGTTTTACCAACTAACCCAAGTTACTACAGGAACACAGACAAGACAGGGAGCACCTTGGGCATGGAATTTAGGCTCTGTAGTTATAGGTAGCAAATTAATAGTAGTCTAGTGCAAAAGCAAGTCACTAAAATGAGTGGAACAGAAAGATTTTTTTAAGTGGATGATGTAGTAATAGAGACTAATCATTTCATAAATTCTGTGTATTTTGATAATATTTACCTCTAGCAACTTGTTCTGAAAGGAAAATGAGGTGTACAGATTGAACATTCTTCACTCACACAAGAAAACTGTGAATGCACCTATAAATTTCTCATCTCTTCATATGCTGTGATAATCTAGATCCAGAGGTTTTCTGGACTGTCTAGCTGTTTCTATTCTTCACTATTCATAAGCCACATTCCTATCATCATAAATGTATGTAGTTTATTTGTGTTACAACCTTTCCAAAGTCTTATCAAATAGGATATTCAAAAGTTTGGTGTCAGACACCAACCCAACAAGAGTCAGAAATCAGTATGAACACAAGAAGAAAAACATCAAGAGTTTGTATATGCAGTTCGTGGATAATTTGAGATGTCGCTATGTCTGGCTGTTAAGCTGGTACAAGACAAGCAAAGGGCACCAATTGATATTCAGTCCAGCCACTGTTCAATTGCTAATCTCTTGGAGAAGGGAATTGTTCAAACAAAAAGCAGAGTAAATTGTCTAAGAAGAAAGCATGATGTT
Organism: Lagopus leucura; assembly: GCF_019238085.1. Classification (NCBI taxonomy): domain Eukaryota; kingdom Metazoa; phylum Chordata; class Aves; order Galliformes; family Phasianidae; genus Lagopus; species Lagopus leucura. The sequence goes on from NW_024962267.1 coordinate 1,865,032, forward strand.
GTGTTAGGATAAAGGTTGGAAGTGGTAACAATATAACATGAAAAAAAATGCTGAAAAAGACTGCAAAGAAAGCACAGTATGCTGAGCACTAGAAAAAGAGGATTCTAGTAGGAAATAAAGGAGAAGCACTGAGGATGTCAGTTGAATGCTTCTCAGTTTTTCATAAGAATTTTAGGGGTGACAAAAGGAAAAGGTATCAGCAATTAAACAAACACTACATATGGGAAAGGCACCACAGATGATTCCCAAAGTTATTTATGATGTCCAAGCAGATTATTCTAGAGCTGCAAGTCAGCAGTCCAAGATCTGCTAAAGAATATGACCTGCCAGAGAGAGGAGATAAATAAGTTACTAGGCAGTATGTAAATGAGGAGTAAGACACCTCATCTGTCTAAGCCTTCATGAATTCAGAGCCCCAGGTCCAGCAAAACATCCACTTCTTAAGCAAACAAACAAAAAAAACTTAGCAAGTCAGGCTCAAGAAGCTGGGTATGTATTCTTGAAAAGTCGGACTTGCCTTGCTTTGTGTTGTTCCTTAGGCACCCATTATGCACTGTACTGTACCAGAATAAATCTCTTCTCATGCAACAACTGCAAGCTATGGAAAACAAGCTGCCCTGAAATACATAATCATAAATAAAAGATTGAAAGCAACTTACTAAGTGCAACAATGAAAAAAAAGATTTTGGAATACAATACCAAGTGTTAGAGACTAAGATGGATTGGAGCCAAGATAAAATCTTCAGTATTACAATAGATTTATATTGGTTAAAAAGCTTTGATCATATAATCATACTGTTTTAAGTCGTGGCATTTCATCGGAATGAGTCTTGCCTCTGTTCCTGACCCAAACAAGAAGTGAGGTTCAGTGGGGCATGGCAGTACGCATAGTAACACCATGGAAATGACGAAGGGGTTTGCATCTGAGTAACTCCCTAATGAAAGGTGATACATTTTCTTTGTATGTATTCGTAGATCTCCATTTTATCAAAAGTAACTAAAACCTTCTAATTTTTCAGGCCTTTGCTTATGGAACAAAGCATACTACAAGTCTTACACAAAAGACATGTAAGTACGTGAAATTTGATTTAAAACACAGGATTTCACCAGCACCAGCTTCTCGCTTCATACAAAGCAACGTAGCATGATAAGTAAGGGATTTACTACAAGTTGAAATAACTATTTAGCAACGCTCATGATATTCTTCAAGGCTCGATAACAATCTGAAGGTTAAGTTCTGACTTATTGAAGCCTAATTTATTCCAGAGGAGAATAAAGTACTGCGGCTAGAAAATGGCCAAGCACTTTTTTCAACTGATGAAAAAGCTGCTTTTTTCCAAAGGATTTCTGCCAGCAGAAAAGGATTTTGAGCAGAGTAGGCCACTAAACACAGCCAATTTCCTTGGTTACTCTATGAAGGTTGCTAGATGTTCAAACAATGCAAGAAGAAACAAAAAAACACACCAAGGATCTGTTCAAAAAATGAAGAGAGAAGGAAGACTGCAACATTAATTGTGCACTAAACCTTGCCAAACTATACAAGGGACAAGTAACGACCAAGTACATTAAGCTTTTGAGTTTTTAAAAGACTTTCTAAAAACCTCTGCACAGTCATTACTCACATTCATACACACACATGCAAACATCCCCACTACCTTTCATGGCAACTACACAACACTATATATATGCTATATATTTTAAGTTCCGTAAGTTCGATAATCAACAGTTTTGTATACAAAATATTATATAAAATTAGACTGCTTATAGAGACTGGAACAACAAGAAGGACACAGGACAGAACAAAAAAATCTCACTTCCCCCATCTCCATATAGTTAGTGTAATTTTGATTTTATTTATATGCTGTGAGATCATTTTGATACACAATAAAAATGGTAGGAAACTATAATGGTTTCATGTTTGTAGAAGCATTTACTGTGACAGGCCAAGTGGTATATGGTTGCCATACCAGAATCCATTTTTAGATGACTGAGTATAAAGAGTAGAGTACTGGATCAAGAGGATTTTGGCTAAAATCCTCCTTACGGAGGAAAAAAATCCTGCATTATCTTCCTCCTAAGGAGGTCCTGTCAGTAGCTCTTTCCTAAACATTTCCTGGACCTAACAAGACCTCTCCCACAAAGTGAAAATGCAAATCTGCCACCTTCCTTCTTCAAACATCAAACAAGTTTCTGAGGAAAGAAGTTTCCCTGGAGACTTTCAAGACAAGGCTGGATAAGGCCCTGGGCAGCCTGATGTAGCTGTGGTGTCCCTGTTCACTGCAGGGGAGTTGGACTAGATGGCTCTCAGAGATCCCCTCCAGCTCTAAGGATTCTATGATTCTAAGTAGATACCTTGAAAACAGTTTCACCAAGTATTTAATATTATCAAGAGGAAGCAGAAATTCCAGATCTCCCTAAATAAAATGCAGCCTATTTCTCATATTTCTCATGGGATTTCAAATCATTGCAGGATGTTGCTCTTCATATTATTATATTGTACAAAAGGCAAAAGAGGGCATGGTTGGTGTTTATATATCTTTAAATGACTATTTTTCAAACTATCCTTACAAACAGATGCTTCATACATGAATGCTTTGTCTTTTTCCAGGTATCTGTAAAAGCTATCCATTTAATGACACAATTATCATGTCACTTAAATTGCCTTTAGTAAGATTTCCAGATTATCACATTGGCCTTTCATCTAGAGGAACCCAAATGCAAAACTGAAAAACTATTCTCGCACTCTCAGCCTTGCAGACAGACATTGCTAATTCTGAATACAATTTGGATTAAGTGACCGTTCATACTTGATGGGAGGTGTGCATGTTGATTACAGAGGTATACAAATTCAGTCCAGAAAAAAACAGCTGGAATAAAGATCCAAAAGCATCTTGAAAATTGCTCAAATCCAGCATGCAATCTAAAATATATTTTCCTTTTCTAATCATTCTTTTAATACTCAATTTATTCTTCTAATCACTCAATCTGATATTTCTTTCAAAAGAAACATTTCTTCCATTTAAGAGAAACAATGTAATCTCTTCAAGGATCACTGGAAAATATTCATCCTGAGTACACAGTACCTGTTTCACATTTGTGTACTGCAAAGTTCCCAGCTGCTGTGAAAAACAACCCGTAACTCTGTTCTTACACTTTGCATCCAACATCAGGTGTAAAAGTACTCTTCTACTTATCAACATATATAGCACTTCCGCAGATGTTTGTCTTTAATAAATAACTGGTTTGTAACAGGCTGTAAAACAATGTGCTGAAAACATGATCTTTCAAATGTAATGTCTTAAAAACATTTTTGGAGGAGTATAACGTTATTCACAAAACAAAAAAAAAGATTAAAGAAAACTTTTAGCTGTGTTGGATTAATTATATGTGTAGTATATATACTCACTATAAATCTGATTATAATAATATTCAATATGCATAATTCCCCATGCTTTCTAATCAAGTCATTTTTCTGTCTGCGCTAAAGGATTCTTGGAATCTAAATGAGGCTCTGTAGCTTTAGTTAAAAATATATTATTCGAGAAAAAAAAACCATACCAACTGTGATAAGTCCTTCCTATCAAATTTTAAAACAGAAAGCATGAAAAAAAATTGGACAAAGGATATTACTTATTTGGAATGAAAATGAGGAAAAAACATTTATTCAGCGAAGTGGTGGAGCAGCCATACTGTCATATTAATAATGAAAAATATCACCTTTTGTGTAGGAGAAAGAAAAATAATTTCCAGTACCATAATTAAACAAGAGTTCTTACACAAACATTAATGCCTAAATTAAAGTAATAATAATTTTGAATGATAAGTAGCCTAAAATAGTATTTTATGAATTAATGCTGAAGTTTCTCACAACTATGCAGTGCTAACATAACATTTCGAGACTGGCAATTACCAGGTACTTTCACATCATAAAAAACAGAAGTTGTAGTACTTTCTGTAAAAGGTGACCAATTTCAGTTAACAGAAATACTATTTAAAGGGAGAGTTCAGCACAGTCAACATGAAGATCCTGTGCATTAGGATAAGAGATTATGACTGAATTACATCTCTACGTTTCTCATGCCCATGAGAAATGTATCTGCACACATACACACATATTACCCTTACAAGCAAGACTCTTTGTTGCCTGCTGCCTGCCTTCCTTTCTTCCCTGTAGTATTTCTTCTCCAGAAATTAAGTTAGTGCTATAGAAATAACAAAAATGATCTTCTGAATAGAGAGAAGAGACACATTTAGGAAGAATTCTATAGACAAAGATATAAACATCACAGCAAATCAGGTCACAAATTTGGCATACAATGAGCTCTCCGTGAGCATACAGATCTCTCAGAACTTTTGCAGCTGTGCAATCCAATAGCTACCCACCTAATGCAACATCCTCTGCTGCTTCCTCCTCCCACCTCCATAATCTTTATTTTGGGCTTGCAAAGTGCACAGAAAGAGAGAAGTAAAGTCAATAATTACTGACTGCTAATTTAACAACAGTGTGAAAATATTTGTTTTAAAATCAGAGGGAATGCACAGAAAACTTAGTCACTATGCCTTAGTACAGAAAAATTTTTAATATTGCTCAGAGAATGATGCTCAGCTCTCAAAAGCAAAAGAATGAAAATATACAATACAGTTACAATTGAGTTTCCTAGCCTTCCAAATGTTAAATTGAACAAAAGTTACACACTTCTTCCCTCCCACACAGCACCATATGCATCTCTAAGCATTCCAGAGGAGTCCAATACAACCTTCCAGTACAACACTTCAACAACAAAAACCTTCAGCCCCTAACATGCTGATAACCCTGTAACAGCTGGAAATAAAAAAATTAAGACAACTGAAGATTTGAGACAGGGACAGGAGCACTGGGAGGCAGGGAAAAAGGAAGTGAAGGGAACCACACGACTGGGAGAATGAGTGCTGGAAAGTCAAACTTCAAATAACTTTTTTTTAATTTTTTTTTTTTTTTTTGTAGAGTCTAAGAGATACACATCTTGCACATGTCTGAACTTGAAAAGTAGTTTATGATCACATAATTAAGCTAGCAGTATAACCTAATCTTTACAAAACAAATATGCTAAGACTGTGTTTCCACAGGCTTCCCTTGCAACCCAAACAATAAAGTAATCAGACAGACTAACATAAATCCTAAATCAGTAAGAGCTATGCATTCATATACTGCTCTAGACTCACTGGACTCAAGCCATAAGAAGTATATGCTGCATCCTGTGTGAATTGCTTAAGAGTACCATTTAATACCACAGCAATATTTCAGTGAAATTTCATTCCTCACACCACTGGTATATCAAATGCGTTCGCATAACAGAAGAGTCTATTAACAGTGATCCGGGCACATTATGCAGCAATGAACTTATGAAAGGTATCTACACTTTAACAAAATAAATCAAACTAACAAATGACTTACAGTTAATCTGAACTAACTTTCTATAAGTTAATATAACTGGCTTAGTGGTGACATATATTTCCATAGTTCACGTGTATTTTTACCTTTGCAGTTATTGTCAATGTACTGAATTACTCTGGACAAACCTAGTGCACACAGCCAAAAAGACTTTATATTGTTACACACTTGAGTAAGATTAAAACAAAACAAAAACAAACAAACAAAAAAACACACACACAAAAAAACAGTGGCTACAACAAAACACTGTGCAGTGTTACCTTGATTCCCAGAGTACGTGATGACCCACACACCAGTAAGATGCTAGCCAGAAACGGTGAAAAAAAAAGCATGCTGCATTTAAAGCTGATTCGAAGCCTATGTAAGTGGACTCCAATCAGCTTTTATTGAGATAACTATTGTATCATATTAAAGAGGCTTGTTTCAATATTCTGAAATGCAGTTGACATATTATATTTAAAAATTATGTAAGGATGTGATCAAAATAAATTTCTTTCATAAAGAAATTATAATTGTAACAGCAAAAAAAAGCACAGTAACAAATATACATAAATACGTCCGTGTGCACACGAAAAATATTTTAAGTAATGAAATTAAAAAATTTGCATTTATCAGAAAACAAAAATTTTTACTACACAAGGAAAATAACATAAAAATTAAATGTAAGCATATTTATTTAATTTACTCTAAGCAAATGCAATATCAACCCACACTAAAGAGAGTTACAAGATTGATTTAAATGCCATACCCGTTTCTGCAGAGTTATTGGCATTACTGCAGGCAACGTCACTCTTCTTGAAGACAAACTCATGTCTGCTTTTCTTAGAACTTGACAACCTTCACTCAGGTGATAACATGAAACAGAACAAAATACTTTGCAATATTCCTTGTAGTCTAAATTCTCATCACCCCAATCCTGTAGAGTCAGTGCAAAGAACAGAGTAAGGATGCAGTTAATGCCCCTCCGTTTATGCAAATCCAGTCCTACACAAAGGCACTTATGTAAGGCCCTGGGGTAGGACTAACCAGAAATCAACCAACCAAAGAGCTTGAAAACTTGTCTTCTGTCCTTGGGAAGGCTCGCACTGATATCTCTGTCTATGAAAACAAGCAGAACAGCACGCATTTCTATCACTCAGAATCCTGTTTTTATTGCCCTTGTTTTATTGCCATTGTTTTATAACAGCAACAAAAATACTCAAAACTACACCATTAATAATAATAATTAAAAAAAAACAAAAAAACGCCTGTTAAAAGATTTCATTCCGGCAGCGGTTATTGAGTGGTCATAGCAGTGATGGTTTTTTTCCTGCCCTTTTCCATGAAATAAAATGCGTTTCTCAACCAGTGCTCCTGGTTGTATGGTGTCAGGAAAGTAACAGAGCATAAGAATAAGAGCACTGAATCCATTCCATGATTCTTTATCAAAGAATCACTTTCTTCAAAGCAAATTGCTTTTCACTTAAAGTAACGCAGTTTTCATCTCTGTAACACAACAAAGCTGTGCAGCTGAAAAAGTGGTAGGTAAAATATTATGTGACCAAATATTTTATGGATTCAAGTTGTTAATCACCCCTACTCACATATTTATTTATGCATCAAATATCTCCTTAACAATTAATTAAGCCTGAGGTTGCTCTTTCTATATCAAAAAATGAAATTTTTCATTCCTTACACGATGAGGCAATATAGAGCTCTTTCCAAGGTCTCTTAAAATGCTTAATAGCAAAAATAACTTTCCTATTCTGTTGTTACACAGCATGAATACGGCAAGGATTCTGTGGTAAACCAAACCATTAAATATGTTTTAGAACAGTGTCATTGGATACTTGGATTACAACTCTTGATTAAGCTGTTCATATCAAAAACATCATAACCAGTAAGGGCTGCAAACATTTTGCAAAATTATTTCTATCATTCATATATTCATAACACCTCAAACAATAACATACCAGATGTGCAGAGAACTATCATTTCATAGAAAGTTACTCCAGATAAATTCTTTAATACACATCTCATTATTTTGATGTACGAGAGGTGTTCAAAACTGACCTGGCAAATATTAGAACAATCCATGCCAAAATTCACCGTATCATATTGATACCATTTTTTCCTAACTGGAAACGAACACATCCTTTTGTTACCCCAAAATGTCTAGAGAAAAATATGAGCTACAAGACATATAAAATTATATACTTGCAACTTAAAGATTAACCATGTGTTTAATGTATGAGGACTGTTCCAACAGTAATACCTCCTATTTTATTACATCAGCCAGCAACATCAGAGGCAGATGATGTTGGTGTGATGGCAGAAGAGGTTGAACCTTCCCACTAATATCTCATTCCATGTTGTTGCCATGCAACAGAGGGCAGTGGAGGAGCAGTTTGACATAATGGATCCTGACATGGAAGATGCCTATGAAGCAAAGGAGTGCCACTGAACTCTTCCATGCAGAAAAAATGGCACCCACTGACAATCATGGATGCTCGCTGAACATTTACAGAGACCCACCAGGGGAGATGAGCACAGTGAGGCAGAGGGTATTGCATTTCAGTAGTGGCAGCAGCGACCATGCGTTACCTCTGCTGATGCAGATTTTTATAAGTGTAGTGTGCAGGCTCTTGACCATCACTGATGAATACATATCTAATGGTGGTGACTATGTTAAAAAACAGTGCTTTGCAGCTGAGAATTTGCTCTACTAAATGGTGCTATTGTGCTTTTTATAACTGTTGCAGTTTCCATGGAAATAAATAGGAAGCATTAATTTCGGAGTGACCTATGTAATTTGCTATTGTGGAGTTTTGTAAATAGCAAAACATACACAACAATTTACTGGCACCAGCAAGCTTATTTAGATTTCAGGATTTCAAAACGTCTATTCTTGTGCTAGGTTACCTTCCTGAAATCCTAAAATCAGTATACATCAGGTAAGTTCTGTTGATGAACAATGTAAACAAACATTGTAAAAACAGGAGAAAACAGCAACAAAACATACATCTCCAAAACAACCACCTGCCATTAATTGACAGTTTTACCTGTAGCTCTCAAACAGTAATAAGTCACCACCAAAGAATAGGATGTAAAGATAAATATCTGCATAGAGTTTTAAAACCTGTTGTCCTTGACTATGACACACAGGATAGAAAAGGAAAAAAAAACAAGAAACTGATGTCAATTAATAAAGAGATTTCGATTGGAGACAGACATTTGATTCTTGCACAGTCAACTTTAAACAAAGGCTTTTAACAAAGCCATCACATTAGTTCAAAATATTACAGATCTTTGCCATTTTCACAACTCAATAATAAATGCTCAGTTTTAACTTTGAGCATATAGCAACAAATCCATAGTACACAGCCTTCTAAATATAGTATAACATATTATACATATTTACTTCTATTTTTCTCTCAAGCTCCAGTCCAAAATTCTTATGACTGTTTTGAGGAAACAATGAAATAGAAAATTATTCTGGAGATCATGTTTAAGTGTTAATTCTGTAATATTCTTTTCCAGTAGAGATAGCTATGATAAATGTCAAGTGTTTGCAATTAGGTTTTTACGTTTCAGGCGCACAGTTTTTTATTTCCTATGAGAGCATTTTATAGCACGATTTTAAAACTTTGCTGTAAGACTCAGAAAACAACCTGTGGTACTAGAGCTTGATCCTCTCGGAACTTTACTCCCAGGAATATTATATATACACATCTGCAGCACCAGAGCTACAAACTCCCTCTGCAATCTTTTTTCCTTGGATCTTATGGAAAAAATATTATATATAATATAATATAATATAATAGCAATAACTGTAAATCTCAGTGCACTGCATTAGTGGCTTTCATTGGGAAAGAAACAAAAATAGTCCAAGCCATTTTTCCCTAAACCTGAGTACCAAAGGTCCTTGTCTTTCCAAAGCACATGCAGCTTTTCATTCTATGAATAACACTGACCTATTTGTCTGCAAAACAAAACAGGGGATCATTTTCTTTAGTAATACTATTTCTTTGTTATCTTCTCCAGCCACATACATAGGCCAGATCTGTTTAGAAAGAAGCAAACACCTAACGTTGTGTTTGTTTGACTTGTTACAAATGTCAATATTCAGATCTCATTTGACTTTTAACAAAAAATATACTCCAGTCATGTACTTCTATTAATGAAAGCACACATCAATTGCACCAAAAAATGCTCCAAGGAATACTTTCACCTCTTAAATTTCCCAAGCACTGGGTTAGAAAAAAAAAAAAAAAAAAAAAAAAAAAAAGCCATCTCAACTTCTGAGGGCATACCTTGTAGAGTCAGTTCACCATATGAAAGCTAAAATGAATACTGTTGATAAATGTGAGATTAAAAAGAGGTTTTGAAAGTCAATACGCCTTAAGGCAAATTTGTAATCACCTTGTTTTATGCAAGTAAAGGATTTGACTTGTCCACGGCAGGTCTGCAAGCAATTCTGCTGGTGGACAAGAAGAAAATCAGATCCAGCTCACTTTCCAGAGAGCTCTGTGAGATGAATTTATTTATGCAGCTTTTTATTCCCATTTTGGTTTCCAGATACAGTTCTGAAAACACTGAGCACTGAATAGTGAAAACACTTCTTATCAGATATTGCAAAACATAAACCATTTCTACTTCTTGCTACTAAAGAAAGCATAACTAAATTGACTGGGTAAGAATTGAAAAGCTCTTGGTAAGCATTAGTAGCTCCAGTGCTTTATAATACGTGAAAGTGAGATATCCTGCTAGTAGAAGAAGGTCAGTGTTGTACTTAAGGTACTGGTTATGGAGTCACAACAGCTGATTTTATTCCTGGCTATGCCAGACATAACAGGAATGTGAACATTTATAGGTAACAAGCAAATCAGACACAGCTTTTGCCCTGGTAGATAAAAAATATCCAGAGAACAGAATTCCATTAAAGTTTACAAAAAACTTTGACACTACTTTTTTGTACTTGTTTTTTCTTAAACCTAGGTAGTACTTTTTTTACACTAGAGCTAATTACACTAATTTTACTGATGTAAAATTAGGTAAGTTATTTAAGTTATTTGTTATGCAGCCTGCATTTGTTGACAAAGTACTTCTATCTACTTGGCACTGGTTAATTCTGTCGCTCCACTGTAGGAAGAAACACTTATTCAATTGGCATGACTGCAGCAACATATACAGGCTGTTTTTGGAAAAGGTTTGTCAAATAACTATTTCCTTACAGCTTAAATAAGGCTACCCAACAGGAAAAAAAAACCCTTTAACGTGATGCGAGCCTTTCTATTCCTACAGCCCATTATACAAAGAAAGATAAGGTCTTATTCTTCAAACAGAAAATGCAATATACTGTCTTAGAGCGCTGACAATGTCTGATTCTTATGCAAAAACAGTTGCATTAAAGTAGAATATATTACCTGTAAAGCAATGTGCATATAACTTACCTAGTAACTTCTAGTAACTTGCAACATTATGATGTTTACTCTTCTGCCTCTTCAGACAATTATCTACTATAAATGCTTCTAACTGAAGAGATTAATGTGCAAAAAAAAAAGAAAAGAACCAATACAACTCACAGATTCAGCTCTTCCACATACAAGGTAGGCATTACAAAGAACATACCACGATAGAGCAGTGCAATGGAAAAGCAAGAAAACTCTACATCCTAAACTGTGCACTGGAAAGACACCTCCAAATTTGTCATTTTGTAGCTCTCAGCAGACAGGCTTTTTTGCTGGCAAAGAAGAATGTACTGCACAAACTCTGATCTCCTGATCACTGAATTAATAACCCATTTGTCAACTTTCTCCTTCCCCCTAGTTATAGCTACGATATAACCGGGTCAAATTGACCCTTACTCATACATAAAAAAAGATTCTTGGATAAAAATTCTCAGAAACTACTTTCTGAAAGTCAAGATTACAAACTGGTTTTGTTAAAAAACACTTCTTTTTACCAAGTCTTTTTCTCAAAAGAATGTATGTTTAGCAATATACACATACAGAATTAAAGCAAAAAGAAATATGGGTTAGAGGAAGAAAGCGAGAAGATATATGCTGAAAAGCTGGCTTTGGTTTTGCTGTCTCCGTATGTCCCTCTTCAGAAGGAGCTGCTTTCATTTCAGAAGCAGAAGCCTTGTTAGTATTTTAGTATTTGTGACACAGAAATCAACGAACAACAGCAGTCAGTCAAGCATGTGAGAGAGCTCCACAATGTATTTTCCTCACTGTATGCTCAGACTGCTTGGACTGAATTGGAAATGTGTTTTATCTCAGTCACAACAGAAGATATCCTCTTAAATCTCATTTAGAAGAGTCCGTAAGAATAATTTTACATGTGCTGATTTTCATATTTATGAAATATAATAAGTACTATTATAATATTATTATAATAATATAAATATAAAAATAATCCCTAGTTCAAAATTGCAATTCAAATGAAAGAGCTTAACAGATAACAGCTAAGGTTTGTATCAATACATAAGCCCAAAATACAAACACTTGGGGTACTTTTTTCATCATTTCTGCACAGTAGCTCTCTAGAAAAAGCCTAAACCTTTCCTCTCCAGTCATTTATATACTACTCATTTTCAGCTATCCTACAGATGATGCTCAGCTAAACATGAGCCAACAGTGTGCACAGGTGGCCAAGAGAGCCAATGCCATCCTGGCCTGCATTAGAAATAGTGAGGCCAGCAGGAGCAGGGAAGTGATCATCCCCCTGTACTCAGCACTGGTGAGGCCGCACCTCAAGTACTGTGCTCATTTTTGGGCCCCTCAGTACAAAAAAGACATCGAGACCCTGGAATGTGTCCAGAGAAGGACAGTGAAACTGGTGAGGGGTCTGGAGCACAAGTCTTATGAGGAGCAGCTGAAGGAGCTGGGATTGTTCAGTCTGGAAAAGCAGAGGGTCAGAAGAGACCTCATTGCACTCTACAACTTCCTGAAGGGAGGTTGTGGTGAGGAGGAGTTTGGCTTCTTCTCCCAGGCAACAAACAGGACCCGAGGAAATGGACACAAGTTGTACCAGAGGAGATTTAGGTTACACGTAAGGAAAAGCTTTTTCTCTCAGACAGTGGTCAGACACTGGAATGGCTGCCCAGGGAGGTGGTGGAGTTGCCGTCCCCGGCAGTGTTCAAGAGGTATCTGGATGAGGAGCTACGAGACATGGTTTAGAGGCTCGTTGTAGCAATGGTAATGGGAAGATTAGATGATCTGGTAGGTCCTTTCCAAGCTTGTAATTCTATGATTCTATGAAGGAAATACCCCTTGTTGGGCGTGAAATGCTGAGTCATTTCTGTTTAAAAACTCATTCAAGATTGGGAAAAGTAGCATCCAACTTTAGTCCATTCTTCAGCAGTTCCAATGATTTATTGCTTTAGAATACCTTATGTCTTCCACACACCTTGATTAACACAGCAGTTACAAATTCCAGCTTCACATCAATTCTATTCCTGGCATCCACTTTTGCCAGTTACTGTTGAAGCATAATGGGAATCTGGCATTGTCTTTCATACATTGAAACCTTCTATGCGTTTGCCCAATGATTGCTAGAAAAGAACTAAGTTATAATGCTTGACTTCCTTCAAGAATGTATTAATGTTTAATCTTGTGTGTTATTAAATAAAGCTCATCGTCTCACGGGCGGAAGTACAAAGGACAAAGTATAAAATTTTATTAGAAGTAACCGAAAAGGAGCACTTCTCCAAAATCCATCTCGCTTCTGATCTTCTTTTAAGAAATATGGGAAATACACAAAACAAAAAAAGCCTATCCACACAACGTATTTTCTTGGTTATTCCCAATTTCCATGAATGAGGAAGCTATTGTCTTAAGATCATAATAACGGGTAGTTTTGTGGACACCTGGGTAGAAATGAATCCCACTGTCCAGTTGCCCAAAGAAGTCTTCAGAGGACACAAGACAGAAACTTCCTTTGAAAGTTTCATGTTCTCAAATTATCTGAATATGATAAGCTCAAAGTGATTTACCATTACCTATCAGAATAATAATTATACAAATTATACAAAAAATATAAATTATTTTATAAGCTGTGAAATTCAGGTTTTACCTGGAAAATGAACATTTCAACACAAATGTTAATATAACACTACAGAAGAAACAAAACAGCCTACCAGGACAATCTGAAATTAGATATCCGTTACCTCTTGTCACACACATACGCACACAAAAACCCAATACTCTGAAAAAAAATCTAGATTAAAAAAAGAAACACTTCAAAAATATAATGAAAACAATCAGATATAAATATTTAAGCGCGACTAGATAAAAATTACACATAATGCTACAACACGCTAATCCAAGAGGGGTTCTACTATGCTAGAGAAAGCTACTGTTATTATTAATAACAATCACACAAGCCTGGAAAAAAAAAATCTCCCCTTACATTATTTATATTCATAATTTGTGATTCTGGAAGTGTTCACATTGTAAGAACAATAGTAAAAAGCAGAACACTATCCATTAATGCTGCTCTAAATTTGTAAGCACCAAAGAGCACAGAGGAGTTCTGCATGTTCTCCAATTCTCCATACCAACCTGTGGAATCTGAAATCCTTGTTATACAAATAGCCCATGCAAAGGTTTTTAGCTGCCTACTTCTGCAATCAATAGGTTCAAAACAAATTGAAACATATACTGCTAACAATGTTCTATCTATCAAGTCATAAGAAAACCTTCATACTGTAAGAGGGCTATATAGCAGTGAATTCTAATGATTACAAGATATTCTTGTAAACTTCTAGCCTGTTTTCTTAACATTTGATACCATTACTGTGTCATTATCAAGTGCCTGCAGCTGTTCACAAGCTCAAGGCCTTAATGTAATCAGTAACAGGAGTTATCATAACAGAACTCATATAAAAAGGCTATTTATAGCCCAAGAATGCACCATTGAAAAATCCAATTTTGACTGCAAGGCAATCTACTATATCTTGTTTTTCTGTGGATCTAATACCAAGCTGAAAAGCAAAGACAGAAATACCAGTGTGCAGCATATACATACCCACCAAAAATAGGCAGGAACAATCCATTAGTACACAAATTGGAAGCACAGGCACATCTCTAAGATAACCAATATACATTTCTCTCTCAAGATTTAAGTATTAAATATCATGAATGCTATTGGGCTAAATACGAGCTTCTTAAATGTAAATGAATGTTCTGTGACTGAAGCTGGAGAAAAGAAAGTTCATGCTGTTATCAGAGCAGAGGTCTAATTTCTTCTCCCTTTTAATTCCTCCTCCCACAACTGTCCTTCTTGCAAAATTTTCTTTGGCCTGATTAGCATTTTTTTTTAATCTTCCTATTTGAGGTGACTCCTATCAGGACTTTAACATGAGAGGCTTACTTAATTAAGTATGCTGTCCTGAAGATTTCCCTTTATCTTTATTCCCTAATTGAAGGCATTCATAAAGGAATTAATTCCCTTAGAAGTAATCATTTTAAACATTCTCAAGACAAAAAGGAGAATATGAGCAGTGGTCAACAGCCACCTCCTGCTTATGATTACGAGATTTTACCACTTGCTGGAGAAACATCCCATCTTGTTAATAAAATGATCAGCTGCTAGAAAACTTTGGAATCCCTAAGACCCAAAAATCCCATTGAAAGCTGTGTCAGTACATCATTTGTAAAAAAAAAAAAAAACCCAAACCCTCAAATACATATTTGATTTTAAGTAGATCAGTCTGAAAGTAATGCCTTCTACTTATTTCCATGAAAACTATAACACAAAGAGCACAACTACACACTGTCTGATAGAGCAAATTCTCAGCCATAAAACCCTACTTTTCAACATAGTTGCCACCAATAGTTTTGCATTTTCACCAGTGATGAACAAGAGACTACCTACCAGCTCATAAAAATCTGCAGTAGTTTATGGAAAACCACTGTTGCTGCCGCTGCTACTGAAAAGCATCACCTGCCACCTCACTGTGCTCACATCCACTGCTAGGTCTCCATAAATACTCAGCAAGCATCACTGAATGCCAATGGCTGCCATTTTTCCCCGTATGGAGGAATTCAATGATACCTCTTTGCTTCTCTATTCTCAATACTTTAAGAATAGTACAGCTTCAAGAGTCAGGACTTTAAACAGCAATCCACAAAATTTTTCAATATCCATCTTAATGATAACCTAGAGTGAGTGATACAAAATTATGACTGTTATTAAGCACTGTTCTAATAACCCAAACTGTGCATCCTTTGGAGTCAGATAGGAATGTTAATCTGTTTGGAACAAAAGACAGCTCAGACAGCATTCCATAAAGAGAAGATATCATTAGCTTTCTGGTGCTTTAATACTGTAGTTTGGCATCCCCTACCCAAGAGTATCACTCACTCACTGACAATACCACCAATGAGGAGCTGCCTCAAAAAATATCTGCTTCATGGATCTGTCAATGAAAGGTGCAGAGCTGCAATAGAATGGACTAACCATCTCAGTTCTCCTGTCTTTATACAAACGTAGCCGTTCCTGGCTTCACTTATGAGTAAGAACAATGTTAGTACCTACCACATCTTCCTTCTGAAAACTATGAGGATTCAGGCTCCATTGGTCAGAGGTTAATCTTTTAAAGCTAAAGTGAATAAAGCTGAGTTATCGGTAGTAACTCGGCAACATTAAAGTGGAAGTTCCCTGCAGCTTCAGTGGGCTTCAACTGTCAAGTCTTTTGTATATTTGAAGAAATTGAGAGCGTTTTTACCATTGTCTGCTTCAATGACCACATACTTGTATCGCACTTTGGAGAGATCATGGAACCAAAATCTCAGGTGGTCAGGTCAGAATTCAGGAGATGAATACCAAAGCACAGATTTCTGGAGAATCAGAGTTTATATATTTACAGAGGTTTTCTTCACAACGAAGCTATTGCAGTGTACCAGGTTTCTTACTCCAAACATACCTTCTCAAATGATTCAGAGGAGGCAGTTTATTGTACTGAGAAAGTGTCCTAATAGAGAAGATATGAAACTTCAGTTTTGAATTTCAAGTTGATGAAGCCTAAAATAATCAAATACCAAAAAAAATGACCAAAATCATTCAAATTTGACAAACATTGGCAAAAATAAGACCAGAATCTTTGACAGTACTGATGATTTTTTTTGTTTTTTAACGCTACAAATACAAAGTAATAATAATAGTAATAATAAATTCCGACAAAAGTGAATTAGAACAAGATTACAGAAGCAATACCTTAGAAACCAGTAGAGTTTGACCTTGTTTGTTTGTACATTACAATGGGGAAAAAATAAACAAACAAAAATAGCTTGTCTTTTTACCAGTTAGAACGTTTGCTTGGGTTGTTTTTGGACAGTAACAAAGGAACAAAGTACAAGGTTAATTTGTAATAACATTAAGAGTTGATCCCAAGTTTCACAGAAAGAAGTTTCTTTTCTGCATTAAAAAAAAATAAAAATGCAATAATGAATGAACCAATGTAAAAAACTGCAAAAAGACAGGACATAAACATAGGATTATTATGAAGGTGATGTTTCAGCCAGGCCACTTGAATATAAGCCAGGCAATATCCTTTATTGCTAAACTCTGAAATTGTTCAGCTCTGCCTCCTTATTTTTGTCTAAATAAACCTGTAGCTTTATTCCAGTTTCAAGATGACTGGTCAAAGCACATAGGTGCGTGCCTTAAAATGACAAGTTGTAATAGTACTCTAAATAACTTTAATCTAATGTAACAGCAACAAACCTCTCCTTGATGGGAGGAAACAGCCCTTTAAACAAAGAACAGAGCATGGAAACTAGAGCAAAAACCACCAGCTGAGTCACTGCAAAAGGGAGACCAACTGAATCTGGTCTCATATTAGAGACTTCAAATAAAAATCTTGAGCTCTCTAAGTCAGCTCTTTGTAGGATGTTTTTTCTGTTAGTCTGTAAACTGGTTGGAAAGACTTTTCCCCTTTTCTTCTGCATCTCAAACTGTCTTTTTTGTGTAATTTAAGACTTGTTTAGGAGCTGGAATGAAAAAAGACTAAGAACTGATAAAAGAGAATGTGTGCAATGCTCTCCAGCCTGGAAAGAAATCTGGCAAGAAACAGACGGACTGGAATTACAGAGTAAATTTAACTAATGCATCTTTTGGTTGGAAAAGATATTTCAACCCTCAGGCAGTTAAAAACAGTGCAAACCCTGGAGCAACGCTATTTAAACCGCAGTTTCCAGACCTCCTTACATCTAATACAGACAGAAAGTAAATACACAAAAAATAATGATGGGTACCTCTGGCATAATCTTCCAGAACTAATCAATTTAGGGTGTTCAGGCACAATTTCGTGCACAGATAACACAGGTAGAATAGACTAAGAGGAGATGGAAGTGCCTCACCACTCTGCATCTGTGTCCTACAGGGTTGGAATTTTTTCCCTTCAAGTGCCCAAAATGCACATTAGATGCCATAACATACTGTTCATTGTAAGAACAAACAACAGAATTATTCACTTGACAGCCCTACTAAGAGTATAGGAAACAAACATGAGAAAAGAGTTCTTATCCTTCAAAGCTTGAAAATAGAAGAAAAAGGCTACTGTGAGGAAACAGAGGCACAAACTAGCCCTTGTCTACACAAAGACTGTACACACTAATACAGTTACACTAACGAGCAGTCATTTACATACCCAGAATAAAGCTTGACATAGCACTAAATAAATAGATAAATAAATAAATATTTCTGGTTTTCAAAGTAAGCTCTAAAAGCATTAAAGCAACAGCAAAGTTAGTCAATATTGTAAGCCACTTACTCTAGATTAGCATACCAAAGACTAGTTGCTTGAAAATCTGCCAATTATTACAGGTCAATAAAAGTGCTTGTGCTTTTGCTTGGTTTAAAAGTCAAGAGAATACAAGAGTATTTCAGCCAAAAACATCTATCACTAAAAGTTTAAGTATCATCTCCTTAGCAATTTATGTTTGTTAACAGAATTATCTGTAAAACTTTCAAGAATGAGGTTTCAAGAGGGTACACTAGAAGAGCCTGAATTATAACAGTAAAAAAAATAGCAATTTGACTTCAATTACAACAGTCAAAGCTCAATATAAAATGTAAAATTAGAAGAGGAAACATTTAAAGAAACATCCACTTTTTGCCATAAAGTTGCTCTCAGTTCTTTGCCAAAGAGCTTTATGTGAAATTCTGTTAACACAGAAAAGGGAAGTGACATTCAACTGCAAGCTCCAAAAGTAACATCACTTGTTTTGTTATGTTGGGCCAAGACCTCAGAGGCGTATATTGGAAATATGGCAGCAAAGGCTGAACCTTCCCACCAATATTCCATTACATTTTGTTGCTGTGCAACAGATGGCAGCAGAGGGGCAGTCTGACAAAATGGTGTCTGACATGGAAGGGTGCATGAAGCAAAGAGCTATCACTGAATTACTCCATGTGGAAAAAATGGCACCCACTGACATTCATCAGTGCTTGCTGAATGCTTATGGAGACCCAACAGTGGATGTGAGGTGGTGGTGCATCTCAGCAATGGCAAAAGTGAGGTGAAACACAAGCCACGTTCCAGTCAGACACACACATTTTTTACAAGCTTTTCATGTAGTCTCTTGTTCATTACTGGTGAAAATGCACAGCTAATGGTGGTGACTATGTTGAAAAACAGTGTTTTGTAGATGAGAATTTGCTCCATCAAACAGTGTTATTGTGCTCTCCTGATGAATTAAGAGTTTCCTTGGAAATAAATAGGAAGCATTACTTTTGGATTGATCCACATACAATCAAATATGTATGTGAGGTTTTTTTTTTATACAAATGATTTCCTGGAAATAACAGTGTGAGAGTATCTGGATTTGGATTCTAAACGATAACAATATCTACTTGTTTAGAATATCAATGAAGGCAAAAGAGGCAAGAAAACATCCAAAAAAAAAAAAAATTGAGTGTTCTTCCCCTTGAGATTCTCTTCAGATTTATTTTTGCACTTCTAATTGAATTTAAAGAAACAAGGCACTAATTACCTTGAACTACTTTTGTGATGAAATACCTCTTTGGCTTATCCTTGAACAGGGGAAGAACTGGCACTCCAATGCAA
The DNA here is from genome assembly GCF_019238085.1 of Lagopus leucura. Classification (NCBI taxonomy): domain Eukaryota; kingdom Metazoa; phylum Chordata; class Aves; order Galliformes; family Phasianidae; genus Lagopus; species Lagopus leucura. Next base: position 1,884,519 of record NW_024962267.1, read on the forward strand.
GTTATTCAGGTTTTGCTTTCAGAAAGACTTAAAAATTAATATTAAATATATAGCAAGTTAGTTTTAGTTCATTTGACCAAAGAAAGCTGAAAGTATACTAATGAATGGAAAGTTATCATTTCCTACAAGAAACATTTTCCCCCACTTATATCCATTTTGATCTTTATTGGAGGCAATAGTACTAGTTACTAATTTTGAAAATTAAAACAGGAAATGCACAACTGTTTTACATGTTCAGTTCCTTGACAGTTCTTACAGAACATGAACTCCAAGACACAATTAGGTTTCCATACGTGAGCTCACTGGTTTCATCTAACAACAGCCAACACTTAAAATATTGTCAGAAAAGGCAACATTTCCCACTATGCTCTTAGCATAGAATCATAGGGGTTGGAAAGGACTTCTGGAGGTTATCTAGTTCAAAACCACTTCCAAACCGACTTCTCTACAGTGGGTTTCAGAGGAAAGTGTCCAGAAAGGTTTTGAGCGTCTCCAGACAACAAGAGTCCACCATCTCTCTGCACAGTTTGTTTCAGGGCTTTGTCATCCTCAAAATAAAAAAGCCTTTCCTCATGCTCATATGGAACTCCTATGTTCCAGGTTGTGCCTGCTGCTCTTTGTACTCCTGCTGAGCACCACTTAAAGGAACCTGGCCCCATTCTCTTGACACCTGGCCTTTAGATGTTTGTAAATATTGATAAGATCTGTCCTCAGTCTTCTCCAGGCTGAACAGTTCCATGTCTTTGTCTTTTCTCATAAGTGAGATGCTCCAGGTCCCTCATTATCTTTGCAGCCCTCCACTGGACTCTCTCCAGAACCTAACTGTCTTTTTTGACAATTCTCCAGATGTGGTGTCACCAGGACAGAGTAGAGGGAGAGGATCACCTCCCTCGACCTGCTGACCATGTTCTTTTTAATGCACCCCACTGGCCTTTTAACACACACCACTGACCTTTTAATATACCCCACAATGTCAGTGTCACTGGTCTTCTTGGCCACATGAGCACACTGCTGGCCCATGGTCAACCTGTTCTCCAACACAACACACAGGTCCCTCTCTGCACAGCTCCCTTCTAGCAGCTCAGCCCCTAACTTGTACTGACGCATGCACTTATTCCTGTCCAGGTATAGGACTCTGAACTTATCCCTGTTGAACATCAAAAGGTTCCCATCCGCCCAAGTCTCGAGCCTGTCCAAGTCTTGCTGAATGGCAGCACAGCCTTCTGGTGTGTGTCAGCCACACACCAGCTTTGTATCCTCAGCAAACTTGCTGAGAGTGCATTCTATCCCTTCATTCAGGTCATTGATGATGTTGTACAACACAGGATCCTGAGGAACATCATTAGCTACAGCCTCCAACTAGATTCTGCACTACTGCACACAACACTCGGAGCTCTGCTAGTCAGACAGTTCTCAGACCACCTCGCTGACCATTGGCCTATCCCACACTTCCTGAGCTTGCTTAAGACGATGTTATGGGAGACAGTGTCAAAAGCCTTGCAGAAGTCAAAGTACACAGCATCCACTGCTCTCCTCCCATCTACTGAGCCATTCACAGTGTCATACAAGGCTACCAGATTGGTCAAGCATGATTTCCCCTTGGCAAATCCATGTAGACTACTTCCACAGCTTCTGATAATCTTCTTCTCATGCACTTGCTTAGAGATGACATCCAGAATAAGCTGTTCCATCAAGTAAAATGCTATTTATATCAAAAGCACTCAATCCCCTTCTATTTTTCTTCTAAGGACACCAAATTTGATGATTTCATACATAGTAAATTATATAATCCACAAAATGGTTTTACTGTCCATACATTCAGCTGTTGATTTCATCTCCATATTACCCTCTTAAGGGTGAGGACATTAAAAAGTGACTCACTTTTTGGTGAAAAGGTAGGGAGATGAACTTGGATGAAAGAAAACAGTAGCAATGAGACAAGGGAAAAAAAACTTAGTTTACTAAATATAGTGGTGTAATGTGAGATAACACAGTATAATACAATGTGATTGGAATTGAAACTAATAAATCAAATAAGATGAGGAAGAGTTTTCAAAACTGAAGTCCTTACTCTAATGTTGTAGGTAAAGCAGAGAGGGAGCAAAGAGGGAAGTCTCGTGGCTCTCAGATCATATTATCTTTCCCTCCAAACAGAAAACTGAAAAATGAAGTCTTCTGGGAGTTGTAGTTCATACTTTTCTTCTGAGACCAAGAGATCAGAAATATTGACAATCCATGGAAAGAGATGGAAAGCGAGGGGGAAAGGAAGAAAGACAATAAATAATCAAGTTTGCCTCTGAAAGTAAGCTTGTTTTAATTACTGTTAACATGTTGGGATTATAAGTCTGAGAATATAAAACAAAACACTTCCCAAACAGAGGAGAAACAAGGAGACCGACAGCTGTGTTGATGAGACAGATTGAACAACGTTCAGACACACAGATGTCCCACTTTCCAAGCACAGTGGCAACCCACTATTCTGCTATGTGGCTTTTACTATTTTGCTTTTACAAACTTATTTCCAGTAAGTCAGCCCCACAAACAGACATGCTGTTCAAGCAGCACGTTCAATGCTTTAAAAGCTTTAAAAGGCTCGTGGTAATGGACCGTGAAAAGACAGTAAGAACTTCAGCTTAGGAAAACAAGAGTTCAAAATAACGTTAGTAATATATTTTGAAAAAGAAAGGTATTTAAGTATCCCACCCCTTCAAATGTCATAGATGTTATGAGAGTGGTAATGGCACCAATAGATATTTCTGAAAACTTCTTTTATTCCTTAGAAATAGAATATATCTTCTGGAGATAAAAATAAGACAAAAGAGTTGCACATTCATTTTTTGTTTTATTTTAGAAACACGTATTTTGATAATAGTTATCTATTAGATATAAGGAGAAACCCACTCTGTAATTTTTCTTTATTATTCCTGAAATTAAAAGCATAGCACAAACTAAATCAAAGAGAAAGCAATCTAAAATAAGAATAATTGAAAACATATGTAGATCATCACAGAGGCAGCAGAAAATATTCAAATATTCTGGCAGCTGTCAACACTGTATACAAAGAACAAAAAAGTAGTAGAAGAACAAGAAAAAAGAGTGCTTAAGTTTTAGCTCACTTATCTTAAAAGTTAGGAAACTGCAACAGTAATAAGTGTGACCTTGGGGCTACTTTCAGTTAGAGGCTTCAATACACACTGATTAGGTGCGTGCAGACAGAGTTTTTGCAAAGTAGACAAAACCCGAACATGGTATGGAAATACCATGCTTCCAAGCACGGCCTCCACAGCCAACTGTTGGAAGTCAAAGCCAAAGCCGGTTTGCTCCTCCTATTTGCAGATGCACTTAGCATTCATTCCCTCTCCTTTTCACAGTTAAGTAATTTCACAAAGATATTAGAAGACTTCAACTTGAATTTCAGATATATGAGTTTAACTCAATAGCTGCCATTCACACTTAGACTTTAATAACATTAGATTAATAACAAAAGACCAGTCATGCTGAGTCTGCCTAATGCTCTACCTCGCCCAACACAGTTTCTCCACATCTAGGTAAAAGGCCTGTGGACAGTAACTTGTGGTCATGTAAGAATGCCTCCAGAAAACATAAAGACTCTAAATTTTTCAGCACTCTGGAAAATGGATCAGGCTTTCCATGCATGCTATTCTTGTTTTAACTCACCTTGTTAAGTAACCAGCTGTTTTCGTTTCTCCTTCTACCAGAGAGTACTATATTCTTTAGTGAAAAACCAGGAGAAATGGAAGGACTGCAAGGAGAAACTGTCATAAAAACGTATAACAAGAGTGCTTGAGAAACAGAAGTGAAATCTGTCAAGAGAGGAACTTCAGCTTCTGAGAACCCGAAGCTCACATTTAGCTGGCTTAACTGATCGTACCAGTCAGTAATTTTAACCATGACAGGCCACAAAAGCAGACAGCTGACCTTTGCATATTAATTCATGCTTGGGAAATCTATACCTTTCAGTCGCAAGCAAAAAGATCACCACAATGGGCACAATTTAAGCTAGCAACATGAGTATTTTGAACAAATTTTTTAAAATGTGGCTTGCAGTCCTTCTATTCTTGAAAGACAGCGTTTTTCCTGCCTCTGTGAAAAGACTATGAATACTTCAGCCTTGCCCAGGCATGAAACTAGCATGATTCTACACTACTGTATCAGCCATGTTTACATATAAACTGACCAGAAATACTTCACATTAGTACTCTGTTGGTGGAAAGAAAAAAAAGCAGCGCAAACAGTCCAGAAAGCCACTACAGTTATTTTTAGAGAATATGTAATACATGGCAAGAAAGAATCTGTGGAGTTTACCAAACATAAGAGAGGGAAAAAAGAAAGAAAGGAGGAAAAGAAAGGGATCTCATTAATGCATCAACCCAAAATTTGCTGGGTGAGTCTCTAGCATCTGTTCTTTATAGCAGATACACAGAAACAACCATGGCTGGTCACTTTCAGAGAAGTCAATAAAGACAGTACAATTACAAGAAACTTTAACTTCTATACAAATTCGTGATGGAAAAAGAAAAAAAAAAAATAAAAAGCCTGAATAAATATCAGCAGTGTAAGCTTTTACACCTTCATTATTGCCCCTAAAATTATTAGAACAGAGATCTCACAGACCACCGAAACACGCAATGTGAAAGAGGTAGCACCTTTAATCTCATGAATGTTCCATGTCAGAATTCTTTCCAGTCTCAAAAAAAAAAAAAACCAGAGAAATGAGACAGGTAAATTTTTAAAGAGTAAGATAAATCTTCAACATCAGCAATCCCCATTAATTGGAAGCTCCTCCTCTTTATCCTCTATCCCTGCCTGGGACAAGGAATATGCTGCACTAGGAGCACAGCAGGGCTGTCAGTCTGCCCCCTCGCAACTCCCCTTTGCTTACATTTTAGGGTATTTATAGAAGCATAGTAACAAGACATATGTCATATACATGCTTAACAATAATTGTAAACATGCATACAAAATATACACAGATACACACTTATATATAATATCAACTATGCACACACAGATAAAACACAGCCATGCCCAGCGTTTATTCCTTCCCTGGCAGTTACTTTTTCATTCAATTACTCTAGCAAAATTAGACTTCCAGATAAAAGGAGCTGTTGAGTGATTGTTAAAACCCTCCATGCTATAGCACTAATGACAATAATTGAAGGTAGAGAGGAAGAAAGAAATTGACTTCTTATTTAAGGATGTAAAATTTTGTCTGCTCCTTGTCCCACTTTATTAAAAAAAAAATAAAAAAATTGCAGAGTCACATTTTCGGTCTGTGAAAGAACTGTCAGATTCTGAAACCTCATTTTCTATAACCAGTAATGGTCTACTGAGAAAATTACATCAAATTACAGAAATATGGAACATCCTTATTAAAAAAATATTGTAATGGGCAACTTGGGTTTTCTTCAAGCCTTCATGAAAACGGTTTAGTATTTGTCAAATAATAATTTACAAACCTTACCTGTTTAGTTCTTGAAGTTGCCTTGGGCAACAGACTTGCTGACAAAACTGATGCAAATGGAGAACAACATAGCTCAGGAAAAGGATTTGGAATTGATGGGATTTCCAAAATCTTGCCGTCTGTCTTTTTTCTCCTGTTCAATAAAATACAGAATAATAACTATCACAAAAACTGCCATTAGAATTGCAGTAATCAACTACATTGCATGCCATGCTAAGGCACCAGTACCCCGATAGTTGCTAGTTGCAGCAATTAGCTTCTTGTACGGTTATTTTTTAATCAGTAGGCTGAATCTATTAACATACAGTGCTTAATTCTACTTGAAAGCAATCCAAGTATTCAGCTCTGAATATAAAGTTGTTTGAATACGGGTAAGTCTTTGCAGAGTAAGAGCATGGATATATTTACATTGGCTCCTAAGGACATTGGTAAATATTTTGTTGTTCCTGTATTCATGCCATTCCCTATGTACAAATATTACAACAGCGGATGCATGTAACTTCTCAGTAATACTTCCCAAGCACATCACAACTACATATCAATCAAATAGAAACTTTTTTTCCTCCAGAACCAGGAGTCAAAGTGATTGACAAGACAGAACAGGGCAGAACAATACACTCATTTCTGTCTCCAATTACTTTTGTGTTTGAATCTCCATAACCCCACCACACTACAAATGGCTCAGTAGTTTCTGGCGACTTAAATCTAATTGTGTCACAAATATCAGCAAGCAGCACTTGCAAGAGTTGGGAAGATAATCACTACTATACTTGCAGAAGAGTTCCATTAGGCACTGGCTCAAAATATTACATTAATAAGACGGTGAAATAAGACGCTGCTGCGTTACAGGACATGGCCGTCTTACACAGAAAATATCAAGGAGCACTTTTTCTGCTTGATTTCATTTGGGGAGCAGGACCCAAAACACCCCAGGTATTTTAACCTGCCAACAGATAACTAGACCCTTCTGCATGTGTGAGCTGATAGCTCCAAGCTTAATATTTATTACATTCATCGGTGTTATTCTAGATGTTGCATACTGATTGGTACAAAAGTGTAGGAAACCATCAGAGTACAGTAACTGTGGAACAGCAATGGATCTCTTAATGGAAACCCACGCAGAACCTTCACTTAAAGTGGTACTGAGCACTAAAAAAAAGAGTAGAAACTATCCGTCGTATGCGGTCTTTCGATACATCCTGAACTCCAGTCTACCAAAACCGATCAGATGCGTCATAAAAAGCCCAGTCACACGTTCCTCGCCCAAAACCAGAGCTCCATGGCTTGAATGGTCAGCCCTAGCGGCTCCAGCCCGGCGGCACGAAGAGGGCTCGCTCTGCCCGGCGCTGCCTGTTGAGGAGGAGCGGCTCCCTTCGCCCCGAGCGGGCAACGCCACCTCTCTTCACCTCAAACTGAGAAACCTCTTTTAAGAAAAGGGAACAGTGGGAGATGCTCCGCATCAACTGCATTTCGTAAAACCTCACCTCGCAACTTTTCAGTGCGTTCTGGGGCCAGAAGCTGGGACTGGGAGCCCTCCCGCCCGCCTTTACCTCTCCCCTCAGCGCCAGCCCCTCCCGCAGCGGAGCCGACCGCTTGCAGCACCGCGAGGCAACTTCGCACCACGCGCAAGTCGTGCCCGGCCGCCCCTCCTTCCACAGCGCCCTCCCGGCGTCCCAAAGCCTCACCTGTCGGGGGGCGGCGGCGGCGGCTCCCCGCTCGGAGCCCGGGGCGGCGGCCTGGGGCAGCGCACCGCGCCGCGAGAGCCGCTGCCTGCGGGCTCTGCCGCCCGTCCGGCGCCGGGCGGTGCACCGGGCCACGGGGCGGCCATCAGCGACGGGGACGTCCCGGCTGCGCGCGGGCGGCACGTCGGCCGGCGGCCCCGGCGCCGCCGGGCGGAGGCTGCTCTGCCGCGGAGGAGGGAGGAGGTGGAGGAGAGGGGGGTAAGCGCCGCCCGGGCGGCGAGCCGTACCGAGCGCCTTCCCCGGCACACACGTGCGCGGGCGGCGGCGGGGGCGGGCGGCCGCCGGCTCCGCGCCGCGGCGGGCAGGGGGAGGAGGCGGCGACCCGCGCCCTGCAGCCCGCCTCCTCCTTGGCGGCGGGACCGGGCGGCGCGGGCAGGTGCGCGGCCCTCGCGTCAGCTGCCCCCCTCAGGGCATCGGGACGGGCCGTCGCTGTGGGAGGGGGCGGCGTGCTGCCGAGCGGCGCCCGACGGCGGCGACGGCGCGGGGTACCGCCCGCCGCGGGGCTCGGCCTCCGCGCCTGGTCGCTGAGTAAGGCTTCCTCCATCGGTGTCTGTGGCACCTCGGCCGCCCCTCGTGCCGCGATGGGACCCGCCGCTGCTGCCGTCTGCGGGCAGCCTGCCCCGGCAGCTTTCTCAGCGCCTTGCAGGTCATTAACCGAGCTGCCCGATCCCTCTGTGAGGTCGGGAATTCACGATTACGCCTCGCAGAAATGCGGAGTGAGCAAAGCTGGGAAATAAAGCCGTTACCTTAAAGCCGAGCAGGCAGCTTGGGGAAGAGCTGCGTTCCTAGCTGGGCCGAGGGCGCGCGTTCGGCCTCAGCTTCCCCGGAGCAGAGCGGGAAGGTTTGCTCCTCGTGAGGAAGCTCCGGCTCTGCTTCAGCTACACGCGATGCCAACCATGTGGCAGCTCCACGGCTGTTCTTATCAGCGTTCATCCAATTACTCAATAAAAATACCCCCTCTCTGCGTGGAGAACAGTTTCACAGCATGAAGTGGAATGTGTAAAATCACGTAAGCCATTGAATAGGATAGAAAGGTAAAATAATTCAGAGGTTGCGCTCAAGCCCTGGCAGAAACAGCTGTATGTAGAAACCTGATTTTCCTTAACTCGCTCAGAAGCAGAGCTGACATCTGACTGATGAGAATAGAGAGTGCTTTGGGATAAACATGTTTTTCTGTTTTCCTGAGCCCACTGAAGAAATTCTCCCACAGAAGCCAAAATTTTGAATTGGAGAAAGATGATATCTTTTTTTTTTTCCTGAAATAGAAGCAATAATCACAGTTTTCATTTTAGCTGAGTTGCAGATGATTTTGCAGGATATTTTTTTTTCAATGAAACTAAGGATCCCTTGTCTTGAGAACAGTTCATTCTGTGTTCTGCTGACAGCAGAAGTGCAGGTGTGAGTTGATTGAGAATTCTTATATACAGAGACTGGCAAACAGATCCAGAATTTTACACTGTCAGATGATTGATTTGATTTGTTTGTTGCTTCCAAAGGGCTATCCTTTTATACATTTGCACAGGCCAGACTAATTCTGTCTGATTCACTTGTATGTGGCATACAAAGCTTCACTTTCTTCAGAAGATTAGGAGGAAGGACAACTGTGTGTGTGTTTGGGTTGGAAAACTGGGCTCAGGAAGAGATAAGAGCCCTTCAAGCAGCTATCAGGTTTTAAAAAGTTCAACCATGGAAGGAAAGTATGTTTTGAGGTTTTCGGCCTATTTGGACAATTTATTTTGTAGCTACAAATTGAGGTACATGGTAGATTTTTGTGCATTAGGCTTCATCTCGTAATTGTTTTTAAATGGAAAGCAAATAGAACAACACAATTAGAATATTATCAAATAAATATTTACTTGCTTCAAAATAACTTTGCTAGGTTTCTAATGAGTCACGGCAGCAAAAGAGCCCCTTGTATAAAAAGATTTTTTAAAAAATGAAATGCTGTTATAATTTCACTTGAATGTAGTAATTTAAGAATTCTTAAATTCTTCTTGTAGACCATCCTTGTGCCTTCTGCTTTCTGTGCACAAACAAGACAATGCAGTCATCACAAAGCTGAGGCACAGGAAGACCTAAGGGATTGCTTCAGCGTAGCATAGGAAGCATTGTGTAGATGAGAATGTGGGACTAGTTTTTTCTGACTTACTTTCTCCTTTCAAACAACTGTAAGAATAAGAGATATTGCCAGAGTTTGACTGAAGAGATCTGAGAGCATTTGACCTGCACTCTGTTCGAGAGTAACATTTTAATTCTCTCTTTGAACAAGAACAAACCCAGTAATTGACGAACAATTACTAGTGCTGGTAATAAAAGGCTAGCAGATTTCTGCTAAGTCCTAGCACCAGAATACTTCTTGAACTGTGTGAATTGGCTTCATTTTTGTCATGAACATACCTAAGCTGCCTAGTCTACTTTTTCATACTTAGAACGAGGGCTATTCTACTGCAGAAGCTAAGACTTACATTTCCTCAAAGCCTAATTTCTGGGCATTCTTCAATCTTCAACTCAGTAGGTTTGTTTTCTCTCTAAAAAAATGTCAGTTTTTTATTATCCTAGTGAGATCCAGGTGTTTCTCAAGTAAAATTAAAAATACATCCTGAAAAACAGATTCAAGCTATTCAGTATGCACCCCACTTTCAGAAAATCAAGCTCTTCAGTTCTCAAAAGCCCATATGCTATTTAGAACCACAGCACTTGATTAATGTGATAAAATTACACCTTTAATTAGAGTAAGCTTTCACAGGTATTACTGACAAAGTTTAAAAAATCCAAACTATCTGGTGATTATCTCTAAAAATTGTGAAGGATTTTTTTACTCCCCCCTTCCACATGTTATCCCTTGTTTTAATCAAAGTATTTTGTCTGCTTTTTTTTAGACTTGTCTAAAAAACGTGACTATAGTGTCTTAAAGATGGTTCTGCATAGAAAAACAGTACCACACCTTTACACCATCTTCTGTCACAGTACCAATAACAAAGAATTGTTTCTACTGAACCTACTAGGTTGAACCAACGTAAGTAGTTTTATTTTCCCAATACAAGGCTATAACCATGCTCAAGTCTTATCTCCCAGTGTAGCGTTTCCTCTACAAGCTCCATCTGTAATTTTTGTGACTTCATTGTATCAATGCACTCAGAATATGCTGAATACACATTAAGTTTTCTTCCTTGTGGTCCTGACATCAGGAACTGTGGTGGTGTCATTGCGCCTTCTTGAGCACTTTGGAAGCTCATTTTTAGCTTTGACAACTGGCCCATCTGTTTGGGCAGTACTTCAAGAGAGCCAAATTTATCCCGTAAACACTTGGAGATATCAGTAGTCAACTTTTTGGCAGTCATGCATAACTCTTTGAAAGTTTATCTATGGTTGAATGTTTTGTAGGAGTTTTGCCTGTTGTTATAGCTGACATCGAATGTTAGGTTTAGAATTACTGCTAAAACGTGTATCTTTCATTGCAGATAAGGAAAAGGTTCCAAGGGATTAAATCAGTAATGCCGAGCCCAGTAGTTTCCAGAAGCTGCTATTCAAACTAATCTGAAACCTCCCTCCTCTATGCATGCTTGCACAAACCACACCACAGTAATGCTTCCCCTGACTTAATGTTCTCCTTCTACACTTCTGTCTAGAAGCAGATTTGTGCTGTGTCTTGTTACTTAGTTTGGGCTTGGGATTTTTCTCTATTGAAAAGTATGAATACTTAAGAGTACTTTTGTAAGAAACTTGAGCTTACGGGTGGATTTTACCTCTAGCTTTGACAACAGTGTTTGCTTTTTCAATAGCAAGTTCTGTGATTTCCTGTGACAGCTTTGACCTCAGACCAGAACATCTCCCTTCTGGAATGTCACCTTAAACTGCAACACATGAACAGAATTAAATTCATTGCAGGGTTTTGAGGATGATCAATCAAAACGAAATGAGATCTCATGATTTTAGAAATAGATCTTTGTAGCTAAATGCAAAAAATAAGGTTTGATATAGGTATGACTGGGTGTTATGCAGGGGCTGTCAGATGCAGGTCAGACAAAATGATATACCGGCTTCTGCTCCCTCAGTCTAAAGTTGTATGAAAACAATCATTCAGCAGCGTCTATAATAGACTGTACACTAGCTGATGTGATTTGCACTGGCCAACCTTGAAAATCTTTAGGGCACAAAGTTCCATTCCAATTAGAACCGTGAAAGATCCAGGTGAATGTTACATGTGGATGGATTACGTTGACTAAACCTTCATCTAATGGGTCTGAACCCAGTAGGCTACGTGTAGTCTTTTGGGTAGTTATGAATGGATGAACTGCATAATATACTGCCATGGTTATTTGTGGAAGAGAATTGTCAAGTGTCAGGGAGCTAATGACACTGCCAAATGCTCGTAATTACAGTGTTGCAGTGGAAGAAACAGTTTTATTTGAATACATTTCTCTGCTCCTATTAATCCCTTGTATATATCCGTGGGATAACTAATGTTTTCTTAGTGCCTCTGGAATAAATACAGTGAACAGTGAACAACTTTAAGTATCGCATAGCTGAGAAAATATGTAGTTAAATTTTAAAAGTAGTATTTCACATCAGTAGAGTATTACTGATACTTTTTGTATCCTCTTTTCTAGAATACCTTATACAAAGAGAGAACCCAATTTCTGGCCATGTGTATCTTCAGAATGTTGTACGCAAACATATTCACTACGGAAGGAAGGCTGCATGTTACTATGCTATCTGAGACCATTTGTGTTAATCCGCAGCACAGAAATTCAGGTGAGGTGACATGTTGGGAGATCAGATTAAAGATCCTTTAACAGTAGTCATTTTGTAGATGGGGAAACAAAATGCAAGCATTAAGTAAAACAAACAAAACCAAACCAAACCACCAAGGAATGTAGTGCTAAAAGGAGACCTTTTTACATACAACCACACCACTCCTAAATCCCAGCCATTTGTGAGTTGCTGCCAAGGACTCTGAAGCAATAGTACAAAAGCTTACCTTCTGATACGCATGAGGGGAAAGGGAGATGAGGAGCTATTTGGGGCAAAATAATATATATATATATATGGTCAGACTCACATAGGTTAGTATTTAAATTCTGCTATCAAAGTACAAGTTTGGTACAAGAAATTTATAGTCAAAATGGATTATGTATTTTTGAAAAAAAAAATGATGTACAGTGACTCATCTACCTAAATGCAAACTTCTACTAATTTAAATACCTATTCTACCTTGTCCTAGGGAGAGATGGGTTTCGTGTTCATCTGCTGTCATATGTGACAGCCCAGTATGTGTTTTAGCTATTCTTGGACTCTAAATATGGCAGCAGACACTTGTGTTTAGGTGCCTAAATTTTACTTACATTGTTTCTTCTCTGCTTCTCCAACATGCAGCTCACAATATAGATTGTCTATGAACTTATGAAACGAAATGAAATTCTACTGATTTTTTTCTTCAAAATTTGTTTCTTCAAGTCATTAGAATGACAAAGCGCAGATTTGCACCCACAAATTTGCACCAGTCCTAACACAGCAAAAGCAATATTAAATCAACATACCTGTGCTTGTGCAATTTAAAATGTTTTGAAAATGGGCTCTGGAATGGAAAGCTTGGCTGGACTTTAACTATGCAGAAATTACACCGCTCCCAAATAACAGAAAGTAAAACAAACAGACATTTATCTGACCAGCTGGGATTCCTGGTACTGCAAATATTGGATAGTATCTGCCACTATCTTAATACATCACCTGACAGGGCATTTAGGACTCTTTGTGATGAATAAATCCCCCAACATTAACACAAAGAAATGGTATTTGCTCTGTCTCAAAAGTTTTTCCAAGAAATCTATGTTCAGGGAGTATAGTATGGAATAAACCTTTAAAAAGAAACCTGCTGTTCATGTTTTAAAAGCATTGTGCTGAGTAATTGGAAGTTTTTACATTAAAAAGTTATTCATGCAAAATTTAGGAACGCTATGTAACAACAACAATCTCATCACTTATTATGAACATAATTATAACAAAATCAGTACACCTAACATTTTAGTGCATTTTTTCCCTTCATTCAGGTGTGTAAACATTTGCACCTTTATGTGCCCGAATGTCTTTAAAAACTAGCAGTAAGTAGGTATTTAGAGTATCTGACTTTATACATGATACCAGAGCAGTGAGGTGATTTAACACAGGGAGAGAGACGGAACTCCAGAGTTCAACTAAAAGCAACTATGGCTCTTAGTGTTGACAGCCATTCCAGAAGAACTTTTTGTATCCTGTGACTACACTGGAAAACTAGGGAGAACTCCCTCCTGACTTAGGTAACTCAAATCTGACAGTGCAATTAATTTGCTAAGTGACTTTCAAAAGATCTAGTGGAATTTGTGGCTGAGCAAGGAATGCAAACTGCAAGTCCAAAATTAGTACTCTAGCAATCAGGCCATCCTCCTTTATAACTATAAAGGTTTCTTCTTTCTAAAAATAAAGAAGGCAAAATATATTAATACTTCAGTACTCCTGACAGTAATCTCTAAGGCTAGTCTAAAAGGTGATTCTGCACTGAGCTGCAGTGCTCTGGAGTTGTTCAGTAGCCACTCTATTTTGAAAGCCTTTTTTTTTTTTTTTAATAGTACTAATGTTAACATTGCAAATAGAAAAATTTCACAGGCCTCTGGCCAAGAAATCAGAAAAGCCAGATTGTGTCACTAAAATGTCCTAATCATTCAAACATATATATGTTACTCTGAAAGTAATGCCTCCTACTTATTTCCATGGAAACTAAAACAGTTACAGAGAGCACAATAACACTATTTGATAGAGCAAATTCTCAGCTACAAAACACTGTTTTCCAACATAGTCTCACCTATTATCTGTGCATTTCCAGCAGTGATGAACAAGAGCCTGCGTTCTGTACTCATAAAAATCTGCTTGCCCATCTGGAATGTGGTTTGTCTTTCATGTCACTGACACTGCCGTTGAAACACACCGCACACCACCTCACTGTACTCACATCTACTGTTTGGTCTCCAGAAACGTACAGGAAGCATCAGTGAATGTCAGTGGGTGCCATTTTTTCTGCATGGAAGAATTCATAGACACACCTTTGCTTCATACATACTTCCACGTCAGATGCCATTTTGTCAGACTGCCCCTCTGTTACATGGGTCACATAAAATGTAATAGAGTATTGGTGGAAAGGTTCAACCTCTGTTGCCATACCGCCATCAACATCTGCCAACATAATAAAACAGGAGATACTGTGTTGTGAGCAAACATAGTAAAACAGGAGGCATTACTTTCAGAACAGTCCTTAAACGTGGTGCATGTTAGGTACCTTGCCTACATTCTTATTTACATTCTGTGAGCCTGCATGATTTTAGTGGGATAAGCTATTTTTCAATATATCTGGAAGCAGCCCATTGTTATTGCATTCAGCACAAATGTAATGCAATCAGTGAATAGGGTTAATTTTTGCACGGGCTGTTTTGCTTCATTGCAACTTAGATTCAGGCAAAAATGGGTGTACAGTTTCCACAATATTTTGAGTTTCCATGAGCAACAAGAATTTACCATCTAAATAGGACACCAGTCTTCTTTCAAAGTGGCTTTAAAAGAAACATATATTCCAATCTCTTTTATTAGGATAGCATTTACAGAACATTTCTCCTTTTGCTTATTTGAAAGGAAAATTTACCACTAAGTAATTTGTTAAGACATTAAAAACCCATTTTCTACAGATAGTTTGGCTGCCTCTCAAGCAAGGATGTAGGCTTCTATTGCAACATATTGGGAGCTTTTAAAACCAAAGCAATTCATAATAAATTTATTCAAATTGACACATTTCTGGTTACAATGCCTTCATTATTTCTTCAGAGTTACGAAACATGAATTATATCATTGTAACCACAACACCAGTCAAGGAAATCTAATTTGCTGTGAAGTATGTTTGTGAAGTCACCATGTAGTCAAAGGCATACATTCCATCATTTTCTTGTAACATTTTTTATATTAATGTTTTTCCAATGAATATGGTATTACACCCTCATTACGTTTTATTTTCAAATACATTCTTACACAGCAGTCTCTAAACTATATATAGCTACATAACAAATCAGAAATAATTATACCATTAAAATCTATTAGGTGTATACTGAAGTGTATTACAGATTTTTTTGTATATTTCAAACACCTTCTGTTTAAGCTGTATGTGTATTTTTTCATCATAGTTAGCTGACTAGCCAGTATTTTATTCAATTCAAATTAAAGCTGAATTAAATGAGCACAGCATAAAATTCCCAAACCATGAGAACAGAATCAACATGAATGAAAAAAAAAAGACATTTTAAAGCAAAATGGAAAGGTTCTCCATAAGTATTTTTTCTCTCTTAGACTTAATTTATTAAATTCTTCCAACAAAATGAAGCGATGTTTTTTTAAAGGAGCTGATAGCCTCTTTTACATCTTCCTGGATGGAAAGATTTTTTTTTCTCTTTCACTTTGCTGTCAGAAATGAAAGCTTGAACAGCAATTATTACAGGTCTGAATTTGCATTTTTCAGCAATCCGGAGAAATGAGAACAGCTATTGTTACGATCGTTATCGTTATGAAGTTTTGTCCACACTTCTTCTAACAAAGCTGTTGGTCAGCTGTTTGTTAGATGCCTTTCCAGTTATCAGATTATCTCATAATAAATCGAAAAGAACACCAGATAAAAATGATAGCTTCATGTATTCACAAATGATAAATTCTCTATAAATGAATCAACTGGATGCAGTGCCTATTACTAGCAACTAGCATAGGAAATTTGCAGAAGCTAAAAATACAGTGAGGACTTGTTTGTAAATAGCTGATAGGACTTTGTCTCCAAACCCTGTTCTCTTTCCACCAGTCCTCCTTGGTGAGGCAGCCTCTTAGAACTGAGAACTGACCTCTCAAGCTTAGTATTGAAGAGCTGAGTGAGGGAGAACGTTAAAAACACAATAGCTCTTAATAAAAACTTACTGGCTTGAAATACTTGTGAGGAGTAGCCTGGGAGAATAGAGTGCAAGATCCCTTCTGGAGTAGTGGGAGGCCTAGGCTACCTTTGCCAAAAATCAGACACATTCAGATCATTGTTTAACTGATCTGAGTAAAATAGGCAACCCCAGCCTTTCTCTGTAAATGAATATCTACAGACCTGCCTTGGATTACCTGCAAAGCCAGTTCAAGCATAGATCCACTAAAATGGTGTCTCAGAAGCTTCTCTTCTATATAAGTACCTGACAGGAAAATATGAAAGCCAAGCAGGGGGTTACTGTTCCTACGGAAGTTTGAAGCATGATTAGGTGATTATTTTTCTTACACTTTTCCCTTACAAAGATTATTTACTTGGTTGTCTTGTTGTTTGTTTCTTTGTCTTTCTCTTGGGGATTAGATGTCTGTACATCCCTTGTCTGTAAAGATGGAGCCTTGCATGGCATCCTCTGGTAAGTCTCAGGCCTGTATAGCTGCAAAATCTGTTGCTTCAGCAGTACTGTGGAAGACTGCAGTGAAGGACTACAGCTGCTGACAGTCTTTTTGCCACTGGCCTTTTACTGAACCTTCACTGCAGGGCCTGGGCAGCAACTGCCCATGTTCAGTCCATTGCAGCGTAAAGCAGGAGAAATGAAGTGAGGTTTTGGATCCTCCCACTTTTGTAATGCTTTGGAAATGAGAAAAGATTAACTTTCTCTGTAGAGGCTGGTAATCAAAACAGTGGGAATACTTCTTGTTTTTTTTTTCCTTGTCCTGCACAGGACACCATATATAAGCTCAGACAGATACTGAGAGAAAAGTTGAAAGACAGCATCTACATTTTCTGTACATTCCTTCCCTCTTTGTCTGCTGGTATGATCACACTCCCAAAGCTCTTGGTCTACCTTGCTGTACTCTATATGCAGACTGAGTAAGGGATGTACTAGAAGGGCCTTCCAAGAGGAGTGAACTCTGAGTCTGCTGAATGAAGGTGATATGACACAGTAGTGGCAGTAGTCATACAGAACAACTGAGGTATTGCCATTATTTCCAGAGTTCAGAGAGTGAATACTTTTCCAGTGTCCAGTTGCTGCATAACTAAGGAAAAAGAAGTAATCTAACAGGTACTGTAATTTGTTTTCATATTGGGATTCCATTTTTCAGAGATAATAGAATATATCAAATTTTGACCCTTTGCAAACAGGCTTCAACAAATTAATTGTTGAGTAAAAAACTGAATTTAATATTTACAGTGTAATTTCTCACTGGAATGAAGACTCAATTAGAGTCTCAATGATTTACTAAAGACATTTTAAACATAATGTCCAAATAATGCTACATAAATTAAACATGATGTAATTGAGTGAACCGCTAAGTGGCTCATCACTGTTGATTCATGTGGAAATCACGCAAATTTTACTGATCATTATGCATTTATTCAGTATTAATACAGATACCACATGTGCTTTCATAGTGATTCCATTGTTACTCAGCATTCATTAAGTTTTAATGTACCATTAAGAAGTTATCAAAAGACTCATCTAAAAATAACACCACAAAGGTAGTTCATTTAAAGACAGTTAAAGAAGCATAATTCACTTTAATATTGAAATACAAATTAAGTCAATAATGAATCAGCAGAAAAAAATTTAGGCTGTTTAATTGCAAATAAGACCAGAAAAAATATTTGAAGTAAAAGCATTCTCCATGTTCCAGATTTCTGGACAGGTAGCAACATTTCTATGCAAAAGTGATCATGCAGATAAGTACATGGCCTTCCTTCAACTGATGCTGTACACTAACCTTCAGTATAGTCATTCACTACAGTGGAAATACTATTTTTAAAAAGAGAAGAGTACAAATTATGGCCAGATTACCTATCATATTCAGTTTGTTGGATGGGGAGCAAAAAGAGATGAGAAAACCAGAGCAATGTTAGTAGCTTGTGCAAAGCACCCTCTTTTTTCCATTTTTTGCCTGCTAGGCCTCACAATGTGCTTCTGCTAGCAAAATGTTTTTTCACAAGTGAACTCTAACATGTAAGCACAGGTCGGTCAGTCTCACCTCAGTGCTTGGCAAATTCATGGAGCAGACCCTCCTGAAAACTATATTAAGGCACATGAAAAACAAAGGTGATTGGTGACAGCCGACATGGCTTCACTAAGGGCAAATCATGCCTGACAAATTTAGTGACCTTCTGTAACGGCATTACAGGATTGGATAAGAGATCAACTGATGCCATCCACCTGGAGTTGTGCAAAACATTCGACATATAAGCACATGACATCCTTGTCTTTAAGGGATTTCACCTTCATGCAATTCCTGCATTAAATAGGGTCAACAGAAATTTCCATCAGAAAAACTGATTGAAAACTCTTATGTAAAGGTGGTACATATTAGTCAAAGGGATGTCCTTATTGTAAGTTGGAGCTAATGAACAACTATCACAGTAAACCGAGCAACGTACATACCATAACCTTAAGTTTTTAAATATTTTGTTCACTGGCTAGATGAAAAGACCATCTTTGAATCAGATGATCACAGCTGTGACTAAATATGACTTAGCAAGTTCCAGTTCAACTGGATACATAGCAATTTAGAACCATTACGTGGAACTATCTCTCATAAACTGTTGATCTTGGAAGGAGACAAATGTATCCTACAAGTCACTCATTATAGAAAATAGCCTTCTTTCATTATTTGCCTTAGAAACACGCAATTGTTAGCTTCCCTCAAACAAGGAAAAGCCTAACCTAAAAACTGTGCTGTACATCCACGCCACAACAGATACCATGATATGAGAAATCACCCTTGTGTAAAACCACTTATTGTACATGAAGACATGCATGGCACAAACAGAGTGAATTGGGACTGGTGATCAATGCCTCTTTCGGTAAAAGAATGAGAAAGGATAAAAGCCAGAAAGTGGAAGTTTACAACAAACAAACAAGACAATTCTCCAGTTAACACGTGGTTAAGGTAAGTCACTGCTCAAAGTTTACAAGAGTTGAAATAATGAATAACCAATTCTTGATCAAGAAAGCTTATTTAGGCCTATGAAGTACATAGAAGTAATTTTCACTGTGGAATTATCTGAGCTAAGAACTGTTGAGATCATAGCTAAAGTAGTTATTCTATGTGCGTGCTATAATCTTATGCTTTTCCCTAAGTATCAGTTTCAATCCTTGTGAAGAGCCAAGAAATAGGCTTTGCAAACAATCAGTTTGACCCATACAGCTTTTATTCTTTAAAGTTGAAGCAGTTTATTGCTTGAAGATAGCACTGTTACCACCTGCTCTGGTGGAGCAACTTTTGTGTGTGAAACATGGTTATGTCATTCTAACCATATTTCTTTCTTTAAATAAAAAACAAAACAAAAACAAAAAACCATTAAACCAACACTATTTCTTTAATCTTGATTAGTTACATTATCTGAAGATCCTACAGTTCTTGTTCTACTCTCCTGCTTACCCAAATTGCTTAACACTTTCAGGTTATCAATCTGAAATACCTGCTTTTTATCAGGTTTTTCTTTGTTTGTTTGTTTTTCCTTTCTGAGACAGAATTGTTCCTGCTGGATTCAAGCTTGAGGTCTGCTATACTGCTTTCCCTCCTGATTAGTAGTGCTAATTAGCAGTGCCTACTGATCAGTAGGCAACTAACATTTCCCCTCTTCACCAAATTCTGTTACTGAATGAATGTAGTAGTTTCTGCAGCTGGCAACAGCTCCTCCTGCCCAAATTTACTGTTGAAGAATTAACCTTATCAGTACTACAGCTTTTGAAAAGGGTTAACAGCACACCCATCCTTGAAGTGAGGCACCTGACCACGTAAGCGCTTGGATGTCCATTTTTCTCCCAGTCCTCTACAATTTAAAAGGAAGTAATTTGTGATCCACTTCTTCACCTTTGTTTTACCCTCTTTGCATCACACAGGCATTGGAGTTTAGAACTGCAGCAGTTTAGCACGCTGTAGGGGCTTGCTTTGTATGTGAACATTATAAATGCAAGTGTACCCTGATGTGGTCCATATCTGTGTGTCTCAGTAAGTTTCAGATTCCAGAAAGCATTTAACTGACTTGCAGCATTTGAAGAAATTGAATAGTTTCTGCTGACCAGATCAATCATGTTTAGCCAAAGTGACCAAATGCATCTCTCTCCACATTTCTGTTTAGTTCAAACGTTTCATTTAGAAAATTGCCACTGATATTACAGAAGATGATTTTCACTTTCTGTTAAATCAGAGATAAATTTATTTCACAGTTGCTTAAGGATTTATGTTTTTGTTCTTACTTTACCTTTCCAGTGTAGCCATTGAGTCTTAGTTCTTGCTCAGGAGCATACATTAAAATAGAAGAGAGGAAACATACAGGCAAACATACAACCAGCTGGGGGGAGACAAAGTTGACTGCAACAGTAGCTTATTCATTATTTTTGTCGGTAGAAATATATCAACCATTAAGAAGTCTGCTAGTGGTTAATGTGCAGTAGCACTAGTACACTAAGTACACTAGCACTTGGCAAGTAGCCACCGTTGGCCAGATTTATACAACAATTTCTGCAGCTGCAGCTTCTGTGGTCTTAGATCTCCCCCTGCACTGAGATAGGCAACAATTCTTTACCCCGTGGATGTTCAGTATTGCATAAGAAGGCCCATTATTTAAAATTCCTGTTCTTGTATTTTATCACATTTCAAAATTAATTTCTATGCACTCTGCTGTGTTACTGTGTTCTTACTGCTCTGGCTATGATGATATTAAATATCACAAGCTAAGCAAGGTCAGTCTAGCTTAGTACTCAGAGCAAAAGCTTCACGCAAGCATGTTTACCCTCTGTGTGATACAAGAGAGATTGCTTTGAAGACAAAAATAGGAGGTCTAAGAGGTCTGTTCACATGATGTGACAATTTTAGTTATGCGGAGGTGAAAGCCTCAGCTCTCCAGAGAAACTGTATTCTAAATAATTGTATTTTCCATATCTTTCAACATTTGCAAAAGATTCATCTATGTCATTTTAGTGCTACAGTCTACACCCGACAGATACGTACAAAACACTTATCTACAACCACATCTCAGTTTCAGTGTTTCAAACCAGTGGAATCCTTATCTGAAAGTAAAGGCTATCAGCCAGTAGGCTTCTTTAAAGCCCTCACATAGCCTATGTTCCATGTTTTCTCCTTTGGACCTCCGTATGAAATTATTTCAATTAGCAAAATTCTCTAATGAGCACATTGATGTAAAAAAAAAATGCACTATTCTTTTTTCCATTCTTACCTATTAGAATTTAAATATCTGAATGCTACATGAAAGTAAGATACTATTTTAAACCACCAAACCTTATGCAGTAACATAACCTCATGCAGTAATCTCTGCATCAAGCTTATGATTTATGATCTTCACATATACAGTATAATGACTAATTCAAAGTTTTTTTTGTGGGAAGTTGCTTTAATGGTTAATTTTTCTCTCTTGTTAGAAACGTTGACCTTCTTATGCGAGTCTTAGAGCTTTGACTCCCATTAGTGTCAGCAGCACACTAATTCATAAATCAGAGCAGGCTTAAATTTACACCTAAGAAATGAACAGAGACAGCTGTAAAGGAGTGATGACTGTAGTAAAAGAGAAACAGCTTAATATTTCAAGAATCACTGACCCAGTATAGACATCCTTAGGTGCTGTCCTAGTTCATTTAGCAAGAATGTCTAATCAAAGCCCCTGTGTACCTTAAGTGACATTATTTCATTAATTAATAATCTGATTAGTCCTCCTGACAGCATACTGTGAGACATTCAGGGATCCTTCACACTCGAAGATGTGAAAATATCTTAACTGTTGAACAAATGTGCAATTGATAAGTTCAATATGAAATTCAGATATGAAGGAAATTTGCAGAGAATTGTAAAACGGCAATGCACCATTGCTTTGACATCATGTGAACACAGCAACAGTAAAAACAGAACCCCTTACACTGACAATTGCCCTATTTTTAAAGTTTAAATGGAAACCTTCTCATCTTTGAAGACTAAGGGAATACTTACTGAACATTTCTTAGCACACTACAAATTTTCATCTTCACAGTAAACTGAATTACAGGAGACTTCTGCAGATTTATAGTTCACTTAACTCATTGCAACTAGATACCACAGCTGCATAAAAATGCAGACAAATCAGATGGTTAAATTGATAAGTGTTTGATAGATATGTAAATACTTTTGAATATTCAGGTGATGATCTGTCTCCAGTTTTTGACACTAAATTACTAAGGGAATATAATATTTAATTCATACATGGCACACAGGTATACTATGAAGAATCATGCCAATGCAATGAAATTAAAATAATAGTTAAGGCTTTGCATTTTAGATATTTCAGTTTATTCTCTCCAAGGAAAAGGACCAAGGGAAAGGTCAATCAGCAAGCTATTTTTTTCTGGAGGAGTTCAAACTGATCTTAAAGCTTCCCCTTCCTCATCAAGAACTCCGTCGCCTTTTTACTGAGTAACGCTTGGGTCACTAAAACTAGCAAAATCTCTTCTTATATTTCCCAATTCAGTTATACGTAGGTTGCTCTTAAACTAATGCCTTAACTTATTTCCATGGAAAATACAACAGATACCAAAGCACAATAGCACTGCTTGATGGAGCAAATTCTCAGCTACAAAACATTACTTTTTAACATAATCACCACCATTAGTTATGCGTTTTCACCAGTGATGAACATCCATTGCCAAGCATGTGTGATCACAAGCCTCATGGTCCATATCCACATCATTTTAATGACTGATGGTATTCCTTTATCTTAGAGATCTTCATGCTATATGGTACCATATAGTATCAAATCACAAGTAGTGAGCAAAAACTAGGGCACTGATTACTAAATATATTTCCTAGAATAGCAGCATCCAGTGGTTTAACATCTTTCAGCTGCAAATATGAGAGCTCTTCTCTTGGCGTCAAGGCCTCTAGTCACCACTGATGATTTCCAAGTATTCTCTGGTGATGAATTAAGCTCTCCCATCAAAACAGCTTCCCTTTTCCAGGTAGCTCTTAATTGTATTAATTAAAGCAGTTGTCTTGATTTTATTCCTCTGCAGAGTGAATAAAAGAATAAACTTTAATAACTAAAATATTTGTTTTAACTACTAGTTTTTCTCCCAGCCATCCATTATTTACAAAGCCTTAAAGGCAGAATCAGAGCAAGATTCTCTTGTGCTATACCAGTATCTGCTGTTTCGTGATGAAAGAAAACTGTATGTCTTTACTAGGGTCTGTTATTTTGTCCATACAATTATACTGACATAATATTTACTGCAGAGTCCTTCATTTTCTTCCCCAAACATTTTGTTTACTGTTCAAAAGCAGCAAAAGGTATGAGAAATAGTTGCCTTGTGTTGGAAAACATCTCTAGTACCATTCCCCAAACTAAGTATTTTTGGGCCAAAACAAAAACATACAGATATTTTCCATGCACGTAAGTCATCCACAACAAAAATTTACTTCTGCCAAGCTTAGGCTTGCTGTTGCTAGAAAAACTTGCTTTATCACTTAAGAAGATGTTTTCTTGTTTGAACAATTAACAAACACATCAAGTTAATCACCAAGAGTTTTAATAGAAGAGTTTAAGAAAAAAACACATCTCTAGCAATATAATAGCAAAATATTAAAATCTCTTACACGTATGCTGGAAGAAGGGAGAAAGGGAAAGTTTTGCTAAGCAATCTTGCCAGCTAGTAACAGAAAAATTTCAATTGTATTGTATTGACAAATTTCACAGTACTGCTGCATGTAGACATTTAAGCCAATTACCAAGCAAGTTCAGTTACGCAGATGAGAAACCCTACAATTCAGGAAAGATGTTTTTAGTCTTAATCTCTATTACATACAAATTTGTTTGCCTTCAGGAGTTCACATCAAAGGGCAGCATAATTTTAACATGGAAGTGAGAAATACAATAGTAGTACAGTAGCCAAATGCAAATAAAAGAACAACAAAGCAAGGTTATTTAATCTTTCCCAAAACCCAGAATGTTTGGACTCCACACACTTGGTTGAAATAATGAACTATCATGTAGTCTACAGATGGAGATTACATTGTAGAAAATAAGATTTAGTCACCTCCAGCAGAGAAAACAAAAGTTTGAGAGCAAGTATGTAACCCTCTCCCACCCAAGATACAAACAACTACTTTGCAGTGCAACCTCTCTGTGCCAGTTATAGATCAGCGTGTTGTACAGGAATGCTTAAAAAACGGAATTCAAATATCACAACAAACACAGATGCTTTGTAGATTGCTAGGAATGTGTTACCATCTTCAAGACTGTCCCTCAAGACAAAGAAATCTATAAAGTACAACCCAGTTAGGTGCTACAAAGCAATTACCTCTTCTATCTCAATAATTTCAAGAGAAAGATGAAGCGGTGTTTTACAGACAGATCCCAAAACAGGTCTTTTGAACTACCACGTAAGGTTTCTCCTTGGAATCAGCCCTTAACTGGAGGCAAGAACTGGGAGGAAAAGGAAGTGGTGGCAAGCACTGACAGAGGACTAAGTTGTAGGTATGAAAATACAAGAGAACAGCAGCGAACACATGTTCATCAGTTCTCTTTATGAACTTTATTCACTAAAATCTTCGAAGGGTTTCAGCATTAGGTTAACACTGTTTTACTTGTGATCAGTAATTGAGCCTGTATTAGAAAAGTAATGGGATTTCTGAGATTATTGCACAAAAACCTGGCAGCAAACCACCAACAACCTGTTGAAATGCACATACAGATCAGTTTCTGAAAATGAGTTATGCAGTGACTCTAAAGTATAAAATAAATATGTTGTTAAAGAATAGAAACTAAATATAATTATTTTTATTTAAATCAAATCCAGCAAGAAAATATTTTAATATGGCAAATATCCCAGCTGCATATCCATAATCTAGCTATTTCATCATGAACGTGACCCAATATCCACTCTCCCAAAAAGTCTCATCTTGACAAGGAATGCAAAATAGATAAAATATAATAGGAAACATTTTCTTTTTATATATTTATATATATATATTCATTCCAATTTTGGTATTTAACGCTTAGTCTCTATAAATAGAAGCTCTCTGACACAAGAATGCTTTATAAGTGTATTATCATGCTGTTTTAAGATTAAAATATTTTATATGAACAAGTGCAAAGTTCATTCTTATTCAAATATCCAATTATACATTTTTAAAATTTCATTAAGTATCAAAATTGGAATTTGCATTTTATCCAGAAGTGACTGTATACTGATGAACATTTAAAAATATATCTAGTTCACAAAAGGCGTTGTTCATCTGAGTGCTAGGGAAACAGTATATACAATTACTCAAAGAGAAGATTACAAACATCATGTAGTGCTACTGTTAAGAAAAGTTTAAGTAGTACAAAAATTGCCAATAATTTATGCCCTGATTTTTTTTTTCTTTTAATATATTCTACCAGGAAAAAATTCAAGGAGATTTAAAACCAAAATACTATCCCAACTACATCAGCTGCCGGAACAAAATCTTTTTTTTTTTTTTTTTTTTTTTTTTTTTTTTTTTTTAAAGAGAAACAAAAGTATCACATACAGTTTATCACATATACTTTTCTACTAATTACAAATTTAATTTAACAAAGTAATACGGAGGCAGCATGTGGTAGATTTAAATTCATACAATCTGTTAAAGTAATATGCAACTGAAAATTAATGATCTAAAATCCTTAGATTGCTTTAAATCTGTAATTTCAGCATACTGCTACATTTGTTCTATCTTGAAGGCTGAAATCAACAAATTTTTGACATTCATTCCCGCATAAGCAGAGCTCATCTGCACCTTCTCTTAAACCTTTTTAGCAGCATAATCAGCTTTATATAGAGAAAATTATTACCATAATTTACATATTCTAATAATCTTTTCCAAGGCATCAAAGGAACCCAGTGTCATATTCCTATACCAACTGATAAAAATATACTAATCACTTTCAAAAACTGGTAGTTACTGTTAGGGTGGCCTATGAAGCAGCAGTAAAGTGCAAAATATTGGGTATAATATCTAGTGATCCGCTTTCGCTTCTGTGGAATACAAATGGTTACGCCTGGCTCTCCCATTGACAGATACAGCGTTTGATGGAGGACCAACCTGAATGGAGGGAAAAAAGAGAAAAAGGAAATATTAACCTAACTTTTAACATGCTTCTGTCTGGAGTGTGTTACAGGGTATTAATTTAAGAAAAGTGTGATACTGTTCCTTCAGTTAATGCTCTTCTCACACAATGAACCATCTCCTACATCATCTCTGAACAAAGCACATATATGCTGCAGAAGTAGCATTAAATGTTTTTAAGTAATTTCAAACACTTCTGTCAAAAACTTCAGTGCATAACTATTAAAAACATGTAAATTTTTGTCAATCTCCAGACCTGGTTGAAAAGAAATATATGAAAAAATCATTCAAAACAAATATTTTAAATAAAATATTGAATAGAACTGATTTTTAACAAAATCTGACAGTCATTTATGACATAGGAATCTTTCTTGGAGCAAACAACTTTAAGGATAGATAGCAAAGAACTGCTTTTCACTGTAGCTGCATAAACCAGTAACTCCAGATGGAGTTAATGAGAGCCATGTGAGCAGCATACCACAGCACGGAATTTACTAAACAAAATGAAAACATTTTGAAGAGGAAAATAGTTAAAAAGAAACCTCAGTTGACCCATTTTAGGTTCGTAATTACTGAGGGTCCTATTCAATGTAAAAGGACAGAAACACAAAAGGCCACAGATCTTGGCATTGCATACTGACAACTTATTAAGTAAAACAGAAAAAAGAAGATTTGGATAGTGGTGCCAGCTTCCCCCCCACTTTTTACTAAATGACTCCCTCATAGAGCTGAAAGAATAGAGAATATGTTGAGAGGTAAATACAGAAGCAGGCACCTGACAGATCTTTCCCCACTTTTTTCTGTTGCTTTCTACATTACAGCATGCTTTTATTCATGCTCAAAGCCTTTCATTCTAATTGGTTTTCCTGTCTTTACCCCCAGTCTCTGCAGATGCTACATGGGGAAAGAACATCTCCCACTCACAGAAGAGTGAGAGAGGGACAGGGGAAGAGAGTTTTTAGTCATCGCTTCGCTCTTCGTAACGCCATACACACATGTATGACTGGTAAGGACTATGTGGGCTAAAGATACACTGAAACATCTCTATTAGAAAATAATGAACAACCATATCACTTTTTTTTTTGTCTTTAGTATGTTCAGTAACAACAGATTTCTTGAATTCTGAAAAGCACTTCACAAATTTATTTTTAAAATACTTGCGAGTTACTGTGTAGCCTGCAGATATTTCCCATAGAATCATAAAACAAAGTTATACACTATGCAAAATAAATGAAAGTATTATTCACAGTGTCATTGGAAAAAATACCTTAATAAAAATGCTTGAAAATACATGAGCTGCTCTGAAAGCAATGCCTCCTATTTTATTACATTGGCTCATAATATCAGAGGCAGATGTTGGTGGTACGGTTGAACCTTCCCACCTATCTTCTGTTACATTTTGTTGTCACGTGACAGATAGCAGCAGAGGGGCAGTCTGATGTGAAAGTGCACATGAAGCAGAGGTGTATCATTAAAATCTTCCTCGCAGAAAAAATGGCATCTATTGACATTCATCAACTTGCTGAACATTTATGGAGACCAACAGTGGATGCAAGCACAGTGAGGTTGTGGGTACTGCATTTCAGCAAGTAGTGACAGTGGGTCTCCTCCACTGGTGCAGATTATTACAAGCATAGCCTTATAGGCTCCTGTTCATTGCTGGTGAAAACGTATAGATAATGGTTGTACTTATGTTGAAAAATAGTTTTGTAGATGAGAATTTGTTCTATTAGATACTATTATTGTGTTCTTTGTATCTATTGTAGTTTCCATAGAAACAAATAGAAGGCATTACTTTCAGAGTGGCCTACATGTATTTGTGCAATCAAATAGGTATAGAAAAAAAAAATCAGATGGAACAGAGAGACATGACCTTTTAAGCTCCTCTGAACAATACAGTATTTGCTTCATCTGAACCTGTTTTTAAAGTGGCTTGTAGTTAGTGATATATAGAGGTTAGAAACAACACTCAGCGCATTATGTAGCACTCTTACTGACTACTAGTTAAGCATGCTTATCTAGCTGTGGACAAACTATGCATTTTTATAACCTTTGTAGGAAACAATTTTCCTATTCAGCATAGAAATACCAGGAAATCTGTGTCAGAGAGACTGTTGCAGTGCAATGCTGAATCAAAATCTCAGGTATTTAAAACAGGTGATTCTAATATCTACCCATCAACTGACATATTTTGATCATAGGGGAAATAAAAATTTCAATTAACAATAATTTTAAAATACCCTCACATCCACTCACAACACTTCACTTGCTTTTATTCAAGTTTCAAGTGGGAAAGGGAAGGAAAACAAAACCTACTGAGTTACTTAAGTTTCTGCAATGAGAACTTATTCTTCAATACAGAATGCAAAATATTAATGCTGAGTCAAGAGAGTTTTGTGTGAGACTATCATTAAATTGTCTGGTTACAAATCTAAAACAATAGATTTTTAAAGTCTGCACTATTTTACCCTGTGAGAGTGCATCTTAGGAGGCAGAAACCAAGCATCATTTTTTACCTTAGGGAGTGAAGGAAAACAGTCCTACCAGGACTATCGACAAAATATTGAGAAATCTCTTACTAATGATGCCAAGCAGGAGGCTTGAAATACATTTACTAAGAATTAGGGAACTGATATAGTCTAATAACTAGAAAAAACAAATATTCGAAACTTCTATCTACCTGACTAGAAAAGACTGCAGCTGAGTCTAGGATGAAGCTGCTTAGCATGTGCTTAAAATCATATATTTGTGCTATCTGAATACATGAACATACAAAGCTGTGTATACATTCACCAGTTCATTCTGCAAAACTGAACTCTCCTCCCACCTCCCTTCCCATGAAGAGACCCCATTCATAGCACTTCATGTCCAAGCTAACTGTATTTAGTGTCAGGCATTAATACGGTAATCTTGAAGGATGCACCATGAGTTCATTGTTATGGATGCAATGATGGAAAACTCACCCTTTTCAATCTGGCAGCGGCTTCTCCAGAGCGGATTGCAGCCAGCAAGCTCTGGTGGATCTGTTCTGGGTCAGAGCGCTGGACTGGCATTGAGGTTTGTCTCACAATGACAGGGCGTGAGCGGTCAGCTGAAGCACCTGACTGTGCCTGAATCTGTTGCTCATTATTGCTCACATTGCTGCTTTTCTAGAAACAGAGGAAGTGAGAAGGACAAAAACAAACAAACAAATAAACATCCTTTAATGTTCATTAGCTAATTAGCAGCAAGGAAAAAACTAAGTCAACTCACATGAAGTCACATATCAAACTGTGCCACTATAATATTTGCTTTGTTCAAGCTCTCAGGTATTAGCCACATTTCTACTATAGCTCTGGGAACAGATCTTCAATTTAGCAGCAACAAAAAAGATATAAGCCAAAAGGAACTTACGAAACTTATTAAAATGATGAAGTAATTCCTTCAAGATGAGCATGTGATACCACAAAGTGATATGATATGGAAAAAACATTCCAAAAGGAAACATAAATATAAAAATAATAAATCAAGCACTCAGAAAACCCATGATTTTATAACTTGAAATTATACCTCAAGTAAATAGGAAAATATTCAAGCATTACAACTGGTTGAGATCCATTGGTTTTTGTTGTTGTTGTTGCTGTTTTCCTGATGACTTGACAGGCTTTTACTCCAAAATGTGACCACCTAAATTTAGGTCCCTTGACACCACACTGTAGCATAATTAAGCACTGCTTGAAAATTGAAATTTCTAACAAAGATCAGTTATAAAGTATTCCCAGATAAGTGCCATAATCACCACAACATTTATTTTACTAATGCATTTGTATGAAAAATCTAAATTTGACATAAAACATCCCAGAAGAAGCCACTTTGGAAAGTTTGTCAACATGTTTTGAACCGCAAGCAGAGAGGAAGAAAAGCATTACTGTATTTTGAATCTACCGAACAAAGATTAGCCTCTAACTTCCATACCTGAAGAAAATGGTCATTACAAAAACAGAGTTTCGAATAGTACTGCTTCTTGTCAGAATACTGCAGAACTGTACAGAATACACAAGACAGCCAGCATCTACACATCACAGATTTATGGATGTGTCAAGCTCCCAGAACAGCTCGAAATGGCTCTCTGAATTATGGTATATTTCCATCTACACATTTGCAACATTAATACCTTAGTGGATTTTTATGACTTTTTTTTTTAATTTATTTTTTAAAGTTTCTCTCACTCAGTTCTCTCACCTGGTTCAAGTGTTTCTGCCATGATCACTTGAACCAAAACTCATCACATTACTCAAAATTAAAGAAACCAATGTACCAAACCATAAAAAAACACAAACCCTCTGAACATGAAAACAGGTATATACAGTATAAGTAAATGATTGTTTAATTCACTGCTCTTCCAAGTTTTAGATGCTAGTTATGGCAAGAAGTAATTATTTCTAGTACTCAAAATGAGACTGTTTTCATCTTAGCTAGCATTCCCTTTTTTCTAGTATTTCATTATAATGCTGTGCTACTCCCAGACACCAGAGGTTGTTCACATTGTATCAGTACAGCACTTTCTGATAAGCAAGCAGTTCAGAGATAAGCCAAAGTCTCTGCTCTGCTGAAGATGACATTACAGTGGATCACTGATAAATATATATATTAGTAATAAAGTTTACCTTATCCATTAGACTATTCTGTGGCCCTCCCGTGATGCTGTGTAAGGAAGGCTTTTTCAGTTGAGGCATGGAGGCAGCTGAGGACAATTCAGCTGTAGAAGAGGCAGATGAGAGTTCAACAGGAAATTCTTCTCTTGGTGCCAGGCTAGAGGTTGTACGCGTTTTATTGAATGACTGTGATCTTTTGACTGCTGAGGAGACAGCAAGTGCAAAAGGGGATGGCCTCGAACTGGAGTATGGCTTTGGAACTGCAAAAGTTCTTAGAGTTTTTAGGTTCAATGGTGCTGGCTGACAGGAGGGAAAACTGGGTGGTTTATTGTTTTTAACAGGAGAAGTGGAGGATTCAATTTTTTTCCCATCATCATCTTTTTCTTCATCTGCTGGAGAAGAGGAGCTACTTGTTGTATGTAATGAAGAAGTTTCATCAGGTGATGAGATATTTTTTTTCATCTCTGTATTTTTAACTTCATTTTGAATGGAATTAGGAGCACAAATGGTACTTCTGGCAATTGCAGATGACACATAATGACCTGAAACTCTGCGCTGCATCTGCAGATAAAAAGAACTAGGCTTAGTTGTAGGACTTAGTGCATTTGACTTCTCCTGAGTCTCAGAAGAAGCATTTGAATTACTTAAGCTTAGCATTAGTGGAACGTGCTGTTTAGAAGACATTGTTTCTATTTGATTGACCTCAGTGGTAACCCTAGCTCCAGAGGGCACCCCATGTTCAGAAATGCTGTTCACTCTGTGCAGCAGATCATTTTTTGCAGCAGGTATATTTTGCAGACCAGTCTGTAAGTGACCTGTACTTTTTGGAAGATGAGGAATTTCAGTTTGCATGATGAATTCTTTGGCGTCTTCATACTTCAGAGAGTTTTTGGAAGCAGCTACCTCTTGATCCTTACAATCTCTAGCTTCTGATTCCCAGCTCTTCATTGTTTCCAAGGATTTTGGAGGAGGCACAATTTTGTAAGTAGTCATTCCAATTTTTGGTATGTAATCTCTTGTAATTTCATTAGCAGGCTTAGGTTTAGGTTTCATGTCTTGTCTATAAAGAGGGTAACACCTTATAGGAGACCCATCTGGAGTTTTTGTAATTGTTTCTGGCGAACTAACATTACTGCCATTTGTACAAATATGAATTTCATCTTTCATGGGTATCATTTTTTCATATGAAACTTCTTGTCTCTGAAGATTTTCTTCTGTTGAAGTTTCTTCATTCTTACATATTCCTTGCATCACCCGAAGACCAGGGTTGTTTGTGTCTGTACTGTGTTGAAGGACCATTCCTTTGAATGTGGATGATTCATAGTCTTGGGGGACAAACATTTCTTTCTGCGCAGTCCTTTCCAAATTGCTAACTAATGGACCTGTCTGAATTGCAACATCCTGAGTTTTTACGGTGTCCAGGTTGGTTTGACTTGCTTTCTGATCTTGCTTTCCTGGAATCAGTTGAGTGTAATTCCTATGACTTATGGCAATGTCATTTTTAGACACTTGGCAGTTTGATAGTCTGTCAACTTCAAGCTTGCTTTCTCTAAAATCTACTGCTTTAATTTCTGCTGTTTGCTCTTCTCCCCCTTCTTCATTTGTTGTAAGGAGTGTTCTATCACTGTGATCTTTAAAAGAAAGATTCCAGAAATTAATACAAAGGCCAAGGTTTAACCTTCCTATTTATATCACTAAGTTTCAAACATCCAACAAATTTAACTACAAGGACTGGCTCCTCACTACTATTATTATTTTCCTTAATACTTACTTTTAAAAACTATAGTTATATTTGCCTAATATTGCTGAATAATTCTCTTCTTACTTGGATATTCTTCCTTTATTATCAGCCTTCTGGTGTCATGCATGAATTACTACAAAAACCTACTATTGGATCATTTTAAAAAGTGCCAATAAGTTTCAGTTGATTATAATAGGAACCAGTAAGGTGAACTCAAAGTCTATTCAGTATTAAGTTAGATGCAATTTTTATTTCGTTCCATCTTTGTGGCTTCCGTTACATGATTTTAATATCAAAAGCATTTTGTTAACTTTACAACAACAACAAATGTGCTACCAGTTCTTATCACCTCATCTCAGATACACCAGAGATAGAGGAAGTATAAAGAAAATAATTTTATTATCACAATTCTTTAACTGTCTTAAAAGGAATAGAGTTTTCTTCAATAAAACAAGTGGGAACTACTCACCATAATTTTTATTTTGTTCCAAAATTCTAAGCTTCCTGTCTATCTCAAATGCAGCTTGGTCACTGCTTATCTGAGTCTGTAGTTCTCTGCAAAGCACAACAGTACATTAAATATGTTGGTATCATTCATTTCAGTAAACAGAAAAGATGCAAGAGAACTGGCAATGTTCTCCAAACACAGATGGAGAAATCATTCTGCCAAACACTGGAGTACTAAACAGAATTATTATTTTTTTTTTAAGCGAAAGGAAATGCCGCTATGATATTTTACCAAAATGACATCAGCTCTTCACTCTACCATGTATGCATAACATGATCAGTTTTCCTTTTCCTCGTTGTTTTGTTGTTGTTGTTTATTCGTTCACTCTGAACAAGCCCCATTCTAGTTAAAACTCAAGTTACAGTGAATCACTAAGGCAATGGCTTATCATTCCTTAACAACATTTTTAGTGTGAAGTCTTATGACATCCTCCAACATTTACAACATATTTGATTTTTGTCTCCAGCATAATCTGCAGGGAGCTGCATGAGACACCAATTGCATATGAACTGTGCAGCACAGACTTTTTGAAATACTAATGAAAGATGCTCTGTCCCTTTCAAGAAATATGCATAAAATATCTTACTTGCATACTAAACATTTTGCAAATGCATGCAATGTTTGTTCTATGATCAGAGGGGACAAAAGAACTGTGTAAGTGCTCAAAAAACTCTCTTCTGTTTTCAGGAAATAATGAGTATTTGACTTCAAAAGTTAAGTGAAAAATGCCAGCACATTTAAAATTTCTCATTAAAAAAAAGTATCAGAACTTCAAACTTTTATCTCTGTGATACTTTTATTTTCTGTAGTAACTAATACTTCATCATGAAGATTCTAATTCATTTGCCACATCAAATGTATCATTAGGAATCACTGTCATTAAATGAAGCATCTGCTCTGAATCATTTCAAAAAATGAATTATCCATCCTCATGTTGCCTGTACAGTCCAAAACGTACTGTAAACGTCCAACAACAGCTAAACAGAATCTTTCAAAATATGCTGGTAGAATGTTAAAGCTCAGTCCTGCCCTCTGTACTCTTGTCTATCTTCATTTCCTTGAACAGAGCTAAGGGACTGAATGACAACCATTTGCAACGGGCTGAACTGTTTAAAAACAAACCAAAAAGGAAAAAGGAAAAGAAAGTCACAAAATGTCAGAATATCAAAGTCACCCGACCTATCTTAAAACATCTCAATTAGCAGATTTTCATAAACAAATGTCAGAGAAACATTAGCTCTCATTCCCATCCCTGTGATATTTCATGAAGGAAAGGATTTCTGAACTTTGAAACTATGGTGCAGTGCATACTAGATGATACTTAACAGTATTATAGGCCACAAAAGGCTATTACAAGTCAGGGGAGAGGAGTGAGAAAATATCCCTATGACATCTGTCCAAACTGGCACAGTAACACAGCTCAGATAATTTGCAAATAAGAGAGAACTTAAAATGACGCTTGGCTGAGGAGCCACCTCATAGTTCCTCACTGAGCAGACACAGCCAAACAACTGGCACAGCACTCAGGACAGAATACCACAGAATTTGCGAAGACCAACTTTGCTCTGCATTGACAGAAAGACCCTTGACATTCAAAGCTTTCTATATTATCTTCAAAGTTTCTAGCTACTATAGCATTCACACATTTTGGTTTCAGTATAATAATTGAAATAATTCTTGCAATTTAAATCGGGAACAGTAGCCAGTTCAGCTGCCCCAGGAAACACATAAATAGTAAATTACACTAACACAATGGGACTTCTTAGGACAATCAACACTGATTTGAACCAGGCACTAAATCATGTTGGGAACCTGCAAAGTAGAAAAGAGGTTTAATAAAAATGCTACAAGGCAAAGTTACAGCATCACCGAAAGAAAAAAGGAGAGGTTAAGGAAACTAATGAATCCTTATTTTTCCTGAGAGCAGATGAATCCAGACAAGAGGCTAACAGATGAAAAAATAAATAAATAAACAAACAAATACATAGAGCAAGATAACAGATGAGCAATAGATCACCGTAGCAAATATACCTGTTTTCCACCAACTATATGAATGAACTTTTAAATGATAATTAATCCACGTCATTCTACTCCACTCCATTCCCTTCCCCTCCACAGCAAAGTGCTCTAGTAATAATGCTAAATGTTTTAGAGATGGGTTCAGCTGTTCCAGAGTCAGGGTGTTTTAGTAGTAACGAGAAGACGGTCTAACCAGAATAGCCAGCAGAACATTTTGTGATTTATGTTGAAATGCTTCATGAATTACTGCATCCAGATATGTGCTACAACAAAAGCTAAGCATACTGAGTTCATTCCTTTCTCACAATTCTCTATTCTACGCTCCACAATGAAACAGTACCCTGCATTTTATTTGCCTCCCCCATTCCTTCTCCAATGCTCCTTTCTTTGTCACAAAGCGTACTTACTTGCCATCTGTGCTCATATTTTCTTGTTTTTCTTCCTTGAAGCTTTGTGAGTTGTCTACAGAAACAGTGCCAGGAACAGGAACTGATGAAGCACGATCATTTCTTTCAGTTTCCAGTGGTACCTCTGTAGAGCTGAAGGCTGCAGTAGACTCTCCTGTCCTGAGAGCGGTATCTATACTTCCATTTTCTTCTCCCTCCTGCACACACATCTCTTCCTTTTCATCAATTTCTTCCAGGCTGTATTCTGAGGTCCTTGCACCTAAACTCACAAAGAATAGGGAGAAAAAAAAAAAAGGAAACACACCTTCAGTGTATAGATAAAAAAGGACTGTGAAGCCAGCTTAAGTAGTTTGACTTAGTAAAACGGGAGTTCTCTTAATATAGGGAAGATGGGGGAAAAAAAAAAAGAGGAAAATAAAAAGAATCCGTTTCAATTTCATATTAGTTCTTTTTCAAATATCTCTTTTTGATGAAGATATGATTATTGTCATGCCACTGTCCATCTGTTTCTGCATAATGTTTTCCTTTGTTTAATTCAAGAACTGAATTAGTATGGATAAAAATATATGTAACAAATATCATGAAGACAGGCAGTTTATTTCACACAGATTTCTAACAGCTTTCGTTAGCTCTCCAATGAGGTTTAAAATAAATGGTTCCTTTTTATCAGAGTAAGTACAGTAGAGAACTAAAAATCAACTTAGTCCAACTAAAAATCTGAACTTAGTCCATGTTTTGAACAAGCTTGTTCACCACTATCAAAATTTTCCCACAATCATCCCAAGGATATCAAAACACATTTAGATGAGTCTTGTGCACTGTCCTGTGCAAAACAAATAAATAAATAAAATTTAAAAAATACATGGAAAAGCATTAATTCACAAAAATAATGGAATTTTCAGCTAGACCATAATTTAAAAAGTTTAGTTACTGGTTTAGGACACACAGGACAGTGCAACTGATGTTAGGCTAATAAATCTAGTATTTTTGATTTCCAGAGGGACTGTCTCCGGCTTTCCTTTCCTGCCAGGAATCTTCCTACACCAAGATGCTGATTCACATTTGTCAAGTATTAGTGGGCAGACCATACACTTAACCTCTCAGCTTTGCAACTCGCATTCTGCAAAACAAACAACATAACTACAATTTCATCTATATATGGCAATATGGTGACATGGAAAGCTACTGGAAATAACAAAGGCACATATAAGCAAAGCACTCTGATCTGAGCAGAGTATTCCTGTTAGCTTTGCATACATCAATACCTATTAGATAGAGGCCTAGCAGTGGGCTGAATCAGCAAGTTTCAAAGCGCAATCCTACTGCAAAAAAGGCTAAGATTGAAAACAAAATACTAGCTTGAAGCAAGCAATCCTGGAAATGGGCAGAACCCAAAGCATATTTCTTTAATAAAAAACATCTTAGATGAATTTTACTGTACAAAACATTATCCTTCAGCAGACCCAGTATTTCTACAGAAGTATCACTGAAGAAAGAAAATAAAAACAGAGAACTGTATGTGACTTGGAAAAAGTCTTCACTGAGAACAAAAACATTTCTTTTTCCAGCACAGTCATTAGCTAGAGTTCAGCAGTGGCATCACTGATCTCATCCACAGTTGCAGAGCAACTACTGAAGTCAAAAATTTTACTATTTAATTCTATTTAGTTTTTCATAGTGCTCTCTTGTAAAAATGCTTTGCAGCTGCAGACTAAGCACTGTCACCAATGTCATGGAGCTGAGTGCAGAGGTAATCTAGATTTCCAAGGAAAGAGGAGCAAGATTGCAAAATGGTGCAGGTGAATGTCCTTTCACATTACTTAAGCACATGTGTTGATATCAAAGGGATTTCTTCAGACTTCACAACCAATAAGGGCCTTTTCCTTCCTCCCTCACCCACAACTATTTGAAATCTAATTGTGGAACCTATTGTGGAATCTTGACTTATACAATAAAGCACAGCCAGGATTTCTAACAAGACAAACAGAATAATTCTGGAGTTGCTATGACTTTATGCCTAATCAATGCAGTCATCTCTGTCATTCTTGCTCTGAAGAAGAATTATAAAGGTGAAGTTAGCATGCTAAATTTCTATTCTTATACTGATGGGATGGGAACTTTGCTTGGCTGGGTAGGAGATCCTACCGATTTTCATCTTACATGAAAATCCATCCCTTGCTGTGCTAGGATCACTTCCAAATCTAAACTACAAATGCATAATTCCAAACAACAACAACAACAAAAACCAATCCTA
Organism: Lagopus leucura; assembly: GCF_019238085.1. NCBI lineage: Eukaryota > Metazoa > Chordata > Aves > Galliformes > Phasianidae > Lagopus > Lagopus leucura. The sequence continues at coordinate 1,922,440 of NW_024962267.1, forward strand.
CATACTTTTTTATGAAGTGCCCTTTGTACTGCATTGTCAGCAGAGTATCAGACTTGCTTAGTCTTGCTTAGTTTCATCTAGCAGTTTTAAGTCTGTAACTGTTACTAGCAGATCTGGGCTGCCAGTGCTGCAGCAGAATGAAGTGTTTATATACTGAATTCATTCGTGACGTGTAACAGCCATCCTTCATTTACATCATGCAGATGAACAGTTTGGATTTTATGACTTGTTTCCAAATCTCTCTTTAGAATTTTATATGCAGCATATCACTAAGAATTACTTCTGGCAACACCGGATACACATTGCACTCTTATTGCCTATGTATTCTCTATGTAAATATGTATATAACATAAACTGTACTTTTGTCTTGTGCAATTGATTCTCTATGAACATTAGTCACTGAGTTTTAAATAGTTCTAAAAGAACATTGTTAAAATCTACACAATGGCACTGTGAGTACCTGATGACTGCATTACCAACTGCATGTATCCTTTAAGTCTGTAAGAATACAACAGATAACAGAATGACATTTCTCTCCATGCCTTTTTACACTTGCAAATAACAGCCAGAAAGCCTGACTACATCATGTAAACCTGGCAGTGGTTTTGCTCAGCCGTATACTCCTTGAAAAGTTTAAGAGAATCTATAACCAAGAACATTATACCAAGAGATTTGTTTAATGGGAAATCATGTGAAAATCTTCAGCTTTTTTCTTTTTAAAAATTTAACCTTTTCCTTAGAAAAAAAAGAAAAAAGAAAAAGCATTAATTAAGCTTTGGGAAGGGGAACAAAAAATATAACTGAGAACAAATTGTTCTTTATAATTCCAAATGTTCAAATTAATTCTCTTTAAATGTTTATTCCGTTAGATGTCTTCATACCAGTTTTGTCAAGGTGCAGTCTGCTTTCAAATGTTGCCTATTCTGAACTACGCAGCATAGTTCCAATTAATGTACACAGCGCTGGTAGCCATGCAATACTAAGACACCAAATAACCCTTACTGAACACTCATAATGGTTCTTTATAGGGCAGAAGGTAACTCTACTTTCATAACTTAAATTTCCTTACTTGCTAAAGGAGAAACGTGCAACATAACTGCTTTGAGAATGTTAGTCACAGCTGATCAAAAACTCAATGCTTCTGGACCCCTGACACTTCAAGTAGTATTAACAAGAACAGAGGAAACTACTGAGTTAATGTAATGCTAAAATTACATCCAATTTAACAATTGAAGAGATACTGACTATTCTATCTTATCTATATTAAAAAGTGCCCAAATTTGATAAATAATTTTCAGACTAGGATTAACTCAAGAGTTGCAAGATTAATTTGGCTGCAGGTAAATACTGGTTCTCACAGCATGTACTAAAAGGACCCTTTATAAAGAGGCCTGTAGACAGTTTCAGAGATGCCACCAGAGAGCAGTAGTATCCCATGAGGAAAAAAAAAAAAAAAAAAAAAAGAAATAAGACAATGCAATGTAACCATCTCTACATTAAAGAAAATGCATTGCACTAAGTCTTCGGCAGAGGATATTATAAGAATACAAGACACCACAAACAGAACTAGAGAATGAAAAATGTCAGTAACTGTGGAAGTAAATCTCAAGCCTCACACAGACTGTTCTAAACCCAATAAGGATGATTATTTTTTTTCCATTTCTTTCTATATTACACAATAATTATTTAATCACAAGAAATCAAATACCTCAAACACAGGTTACTAAGTCTACGGAAAAGTGATCAAGCTATTACTAAGAAGCTCAAGACTGCTTATTTGTGCAGCACTTAAGATATTATACTTGTGGAAAATTAAGAAATTCTATCTACTTATCTTAAAACAGAAACAAGCTCAAGAAAACAACAAAAAAGCTTAATATTAAATGATAACCTTGCTCTTCATGTTAGATCCATCCCATGTAGATGAATAAGGTTTTGAACACAGAAAACTAAGTACTAATAAATATTAAGAATGATTCACTAAGTTATAATTCACCACCTTTCTTCTGCTACAACTAAAAAAACAATATTCAACAATTTTCAAATTCAGATGCACAACAGAAGCTAATACTTTCTATTTATCAAGTACACACTTTATCCTTCAAAGTGTTTGCTTGCTATTGTTTCTATTAAATGTCACAAACGGAGACCAAATTTACTGATGACTGATCTTTCTACTTTTTTTTTTCCCCTTCACCAGAGACCTAAGGAAGCAGATGACATTTTTTTGTTCTTTTGGTGCATTTATGTTTTGTTTTGTTTTTTTTTTCCTTAACCACTCCAACCACCATTTTGACTGACAATTCCAACGAACTAACTGGAAAGCTATTATACTTGAGTGCCTATCAACTAAAACAGAACCTCAAACACTACTCATGTAGTTCCAAATGCTTAGTGTTCATGTATTTCATCCTTAGTGAAATATACAGAAGACTAATTTTTCCAGATTGCACTGGCACTGATTATTCTAAATGCTTTACAAAATTGTAAAGGATCTAGAGGTCTTCTACCTTGTATCTGAACTGTACTTCCCAATAGCAGTACTTAGTAGTACAAACAAGAAAACCAAGACCTTACAATAAAATACTGTTCAGCAGCTAAGGAACTGTATTTTGAATAGCTATACTTACCATATTTTTCCACAGTACTCAACAAATGAAATAATTTATAAAGAACTATGTATACATACAGTTGCTAGTTACATTTATAACTTATGCTTTCAAAGGCTGTTCAGATGCAAACCAAAAAACAAGCACAAATTTTCTCCTACCCCTAAGATTGTGCATGTTAAGGGCAGCACAACAGGATTCTGGAAACAAGACTGTGTTTTAGCTTTTGAATGTTTTGTTATGGGATATACAAAAGTCACCAAGATTCTAGCTTGTTCCTGCCTTGGCTTGTGGATAAAGAGGGGATGCTTAGTTTCTTAAATGTGAAGCATAGAAATCAATACAAAATTTACTGTATATCTTTGTTATAGAAAATCCTATTCATCTTTCAATTGAAAAGTTAATTGATTTGAAGCACTGAAGTTAGTATGTACTTATCTACATGTCTGTATCTACAGTATAGTAATTTATTATTATGACTTACAACGGTTTATTATGACATACATTTAACTGATACATTTGGAAAAAAGCCAACCTGTTTCAGACTGCATTTCACCAGCTCTTCCTTCCACTTCAGTAAGGACTGATTCTGTTGACTCTGTTACTGAAGAAGTAAAATACAACACGTCAGGTAACAAGTATCGTCTCTCCATTTCTATGTTAAACTAATATCTTACAGACTGCTGAGTACTTCAAGAAATGCACCTTCTCTTAAGTAACCAGTGCTTGTTATCATATTTCCCAGGTTTTTTAATATTAAACCTTAGGTATTTTTGAACCTCAGAGAGTTGACTTTTTGATCAAATGAAAGAATTATAAAAGTCAAGAACAAAATTTTTCCTTCTTGGCCCATTTCCTATTAATTAGGCCCCTCTATTAATCCCTCTCTGATGCAGAGAAGCAAATCTTCTCTCCTCATATGTGTAACACAAAAACAATTGCTATAGTTAAGTCAACAATAACTAATTGGGTGAGTGTGCATATTTGATACTAATCTGTATGCCCTAAAACTTGTGTTTTTCACACTACATCAGTCAATCTCATAAAGTAGCATTACTATTTCCCTAAAATCCAAAGATCTTTAACACTCATATTTTTACTTAAAGTTCTTATCTTATTGGGCAGTATTTCTTTAATGTTTAGCCAAATTGCCATGCCTTCTGTTGCCTCCTAATTAAAGAGTATAAAAAGATTACCAGTCTCATTACTGCTTTCACTTTGATCTTCTGGTGTTCTGGAGGGTGGTGAGGGTGCTTTGCGCTTCATCCTCCGTAGAGAGTTCACAGAAGCTGTGTCACTGAGCGGCAGAGAACCTTTTCTTACTAATCCCGAAGGGGCCTATGAAGGTAGACGTGGTGGAAAATGATTATTAGTAATGAAAGACAGAAAAATAGCTCTTGTCATTATTCTCCGGAAGTATTTTTAATATATATTTGGACAAGAGAGAGTCTCCACCTATTACCAAACATATGATGGTTTCTCACTTTTTTACTTCAATTTAAAAATAAAATAATGAACTAAAACAGTACTTTCTAGAGAAACTGAATATATACATAGAGATGCAAGACAGCAGAAAAACAGTCAGTTATTATGTATAACATAAAAGATAATTTTTTCCCTTTATAACCTACTAAGGCCATTGTACAAAACTCAAACAAACCTCATAAGTAGGTGAAGTAATTATGAAAGAACGCTTCCTTCAGCTAGACACAACAGAAATTACACAGTGTTTCCTTCCCTGTTCCTTCAACAGCATACTTAATTAGACTAGACATGTAACTAATGGGATTTTGTTACTCTACTTAAAATACTTGAACTTTTGTAGAAATTTCTCTAATGCTATCTTTCAGAAGTTATATTGGAAAGCACAACTGTCTTATCTATTTATGTTAAATTGCAGTAAATCACAATAAAAATAATTATACTAACCACCAATGTTCAACTGTAATAATCCCCTCATATTATCATAGCAGAAGACGGAGTTCTTAATTTACAAATAATCAAAAGCATTAAAAAAGAAATCAACGAAGATTACTTATGGGGTGCCTATTGAGGCTTCTGTTTGTATGCTCCAACAGTCCAACTGATCTTTAAATTGTTATCTAAATACACTCCAATTCCAAAAGACAGCAGCTGTAAATCTGCCTGCCACTTTTAACTGCAGTTTGCCTCATGCTGAAGAAAACTTCACTTTTATTTAGTTTCTCATTCACCATTCCCAAACAGTTCTACAGGAGATTAAATTAATAGTATTCAGCATCTGAATTTTTGCAGGATGGAATGTCAAATTTAATATTACTTCCACAAACAAGGTTTTTTATTATTAAACCATCTCCTGTCTTGCCATTGGGTTGGTTCTGTTTCTTTCCTTGTGGTATCTACTCTCCAGGTTGCAGCCCCTCTGCTCCGTTCAGAGGTCTGCACCCTCAGCTGCTTTGCACAGCCTCCCTTCAGCTGCTGACTCAGCTGGCATGGAGCTCTATGCTCATTCACTCAGTAAAACAGATGTCACCAGCGTTCCACCTGCATAAGAAAGGGTGTATGTGTAGGGGGGAGAATAATGTTCTCAGCATAAGAGCACAAATGATCCTAAAAGATTTTTATAAGCCTCTCTACTGCCCTTTGCATTCAAAGAAATAAACGGTTTGCAAAGAGATTTCGATAAAGTACTAAATGTTCCAGTTACGGTTCAAGTGCTGAACAGATTTTCTAAGGAATTATTCAACATATGAATATTAAGAGCTTTTAAACCCTAACAAAAACTGTAATGTGAAAACAGTACTTTAAACAGATGGAAAAAAATAATGGTATTGAGATATATTTGACGAAGTTTTAGAATGTACATCTGGGCGTTCATTTGTCATACCAGCTAAAGCCAGTGCTTTATCAGCTGAACTTTAATTGAAGTTTAGGTTAGCATCCCTGAAGTAATTAAAGGAGAAACAGGAGTGAACACTTTTGTCTTAACTTCCACAACAAGAAGAACATTTCTACTTTTCACACTGTACACCTTCCTCATTCTGGAGAAAACAAGCATGGATATGAAAAGTTTTAGCCTCAAATGTATGTAGAGGCATTTGGCACCAAATCCCACACCAGCTTAAGCCAACACTTACAGAGACTATTGCTTCCCGTGTTCCAGCCTCTCTAGGCTATAGCAGACATGGTGCTGACCCTTTCTAACATTTTAAAAAAAGCAAAAGAAAGCCAAATAAAATAGTTTGCAGCTGTGATAGAAGAAAAACGTTAAGTACAGGGGAAAAAATAGAGTGGAGCATTTTCAGTGTGTTTAAAAGCATACCATGCAAAAACTGTCACTATGTATGTATTTTCGTATTACCAGCACCCCTTTTGTTCCAAGGTTAAGCATGTTTAGAAGAGGCCATACAGGGGAAGAATATGTCAGAATATATTAGGAAAAATACAGTAGACAGTGTTCTGCACAAAAACCCAACGTTACTCATCGCTTGCATGATTTGTCTGAATCATACACCTTTTCCCTAGCTCTAAAACTCGCTAGTACAAGAGGTAGATAAAACAAAAGGGGGACAAAGTCAGGTATTTATATGGAAGACATAGGTGATGCAGTATCCACATCAATTCCAAATCATTTCAAAATGGTATCAGATGGTCTTCAAGCAAACTTAAGCAAAAGATAACAGGGCAGCTCAGAGCATTGCCATCCCACAGTGAGCACTGGCTCTACTGAAGTACTCCTAATGCTCATGGTGCTTGCCGTGTCCTTGTTTTACTGAGCTTCTGATCTAACTTCTGAAGTATGGAACTCATCCTCCTTAGCAATCTTCCAAGTTGTTCCATGACAGTGACTAATAAACCTCTTCAGGAACACTTTATGCTTTAGTTGCTTTCTAACCCCTTTATTTTACTCCACCAACTCCTCCTTTCCTTTCTTTTCTAAGAGGGAGACTGGAGATTTCAATTTCTTTGGGATTTACAGTTGAGTAAATAAAAGCTAGCTGTATTTCTACAGTTGTGATGTTCTATCCATCATTTCAAACTGTACATGTTTTGACTAAAAACATTCATCCTTATCCAAGCATAGCTTATGTATACTTCTTTACAGTAACTGGAAACAGTGTAAGATGACAAATACTCATGAAAAAGAAATACAAATACATCACTATTTACTTTCTATAAATAAAGCATTTGGAGGAAAAATAGCAACTTAAAAGAAATGCTTTTCTTTTAAAAAATAGCTATTACTAGAATACTGCGTCCACTTTTATGAAAACAGAAGACAGACAGACTGCATATATGTTTAAACTAGCTAGCTCTAAACATATTTCTGGCAAGAGCCACCTTGCCCAAAATTAGAACCAGTATATAAGGGAGAGGTTTTCCATTTTGATTTAACATTGGAATTACTGGACAAAAATACATATTTAAGCTGTACTAGTCATCTTCTGCAACTTGCAAAGAATGAACAACTCATGCTACCCTAAATTGTAGAATCTACAGCCTTACAGCCATCATACTAATTTCTCACCTAAAAGTAAGAAAACATCTTCAAAAACTATTTTGGTAAACATTCTGAAACTGAGGCGGGAAAAAAAAAATCTTATTTTCATGTCAGAGTGCAACTGTTCACGTAAAGAGAAAGCAGTTTCTTTTTTTAAGAGAAGCAAAGAAGGTGAAGGAAGTAAACATTAAAAGCCTTTTTTTTTTTTTATCATGAGAAATTGGACTACAATACACTGTGAATATGCAGAAAGACAACAGTGAGAACACCATTCCCTTAAAGTTGGCTCGTTTCACCGCTGTCTAATGCTACTACTTCGGCATGTTGCTATCAAGACCAGGCAAACAGTTTATCAAGATAAAACTGATATTTCAATCTTCCTTCTTGGATGTGATCCATTGTTCCACAGCTGCTATGAGGGCATTTCTGCTAGGAAAATGTTGCCCATGCAGTCCATTCTTCTTTGGCACAAACAGAAGGAAGTCAGAAAGCACTAAATCTGGACTATGTGGCAGGTACAGTAGGACAGTCCAGACAAGACTGACAATATGTTCCATGGTCTTCAAACTGGTACGAGGCCTGTTATTGTTTTGCAAGAGAAAGGTTGTTGTCTTCTCTGGCCTGACTATGGAAGTTCAAGCCTTCAGCTTAGTTAGCATCATGATGCAGAGGTCAGAGTTGAAAGTTTGTCTGAGATGCAGGAAATCTGGAAGAATCACACCTTACCAATCCCAAAGCACATCACCTTACCCACAGAGGGCTGCATCTTGAACTTTTTATTCAACAGGAAATTCACACATTGCCAATTTGTGGACTGCTGTTTTGACTCTGGCTCATATTGGTGTTACCACATCTCAGCAAAGGTTAATAATGCAATCCAGGGAACTATCACATTCAGCCTCATATTGGTTCAGTAGGTCCTGACAGACTTGCAGACGGTATTCTTTCTCTTCCGCCAGGAGCATCTGTGGGACCCACCTGGTGCAATCTTTGCAATATTCCAGCATTGTCATTGTTGTTTCCAATTGCACTGAAGTTGATATTCAGTTCGGTGAACAGTTCCCTGGTCACAGTCCACCAATTTTCATTGATGAGCATATCAAGATGCTCTTCATTTCATGGTGTGACAGCTGCGCATGGCTGCCAAAACATGGGTTGCCTTTATCATCACAATTCCCACTGCTGAAATGTACCACCCATCACCTCACTGTGCTCATATCCACTGTCTGGTCTACATAAATGTACAGCAAGAGATAATGACTGCCAATGGGTGCAATTTTTTCCCCTCATGGAGGAATTATATGACACACCTTTGCTTCATATGCACTTCCATATCAGATGCTATTCTGCCAAACTGCCCCTCTGCTGCCATTTGTTGCGTAGCCACAAAACATTATGGAATAGCAACAGAAAGATTCAATTTCTACTGCCATAACACCAACTCTGAGGTTGCTGATCAACATAATAAAATAGGAAGCACTACTTTAGGAGCAGCTCTTATAGATAGCAAAAAGAAATCTTACATGAATTAATAAAATTCAAACTACAGCAAATCTTCACATACACGTAGGTCCCAAGCTTTGCAATACACAATAAAAACAGTGTAATAACAAATCAGAATTAAAAAGGAGTCATTTCAAAGGAATCTTTTTCATGAGTTATTCAATTTCTGTCAAATCACTTTAGATTAATAAAAAAATGTCAGTGTGAAATAATAAATCCAAGTTATTTCATGGAGTGACAGATTCAAAACCAACAGAATTTTTTTTCCCCCCCGAAGTTCCTTTTATTAGAATACAAAAAGAAACAGTTGTCTCTAAATGTTAAAACTTTTCAGCAAGATAGAATATGCAAATTCAGAATGTATGTTAAACAGTGCTCTCTTGTGGTCCTGTGCAACAGTAAACAATCAAATCAAAATATAAACAAAGTCACAGCTTGAAATTTCTTTCTTTTCCTTCCAAGCGTAATAAACAATAAATGCAAGTCTGAGGGATTTAATTTAGTTCTATAATTTATCTTTCTAGCATGCAGATAAACTCATTTACTGAAGACCATCTTTAGATTCTGGTTTTAAAGAAAAAAAAAGAAACAAGAAAAAAAAAAGATTATTCTCAATTTAAAATGATAATTTTAGTCTTGAGCTTTAACTGGAATTCCTAACTGGCAATAGAGGTAATATCTTGACATTGCATAATGTCTCATTTTTTCCCCAAATTCCATTGGCTGAATTTCTGCAGTGCAATGAGTATATGGGTAACTTAATATATATCCAGCACCTCATGGCTTCAATTAAATGTATTCCCATTTCACTAAAATAAAACTTTAACTTGCTGGAAGCACAAGATTCTTAAGAGTCCTTCCCAAGATTTTCACCTTTTTCAACCTTTTTCAAGTAGCATGAAGAACAAACTACTCTTTATCATATATAATTGAAACATTAAAAATGACAGGAAAAGAAATCGATTACAAAACATGCTAACATGAGACCACGTAAAACAAAAAAAAAAAAAAAAAAAAGAGAATATCTGTGTAAACTTTATGTAAAAAAATATACATACATTATTCATCCAGAAGAGCAAGAAAGTCCTCAGAGCTTATGCAGCTGTGATATAAAAAGTTTATTTTGCTTTTTCAAAATAGATCAGCTACTTTGGATATATGGCAAGGAGACCAGAAGAAACACATCTTCCAATTTCTGTAGTTATTTTCAAACTAAAATTTTCAAAAGCAAATACTACAGCTTTATTTTTCACTAATTTCAAGCATTAATTTCAAGGCAGATATATAACAAGGTTATTGATGTTATCAGCTCTAAACTTCTTGTTTTAGAAGAAGTGAAAGAAACGCTACTAACCTGTTCGTTTCTGTCAAGGCTGTTAGATTTCACAGTACCAGCTTCTGTCCTGACTTCTGCAAGTTCCTGGGGGGCACTCTGAGAATTTGGTATAGGTGGTAGAGGAGCTCTCCGTTTCTTCGGCATTTCAGATGGCAGAGTGTTGGAATCATACTGCTTGCTAACACTGCTAGATCTCGTGGAAAATGTTGGCCTTGGCTTGCTCATTAATGGAGTTGCTGGGGCACTGGCAGTCTTGGGATTTGGGTGGAAAAAAATATATTTATATGTTACTTAAACTTTCTGGAGAACATTCAACAGTATTGATGGATCACTATGAATATGTTTATAGCTTTGTATAAGCAGAACTTTTATATCTTACTTGTTCTCTTTTTTTCTTGCTTCGTTGAAAAAAGCTGAAAAACCCTTTGTTTTCTTTCTCTTTTAAAACATCTGAGTTTTCAGACACATGATAGGAGTCTAAAATAGGAGACAAGAGTTCTAGATGTTATTTATTGCAGAGATTATTTTTCCTGCATTCTTACTTCTTCTCTGCCTGTCATAAACCTTCTGGTGTAATATACAAAGCTCACCACAAATCACTTATACTAATAGTTCTACTAAAAGCTGCAAAACGAACGTTTCTTACCATCAGTGTTCTTATCCTTTCTCAGAGCTCAGAATAGATGAGTTTCAGCTGCTATTAATACCTCCAGAACTTACCCCAGCCCATCCCACTCGTCAAACGCTACAGCTCATATGAAAAGGCTATGGGAGGGAAAAGAGCATCAGCTCTCCCCAGGTCACAGTTCCTAACAGCTTAAATACAGAGCGTGATGTGAAGCAAGGCAGGACAGGTACAGGCCTCCACTTGGCATACACCACCGAAAGACCAGGTAGGTGCTGCGCATCTAACTGGAATGGCAGTCATAGTAAAGATAATCAAATCTTGCTTTACGTGCCCTTATTCACATCGACATTTTGTAAATATAGAGGTTGTCTTTCTGTAATTTTTACTAGATTTTATTTCGATAAGGAAATCCCACTGAATGCAAGTGCAGTAACAAACAGAAGGCAGTAGCAATACACCACAGGGCAGGATGAATGCAAGCACGAGTATAAATTTTGAAGCAATCTAAGTAAAATCATACAGAAATACTTTATACATAGTTGGGTATATACACTTGTACTTTTTTTTTTAATATGCATTTATGATAGGTCAGAGATGATTGCTGAAGTCACAGTTAAGCAGATATTATTACAGGAGAGAATGATAACGTCATGCAAGTTGTACAGTTTTACAGCCTATTTCAGTAAGGCCTACCTTTCAAGGATGGCAAGTTTAAGTCAACTGGTGATGTGGCTACAAGACAGACAAAAAAGAAAGACAGAAAATACCCAGTGGAATGAAGGATGCAGTTTTAAGTTACAAACACAGAAAACCAAGCTGAATCTTATGTTAGGAAAAATAACTGAAGAAAATAATGCATATATTTATCACTCAATGCAACATAAAATTTAATAGCAAGCCTGAAGGCATACAATGCAGACTGCAATGCAGACTGCATGGAGAGCAATGAATATAATGGAAATATAGTCTGAGTAAAACATGATTTAAATTGTCATATAAAGGCACACCTCACCATTTACTTTCATTAAAAAAGTGAAAAATTCAGAGCTTTTAAGTTGTATGCAAAATGGAAATGCTAAGCTACTTGGTATTGAATGAGTTGTAGAATGTCTGAACTTCCTAGTGGGACACTGTCTTGTGGGAATTGTGTGTCCCCCCTGCATTCTCTCCTAAGGATTTTTGGCTGTTACTTCATTCAAATGACACACAGTTTATGCCACAAAGGCAGCACTGCCAGTCTGTAGAAGAAAGTGGCAGTCAGATGACAAAGAAGATAATTCACTATGGGTGCACGTAGTTCAAACAACACATTTAAACAGTAGGTTTTGTTGGTATTTTTTGTTTTTGTTTTTTTCCCTGTGACAAAAAAAATATTCCGGTTTTCTCCATGGAAAAGGGGCCTAATTTCCAAATCTGACATTCTCCTGCAGTTCAAGATAACTGGTCTTTGGGAAGTATTTTTAATCATGGTAAAATAAAGATAGTCTTACAGCTATAGTGAAAACCAGAAATAGAATGGAAATAGAATGTGTACACAAATATAGGCAAGTTAGTTAATACTGTTCCTGTTGGACCATAATTAAAAAGATAATTATTGTTCCTTCATGACCTACACAAGAAATTACCAAACAATACTCAAATTACACTGAAAAGCATTATCACAGTATTCTAATATTTCAAAATTATAGAACAAAGCTATGTTTCTATAATACTTCTGTTCTCAGCTTATTACAATCCTACACATTCTCTATAAGCTAAGGGAAATTCAGCATTACTGGTATGTTTTGAGAAAAGGCAGGGGAAAAAAAGGGATCTTTTTTTTTAAAGGATGCTTTGTACTTGGCCACCTATGCTCTTTTCTTGGGATAAGTAAAGGTACACTTGTCCCAGTTTCAATTTTGTGGCATATCAATTAAGCACATACTGAATTGTGAGAGACTAATTTCTTCATGAGTTGCTTTCCTTCTTTTTTTAGAATAAATAAATAAATAAATAAAACCAAGCCAAACCCACTCACACCAAAGCAAATGTTATGGAAATATTATCTAATTATCTTTTCAATAATAACAAGTTATCAAAGATATCTTTTCTTACCTCGACTGATATCCATGGCATATAATTCTCTTAGTCCAAGATCATTAAGAGATTTTGTCACATCAAGTGCTTCTTGAGACTGATAATTCTTCAGTAAAACAGTGTTTGAAGGATCAAATTCACATTTACTACAGATAATTGGTATGAGTTCTTGAAGAGGTGAATATGGACTAACTCTTACTACTGTCTTCTGTGTCTTCTTGTAGTTTATCACTACTCTTACTGTTTGCTGAAGAGAAAAGAGTTCCAATAAATATCCTACACTAATTTTGAAACAACCAGCATTTTCATAACAGTCTTACAGTAACCACCAGAATTTTTATTAGGCCAGATTCAATGTTATATATTCAGTAACAATACAAGAGAAACTAAGAAGTCTTTTGTAATTCCTTTTTTACCCAATGAAAGGACACTTGAAATAGCCTGCTCCTTCAGCATCAGTCATTTGTCTGTCCAGCAGGGAACACACACAGACTAGGATGGCATACCATCACACTAGGTAGCTAGAGAAGACAGCAAATGAGCAACGAGAACCTGCACAACATGTGTGCACAGAACCAAGTTAAAAGGACAGCTGAAGAGGATCCCAACCTCATGTAAGTGCTTTAGATAGATTAAAACAAAAATAGAAAACCCACCAAAACCACCACCAACAACAACAAAAAATCACGGTATTCTTCTATAGTGACAGAGAGGGACAGACAGATTTAGGCAACTCCCAGAAAGTGCTTTAGCGCTTCTAAAAGCCCCTGATTTCTTGAGGGTATATTTAAAAAAAAAAAAAAAAAAAAAAAAAAAAAAAAAAAGGCAACATTATTAGAAACATGTAACATGTTCCATGTAGCATGTAACAAAGGAAAATGAATGTGTATTCACAAGGTTGTATGGGTACTATATTTTTTTTATGTCCATAATCTTGTACACAACATGACAGATGTTGCAAGTTTTTGATTTTCAATTTGCAGAAGGATGTATTCAGCCACATTCTATCTTCAAAAATGTTCAGATGCACACTAAGGCCACTAAGGCATAGGATCTCAAATAATATTGTAATGTTTCTTTCCTTTGGCAGCAAAGATACTTGACAGAACAAATTAAGATATATTTTTACTTTAGGAGGTCATCAATAGTACATTGACAAGATTTTCACAGGGGTGCATAGTGAGAGGATGAGAAATAACAGGAAAATGTGAAACAAGAGGCTGATCTATCAGCTTAAGTTGTTGAATACAATATACAATAGTAATTCTAGTTTCTCAGTACGCTATAATTTTAGTCCTCACCTCTGGTATCACTGGAGCAGGTTTCTTCTTATCCACTTGTTTTGGTTTCAGAATCACCTTTTCCACTTCAAGCATTCCCACTGGTGTATTAGGTTTGAATTTAATCTGGCTGTTTTCTGCTGATATCAACTCTATTGTGTAACTTGAGGGGTTTAAATGATACTGTGCACAGAGAAAGATCAGCAAGTCCATCATGGGCTTCCTGTCAAATGCAAATCAAACAGCTACAACAGATGATAATTAAGCAGGCTATTAAACAAAGTATGATGCTAAGCATTTATCCTTCCATGACTAAATAGTTACTGTCAGGCACTGATTTTAAATATCTTCAATTACAACAACAAAATTAAAAACAAAAATGATTTTTAAAAAAAAAAAAAATCACTAAAATGAAACAGGTTATATAGAAGTATAGCAAGAGCTAGAGCAAAGGGGGGCATTTTTGCTTATCTAAAGTGATGCTTTCCTGACACCAGCATGGAGATGCGGATTAGCCACCTCATCTGACCATTAGTGGGAACTGCAGTAGTTGTGATGAATGCCCTTCTATTCAGTAAATAATATTCTTCCACAGCTTAAAATTTTTATATCTACTCTGAGGTTACAAGAGACATGAATTTACAGAAATTCTCAGCACGAGCCATGCAGAAGAAGCAGGTGAGATGAAGTTTGAGGAAGTCACCTTTCAAGGATTTAGGGTTTGCAAAACAAGAGCCATGCAGATGAAGGTGAAGAAGCTAAATCACAGTACAGTAGTTGAATCTCATTTTCATTGATAAAATCTGTGAGATGCAACAGATGTCCTTTTCACAGCGAACCAAGTCCAGGCGCATTTTACATACATGATCGCTATCAGTATGCCCTTTGCTCTTAGTGAGCAGTGGGGAAAAAAAAAAATCACAAAACATATTAAGATAGTCTGAACATTCCCAGTTGCTACTGGAATGAATTTACTGAAGTTGTACTTCAAACGGAAGTATAATAGAAAGATTAAATGCACTGAAGATAAGGAGAGTATGCCAATTTTGCACACTACTGCCAACTGAATACAGTTATAGAATTACCAGGTCACTGGAGCATGAGTCCTAATTTTTGGCATTGGATAATCACTTGTAAGGAGCATTTCATGTGGACATCCTCCACATTTCCCAGTTATAATTACAAACAGGGGAATATATCACCTACTTTGTCTCACAAGGATATTATGAAAATAATATAGAAGTTTGAAGCAATCAAACGATACATTGGAAAGAATGCTGAAGTGTCTAAGTGAAAATTAATGCAAGACTTGGCTAGTATGTGTTTATCAAAAATCTTAAATTCTAGATGTAATCATAACAGATGGAAGTCTTCTGGTAGCATAACAGAATGTGGAAATAGATATCTGAACAGTCATCAAGCTAAGCAGAATCCTAGACGACAAAGATTATGAATATATTTATACATTAAGTATGAATTTTAACAGACTTTTTATACAATCCAGTTCTGAAAAAAGAATTAAGAATGACTGAAGCTTAAAAATCATTGCAGCATTATTTTTTCCCCTTTAATAAACCCTAGAATTTAACTCCTATTTTCATCTCTTCTTAAAGAACAATCCTGTGCCTCCCCCTAAGCAGACTGCCTTCTAAATTCTAGTGGCTCAGTTGGACTCCCTGGTGCACACACAACTCCTTCCAGTTACTTCTTTTTCAAGAGAAAGCTTCTGCCTAGTTAAGTGGTAGAAGAGATTCCTTGCCCCAGGAGAAAAAGGCAGGTGGCATAACAAAGCCAAAATACATGGAGAAATAATTCCCCATAAAGTGACAGAAAACAGCTATCAAATAGTTTGAAAAGATATAAAGAATGTAATTAACTCCCACGTCTTCATCTAGATGATGTATATCAGCCTAAAAGTACCATGAGAAATGCAGTGAAAACTAAATGAAAAACAAGCAAACAATGATGACAAGAAACTGTTTTTTCATTTAATAAAAAGAAAGACTTTATTTCAGTTCTTCATTTATATATCACAGCCTGGTTCAATCACAAGGAAGAAGGACTATTCTGTTCCCTCTTACTTCTAACCCTTAACAAAACAACTGCATCCATCTCACTCCCTTTCATTAGAGAAGATAAGGAGCTAGAAATGCACATTTCACTGGGGGTGGGCTGGTGTGGGAGGAGGCAGCCAGAGAAAGCACCACAGAGAAGTCATCACTAGAAGTACTGTCTGCCTTCTGGTTAGCAGGCTATCCAAGAAGTTTACCTTTTCTCCCAGCAGGAGCAACATAGGAATGCTGAAGATGAGCAGGATAGGAATTCATAGGCAAAGGTCACAGAGAGCCCTTCAGTGCAAACACACCATGGTGAAGGGGGCAAGCCCTCACCTTAACCAGTCACAAATAGTGGCAGGCCAGTAAGCAAGAAACACAGCTGCCCATAAACAGACAAGTACATGCAAATTAGTACATAAGGGCAATGTTTCACTGTAAATTTGCTTTCCACTTCCAAAAACAACTTGTGTGACTAAAGGATGTCAGACTTTAAGTCTCCCCACTCTGCTGGAGGCCAAGATGCCAGCCACAAGCGCTTTACATTTCCTTAGAGTGATACAAAAAGCAAATTTTCGTAATCACATTCTCCAAAACTCATAAAACTACTTTTTGTTAAACTCTTCCAAGAACGAAGGTACAGAAGTACATGTAATACAGTAAATTTAACAGCTTTCAAATGAGTAAAACTAAGAGGAGCCTAGCAGCAATTTTGGAGTATAATATCTGCTGGTGTTTATTCATCTCATTTCTGTAAAGTTATTATTTGCAATTACTTTAAACTCATTACATTACTTAGTTTTCTGGAAATCTCTCATCACAAGTGTTCTTGCACTTCTCCATTCCTTATCTGTTTTCCTCTGGTTATTCCCATATGACTATATGATAGCAAGAACTGGCTAATAGTTGTCCCATTTATGATGAGTTTCCATCTAGAATACATCAAACTATGTTATGTTTATAGCAAGTTGAGTTCAAAACCAGCCATTAAAGATATCACTTCAAATACTGGACCAAGCATTTCAAGAAAATATCCATCAAGTTTCTACATTCTGCCTTTTTTTTTTTTTTTTAGTTATGTATTCCTACCTAATCAAGTTTTAGAGGCAAGGTCTTCCCATCACGAGTATAATGAGAAACACCACCAAATAGACAAAACTCACTTAATAGCCACCATAAAGATTACTAGGTGGGCAGGAAGATGAACAAAAATAAAAATACATACGTACATAAAATAAACCTACACGCAGGCAATTAGGCTTCCTATAAACCTCTGATTACTTAAGTATGTAGCTCCCTGGCTAAAGTGCTCATTAATGCTACTCTCTAAAAAGAAAAAGGCATTTGTTTTGACAGAGAACTACAAAAAACACCAAACCCTCCAGAATGTGTTACTAACAAATGTAAGTACAATAGATTTTGGAAAGTAGGGCAACACCACAAAGGTTGCTATTCACCATACAGAGTAAACCAACAGTTCTCTAAGCAAAACCTAATGACTGAAAATACTCAAGAACGGATCAAATGGAAACTCAAAAGGCTGTAAAGAAACGAAGTTAGCCAAGCTAAGGTCTGAAATGTGTCTGAAATTAAAGCCATAAACATGCAGCCCAGGAAAATAATTCAATGCACAAATTCCAAATAAATCAACTGTAAGATAGTTTACTAGCACATACAATTGAAACTAATTATTTCAATTAGAAAAATCTTTCTCAAACTACATTTCTTCACTATGGGAATACAAGACAATCAAGTCACTAAGTAAGGAAATTTGTCAAATTATTTTTCTTCTTCTTCTTTGGCTGCAAACAATTCTTGAATTCTGTGCTCTATTTAGAACTAATGAGAAGATTCAAGAAATGTCACACAGAAAAACATTTCAAAAACAAATCATGAAAAAAATTTGAAGCTTTGTTAATTCCTTTCTTTGAATCACATGCTTTCCCCCATCATCACTGCTCCTATCGTGACTTTTTAAAAAATAAATAAATAAATACTTGCTCAGAACACCGTGAGAAATCCTTCAATTCTGAATGGATGAACTGAATCATTATCACCAATGACTACAAAATACAGACTGGTGTCTAGGCTTACGTGAAGGAATCCACACAAGAAACCCTATGCCAGAAGTTTCAAAATGAGTAACGAGCGATTATTACAGCCCTCCTTTCTGTTCTCAGTCTCTCAGTTTTTGCTTTAGTTGTCCTTAAACAACTCAAGGACCTTAACTACGCTCTCTTGAAATCTTTTCCTCTGAAACTGATTTAGATACTACAGATCCATTTTTATCAGCCACTGCATACCACTCACAAAGGATATTTACCTATGCAACACCTTGTTCCTGCTATCCACTACTCCAAGCAGGGAACAAACCACCCAATTTCACCTGAGAACACTGGAGATGTTTCTTGCAGCACATGATTGCACAAATCCCCATTTCTCTTTTTCCCCGAATACGAGATATAAAAAGGTATTTCCACCTCTAAAGCTTTAAAACTGCCCACCTCTGGATACCAGCAAGACAAATCAGCAGATTATGTCATTTTCAGTGCCGTCTTGATTATCTGTCCACAAAATACAATCTTCTAGACAATGCAAAGCTGAAAGAAAAGATGCTTTGAAGCACAGGTCCTGGACAGTATTCCCCTTCACTGTGAATGAGCCTGGGAGCACTAATGCAGGTTATTTGTCAGGGTACCATTTAAGGAATTGACACAAAGACTCTCAGTTGAAAAAGAAAGAAGTACTAACCAAGGGATATTAAAACTGATTGGGAAATGTCTGTACTTCCTAAACACTATCTATTTGCAATGAAGT
This sequence comes from Lagopus leucura, assembly GCF_019238085.1. Lineage (NCBI taxonomy): Eukaryota > Metazoa > Chordata > Aves > Galliformes > Phasianidae > Lagopus > Lagopus leucura. The sequence continues at coordinate 1,941,223 of NW_024962267.1, forward strand.
CTGACTGAGTGAGGAAATAAGCAATTTTCTGGCACTCTGTTCTGGGGAAAGCTAGATACAGCAGGTGTGGTACTCAGAAGCATGGACAGAAGGAGTGAAGAAAAGGAGGAGAACTGCTTGACAGTGAGCATATGGAATCTTATCTTTAAGAAATTTAGAAAATAGAGGAAAGAACCACATTTATAGACAGAAATATTCCTTGCTGTAAACTTACTAGCAGAACACTGTAAAGTATCACAGTAGTAATGAATTATTTTAGAACATCTGTTTTTAAGAAATATAATATTTTCAAGAAATATGAATTAACTTATCCTGAAAAACTAGATGATGTATGGAGAAAAAAATAATAATAATCCATACAAATTAATTCATTGCAGCTCTGATGTGTGATACCTAAAAAATGACTTCATCAACTCTAGCAAATGACAAGGCATGCAAACAGACTTAAGCCACTACAGTCAGTATCTCTGATTATAACGTGAGGTCGGCGTAACTACGTGTTTATGTTACTCAGCACAGACTGGCATTCCAACTGCTCTGATCTACAGAAGGGTTTGCATAGGATCTTCTCAGTAAGAACAGAATGTTAATTATCTCAGTGGGTTAAGTCCCAGGATTTATGATTTCAACTCACCAATCAATTTGTGATCTAAAAGTGACTTGGGAGTTACATGCACAATCCATTTCATCAACCAACAGACTGAAATATTTATTCCAAATTAAAACCAGGTTCAGCAAAACGTATTTGATTTATTAAAAAAAAAGTTACCAAAGCTATAACTAGAAGCTTTCTTTGAAGCTTTATATATTTGGTATGAAATGATGATTTTTAGGACTACTAGTAGGCAATAAGTAGAAGTGCTGAACACATGACTTTGCAGCTTAGTAGGAAGCAGAAAAGTCTAACAAAGAAAAAGCATATGTGAAAATTCAGTGTACCACACAAACAGCATTTTTCTAGAGATCTGCAGTGACGAGAAAGAACTACAGGTGCATCTATGCATCCTTATAGGTGCCATACAGACCTTCTGCTTCAAAAAAAATCAGTCTTCCTAAAAGGCAGGTAAAGTATATGTTTTCAAATTTACTCAAAAACACCCAGTCTTATAAAACTTGTATATTTTACAGAGTGAGTTATGCCTGGATAAAGGTTGAAGTAAACTTCAGTAGGAAAGGAAAATTAAACAGAAATGTCATTCCATACCTCCCATTAACTGTAGTGTATTTGATCACATCTCCTGGCAGGACCACTGACAGTTCAATGTCTTTATCAATTACATTCTCTTTCTGTTCCATGATGATGTTGGCTGATTCTGTGTCATCAAATGGACAATCAGTGACCGTTCTGGTTTCAGATGGAGGAGAAGGTGCTTTAGCTTTTCTTCTGAAATAAATGGATACAAGGAAAAGTCAAATATTTGATTCCAGGCCTGCAAACTAACAAGTTTTGAGACAGGAATGAATCATGAACTTAATTCTTTTCACTCATGGCATTAAATCAATATGTGTAAGGAAAGAATGAGAGAATATTTTGCACTTACAGTCAGTTGTGACCAAAGATAAATAACCAAACTAAAATATCTATCTTGTCAAATAAAAATGGATTTGTTTTTGGTAAGTTTAAATACAAATGTCCAATAATGCGAGTCCAAAACTAAAAGCTTTTGTTAATATTTTAAATATACACTCAAAAATAAATGAATTACTTTTCTTCTCCCTTGAGACAGAAAAAGCCGAGACCTTATTTGAGTGTTCTCCAAACAGACTTACTAGATTGGTGTAAGCAGAAATACTGAACTACACTGCACGCAGCTAAATTGCGCTGTATGTTTAATCTGTTGGATAGACAGGCAGGCAAAAATCATACTTTTCCCCGCCAATTTATTCTTTTAATTATTAAAACCTATTAAATAAATTCTACCAACTCTACTCTATTTGGTTCTATATAGTAATAAAATAGCACTATTATTGATCTTTCCTGACATTTCAGTCACAAAATGTTTCCACGTTTTCCTGCCATCTCTGTTGATTTCCTATATTTATTCTCTCACTTTTCTTCCCATGCATACACAAAAACCTTTGCAAAACATAAAAAAAAAATCTAAAATGGTCCAAGAGGAACATTTTCTACATCTCAATTTGTTTATGCTATGCTATAAATTCTGTTATTTCCTACAACAAATAGTATAACGTTCCCTTCAAAGTACTTTACATTTCACCAATATAATCATGAGGAAAAGATACTATTATTAAGAATTTCATCATTAGAAGAAAAAAGCCCTATATGGACATGCACTGTCTCAAGAGAATTTATTTCTTAAAAAGAAAAAGACTGGAAGGAAGCCACACTCACTAAAAGTTAAACTACAAACGTATATATGAGCACGCTATTCATTCCAAAATTATGATTGCAGTTTAGATCTCAGTGTTGTACCAAACTTTGTTTACATTAACAACAAAAACATTGACTTTTGGACTTATCCCACAGAAGTAACATAAAACACGTAGCACAGAATTAGAAACATATTTTTTGGCAAAACAAAGTTTAAAGTCACTTACAGTGAAGAACAAACAAGGTCCAAAACAACAATGCAAAAGATGACTGTGTAACGAGGGTTCACATGACTGAGCTGTTTCTGAAAGTACTTGGAGTTTTGAACTTCAGAACTCTGTGCTGAATAATTAACTATTCACAGCCTCTCCCAGCTCATCAGAACTCCTAAATGTCCAAACACACCCAATGAACATTCATCATCAACATTTGTGTCTCCTCTCTGTTCATATTTCAAATTAGCTTTGTTGCACACCTCTCTCCACATAAGACTCATGACACGTGGCGTCAGCTGCACATTTAGCTCCAGTCTCTACAACAGTGTGTTATGAATCAAGCTGTTCTTTACTCCTCCTCTTTGTTTGTTTGTTCTGTATAACCTTAGCTTTCATCCAACTGCCAAAAACAACATAATTACAACTATTAAAAAACAAAAGAAGAAAGCCCTTATAACATGTTACTTAAAAAAAAAAAAAAAAAAGAAAAAAGAAATCTATGCCCAAAGCAAAGCAATATGCCTTTCCCCTTCTGTACTCATCTTCAATATCTTTAGGCAACTTCAGGTTATTTATCACAAATGAACTCAGAATTCAATCCCTGAAGACTACACGCCATCTTTCACAAATGCTAGTGGACTCTATTTTCCATTAAGCAGACAAATGCTATTTCATTGCTGGAACTCCACTACTGCTACAGATCATGCTCAACCCAAAACAAACTCATCAATAAGTGTGCAGCCTCCATTAGTAAAATGCAGGCTTATTTATAGTGTTCAGCTTACACTACAGAGAGCTAGAACTAGAAAAAAGGAGACAAAATTTGTGTGCAACAGTTGGAAGACGATGGGAGACACACTTATGAAGAACATAAGCACATGATGTGGGGTTAGGCAGTGTAGTGAGGCTGACTTTCCATTTACCCCAACAAAGAACAGCAAATCTCTCTTATCTACAACAGATCTTTGTGGATTTTTATGGCTAGTCACGTTTACGTTTCCCAATCCACTCAAAGGAGGAGAAACCTCCAAGTGCATGTTCTCAGAAGATATACTGAGTTTTATTAAGTGTCTTACTAAGCAACAGATATCCCCATACTCTCATTTTCTGTTTCCAGATGTCACAGGGACTTTTTTCTTCATTTTTTACCTATTCTTTCATGTCTTGTACTCCCCCCAAAAGAGTTGCATTTGGTCTTTCAAGGTTTGTTTGTTTGTTTTGGAGACCTGCATTCACATGATCCCTGAGTTGCTATTTGGTAATGCAAACAACATCAGATGTTACTACATCTGTAGGTGCAGAGCAAAAGCAGCAAGTGACAGGGTGGTGAGAATCCACTTGTAGCAGTACTTTTAACCTGCACGCCCTCCCCTCCTCTTTTGCAGTATAGTCAGCAAGAAGTTGCTACAGGCACTTTCTCTCAGGCACCCTGGGGGACCAAACACCAAAAACCACAAAACCAGCATTATCCAAATAACTCCAAGTTGGTGGAATCATTTTCAAATTCTTATCCATCATAAAAATCAACCAAGCAAATGCCTGGTTTTCTCTCATCTCTTCATCTCTGCCAGAAGGCTGCTAGCATTTTTAATGATTTTGCTAAAAACACAGAATGGTTAAGGCAGTTTCTTCTCTGAATGTTAAGTAAGGTAAAATGCAATTATAACAAGGAGGAATAAATACCAATCATATAAAAATAAACATTTGGAAGTCAGAAAAAGGTGCTCCATATATGGTCCCATTCACAGCACCTTTCATGTTCAGATGGCTTCCAGATGTGCTGGGAGCTAAGCAGACCTATTCTAATCTAATTTGCAGAGTAAATATTAGAAGTTAGAACAATCCAAAACATTATTTTATTGGCTACTACAGAATTAAAGGAGAGCTGTGGGAAGAATCAATATACACCTGATTTAGCCACAGCATACAAACGTGAGTTAAAATAGAAACTTACATCAAGTAAGGACAAAGTTTAATTAAAATTCCCCTGGAAACTGCGCAGCAGCGTCCCACAGAAGGTGGGTGCTCCCTGCTTCCTTGCCCCCCAGCTGCCTGACTGCTCTGCACAGACACAGAGATGCCAGCCCACACCAAGGGATGTGCTTCCCCAGTTTACCATGGGATAAACAACTCCAGCCACCCACTAATCTGTGACATGAGTGTCATCCATTTAATCATATGAAGTAGAAAAAAAACTCACTTTCTTTCCTAATTCTTCCCAGCCCCAGAAAAGGCAGCTAGAGGATGTTAAAGAATTCTTCCAGCTAAAATACAGATAGATTTCACCATTTTGTTAAGTAAAAGCAGTACAGCTGTTCAAATCAAATGCAAGGCCATAAAGACAACATTTTAAGTGCTTCAGGTCCCACTTTTACAAAATTAAGTTCTGTTGCTGTATATCAACATGCTTCCTGCTTGCAGAAAAATAATAAAAAAAACTAATAGTGCCAATGATTTCAATGTGTGAAAGCCCTTTTTGAAATCAAAGTCTGGGTACAATAAATAAAACTATATTTATTTGATGTTAAACTGGAAAAAAATATAAAGAAGTTTCAGAAAAATCCCATTAGAAATCAACAAGCAGTGTATTTTATAACTAAAGTATCTTGCACCAGTAACTGGCAAAAGGTCTTTTAAAACAATGAGAAATACTTGAACTTACAGTGACCTGGATATTTTAGTTACTGCCAGCACTTCCTCTTGATAAGGATCACTTTCCCCAAAAACTGGAGAAAAGAGGAAATCTATCTGCTACATTTGTACACAAGCAAAGGCAACAGCATAAACAATCCACCTCTTCAATTCCTGATTTCAAAGAGTATTAACGTTTACAGCACTTAACTTCCAGTCTTGAGCAAATTACTAAGATACCGCACAGAGGCACCTTCATAGCTCTTTTAGTGACATTATTTTGGCTCTAACCTCAGTAGGACCAGCTCTCAAGTTTTCTGTAGCAATCACTTAAACGATCACACAGGAAAAGACACAAGGGATATCAACTGAAATTGAGTCAGCTCTGAGGTACTGAAAAAACTCACTAAATCTAGAGGAATAAAAGCTTTCTGCTGTACGAGAGATGGATTTAAGTTTGTTAAACAACCTAAGTTTGCACTGCGACACTAAAAACACCCAATTATACGAAGGAGAGATTATTTCAAACTTCACTAAATGCCAAAACTAGTAGCACTTTTTTTTCCCCACTCAAAGTCAGAAAAGCATTGAGATCACCTCCAGAAAGGAAACAGGCCATTCAGTAAAGCTTCTTCTAGATCTTTTCTTGTCTTTGACTTCTCATTCAAAGCAGTTATCACAATTATTACAACAATGCTGCTCCACTGCTACGTAGCTGAGGCAGACAGCGGAAATCTTGCACATCATCTGTTCAGTGAAAGAACAGTTAACAAGAGTTCAGGCTTACCTCAGTGTTTTTCACTTACAATGATGCATCAGTTCTGGGCAATATACAGGCTAAATATTTAAGCCACAAATATCCTCTACAAGCATTCCCACTTCAATACTTATCTTTAATACTCACAGATTTGTCATGTACAATAAGTAAGAAAGCACCAACTTTCCTGCTGTTTATTCATTATCCCCAGAGATGTAAGTGATTTCACAGCACCAGTGCTGCATATCTTCAAGATCAGATGCTAATTGAAAGGAAAATGCTCCGTGACAACCACCACATTACTGCCCGATTCTGGTAGCTATAGGCTTTCCAAGGTAAGTCACTCAAAAAAACAAAACAAAACCAAAAAAAAAACAACCACTGAACAGAAGCCTTTATATCTCTTAATGAAAATCACGACTATATATTTCGGATGTCAGCCCCTTTTAAAAAAAAAAATCTAAGTATTTCATAAGACATAAATCGGTTGGAAAGCTGGAGCTCCCAGTTGAGGACTTGATAATTACATAATCAAAGATATGAAAAATGGAATAATATACAATAGCATCATTTTCATCTGCAGTGTAATTACAGATGGTTTCTTTTCCTTACTGAAACACAGTTGAATTTTCATCTGCACTGTTCTTCATCTGAATGCTAACAATGGCACTGATATACCTACCCCATGTACAACACTTTTCTTCAGAGTACATTTTGTTACAGTAGTTAGAGATGCTGTTTATCCGCTCTGCATAATCTTGTGATAGACCAAAATGAAAACACTTAAGTAGGACCGTTTCTTTTTCCACCCTTAGCACCACTAGCAGAGCAGAACAGCGTGTGTGTGAGCATAGGATTCACCTTATATGCATTTTTCTATCTCTGATCTGATACCTGGCATCTGTGCATTCAAAGCAAAAAATTTCTTCCAGACATCCTACCGTATGAGCTTCTGTTATCCTGTGCACTATTAGTAAAGGACACAGAAAGCCTGAGTCCCCATATATCTGTTCATCAGTATGAGGAACCATTGCATAATATCGACTACAGTCAGAGCCTAATGATATTACAGAGATACAACAGCGTATGTGCTTGGGTTATAGCACATAAACATCTTAATATTTTGCAATGCTTGATGAGTCCACCTTCCAGCACATACTTAAAATTGTATTTATTTCATACCACAACAGAAGACCTTCGTCGTGTTTTTTTGTTTGTTTGTTTGTTTTTTTCCATTTTCAGAGACTTATCTTTCTTATCTTAGATTCACTCATTCCTATCCTTGTTTTTTTCCAGTCCAAGTTTCAAGTTGACAGAGAAAAAAGGACGGGAAGTTCTTTACTTCAGTTAATTGGAGTTCTCAAAAACAAACACCACCACCACAAAATCCAACCATTCTCAAAAGCAGATTTTTAATTTGATTTCTAAGGTTCTAGAGATTCCTTCCTCTCCCTCCAGTGGCCATTATGCTCAGAAAATGGAAATGAAACCATCGTATGTAACTATTTACACTGCATTCTAACCATCTTTCACTGTTGCTTGCTGCATCCTACCCCTATGCACACACATTTCCAACTAGTTACTTGAAAAAAATGTAGAATTACTTCAGTAATTTAAAGTTTCAGTACAAGAAACAAAAAGTTATGCTATACATATACATATATTAAAAGGTTCCCTGCAGTGTTTTGTTTTTGTGGTCCAGGTTTCTGCAAAAAAAAATTGCAGTACTACAGTATTATTATATTTATTCTTAAAATTAAGCAGCTAGCTGCTCTGCCAGCATCGTGACATCTATATAATGTGCCAATCAGCGTAGATACTAGGCTTTCATCTCTAGATCAATATCACTGTTGGATACACAGTCTGTATGTTTATTTCCACTATGAAAGCATCAGCTGGATGTTAAGATCAAGGTATGGATCAATGAGAGGCAAGCATGGTTCATTCTTGGGAGGTTATCCCTTCAAGCCAGACTTATGGTATGTGTAGAACAAAATGAAAGAAGTGTTTGTTGTATCTGCTCCACAAATCAATGTGAACTTTCAGGCTCTAAACTCATACACTTCCCTGTTTGGGAGGATTCTGATGTTACATTGTTTAGTTACTGTACCTACCAGGCACTTCAATAGCTACAAGAAAAAAAAAGTACAGAAATACATTTTAACTCCAATTTCCAGTTGGAGAAATAACCATGAAAATCTTGTAACTCTTTGAGACAGTGAAGTATTACACAGTGCAGTTTCTATACATATTTATAAGTGGGAAAGAAGATAAATATTGCAAAAATATTTTTTTATTGCAAATATTGCAGTGTTTAAAAAAATATTACAAAAGAAAAAGATACTAGAAAGAAAGGACCAAGTAAAGGGTTCTCCTAAAAGGAAAACGCTTTGTGCAACCAATACACTGATATGTCAGTAGTGATACTACAAGTGATACGATTAACAAGTTGATCTTAGATCATCTCTACGAGTTTACTCAGTGAGAATCCAGCAATCCTCTCTTATTTGTGTCTACATTTAGGAGACACAAACAAAAAACACCCAACAACAAAAAAACACCCCATCTCTCTTCCCATAAATAAAAAGGATCAAGAATAAGCCATCCCAGGAATTAAGATGTGTTTTTAAAGCTCTCAATAGAGAAAAAACTTTTCCTAGTCAATGGAATGTGTTGAATCCCTCCTTAACTGTCCTCAGAGTTCTAGAGAAAAGATTTTTTATTTTTTTTTTTTTTAGAAGAGTTTTATCCTAGAGGGAAGTAAATCACTGGACTGGGACCGTAACCATGACAGTAAGATGAAAGCTTCATGGAATCTTTCGGCAACTGGTTCACACTGAAAGCAAGAAAGCAGCAAGTGAATCCTTCAGTTCCCTCCAGACCATTTAGAATAGATATTCACCCGACTGTCTGTCCCCATGGCAGTGGCAATCTTGAAAAGCATGTTTGTAATGGTGGCCCTCCGAGCATTAAAGGGACACCAACTCCAACTTCAACGTAACTAACTCAAATACAAGTTTAAAACTTTTCTGGGAAAAAAAAAAAAAAAAAAAAAAAAGGATTTTTGTTCATCACTCTTACAAATGAAATAGTAACTATGAATACAGTGACCTTTTCAAGGTCACTTAAAACAAAAGAAAGACTGCCCAGCCTTTGCATACAGATAACCATCAATCTGTGTTGCTTTACACTGCTCAGTGAAAAACAGTGAGCTCCTTTTTAGGTGTAAGAATTGTCCTGCTGCTAGAAGACAGCCAAGAGCTTGCAGTGCTATCAGGCAACAGAGGGTAAAATAATAACAACAACAATTAAGCTGTAAATTAGCATAAACGTTATTATTAAGGAATTAGAAAAATACATTCTTGTACAAGTAAATCCTTTATATCACACCCTGTTGTGCCAAAAGCAGTGTTACTTCTTAAAAGGAGAAAATTAAAAAGAAGAGTTGTGGAGGAAAATTAGTTCCAACAACATTACTTTTAAGGAGATTCAGATCTTGGACTTGTGAAGTATATAATGCTAACACAGAATACAAATTTGGCAAGCAGTGTGCAACATGTCTCTGTAATAAGCAGATACTTATTCCCACTCGCAACTTTTTCACAAATTATTGAAAGTGAAAATGAAGCGAGGTTTGCTATCAAAAGAGAAGTGAAACAACCTGAACAGCATTCAAAACTAAAAAAACTTCATATGACTCATTTGGTCTTTATTATATTTACAGTTATGAAAGCAATCTGACAGAAAGGAAGGAGCAGGGAAGAGAAAGCAGTAAATTTGTAACAGTGATTGAGTAATATATAACTGGCTGAATAAACAGGAAAAGAAAACAAAGAGCAGCTTGATCTGAAAGGGGGAGCTTAACCTTTGATACACTAGTAAATCTAACAAGTATTTAAAACTCAAGCAAACATATGCCAGCTCCACTAGGAACAAACTCAAATCTTTTTTCAAGAACTTCTGTAAAAGCACACGCGTACAGATATTCTTTTCCTGTGACCAGCAAGAGAAGTTCAATTAGGGGCTCTCAAATAGAGAAAAACCTAAATCTGCCCTCCTGGCTGTTATCTACTAGCCATGAAAGCAGGTATAGCAGCACATCTTTCAAAGCCTGCAGATGAAACGCTTGGCTCTGCTCACAGGTTTTTTAGCTGCTGTTCTGAACATCAATGGAGCAAAGAATTGCCAATTTATCTGAGCTTTTCTTCTGCGGCTTTTCTCTGCTGTTCAAAATTGTGTTTTAGAAGTAACACTGGAGGCAGGCACTGGATGGATTTAGAGGCTGGGCAAAGCAAGAAGAAAAAGCCACCCAGTACCACAGCAGCCAGGAAAGAAACTAACACAAATTCTACTCCTTTCCTCCCATACACACAGCCCTCAACACAGCTGTTGAAATAGGTGCAGGTGGGCAACACAGAAAAAAAAAATAAAAATGAAGGTCAGGTGCTAGGAAGCTCTGCAGTAACAACAGAAAAGCAAAGCTTTACCCCCTGCTCCCTTCAGCTGCAGCCTCCCAGTCTCCCAGCTGCAGATCCACTACAGGAAGAACCGAGTCAAGCACATGATGTGACTTTGAAAAGAACTGCCCTGATTTCTGGTTGTCAGGCAGCTCTTTGGAACAAGCCAAGCTTTCTCCCTGGCATAAAGCTCTTCAGCTACCAGCAGCCTTCTCTTAGCAGCTGGGCCATTTAGGCATCTATAATTTGGTAAAACTCCAGTGTTCTGTACATTTGCATAGCCAAGAAATAGTTATTAAATGGGAGAAGAGACATGATATCAAGCATTGGAAGGCATTGAGAAGGCAGGAAAGCTTTCAATCCTAAGGCAGAAGCTTTAAAAAAAAAAAATACACAAGTTACATAGATGTCATGGGATGTGAAAAGAGAAGCAAGAAAGAGCTACCATGCATGAGAACCATGTACTACTTGCACAGAACCATGTAAGCAAATGAGGCATGTTATTTATTACAGAAAAGAAAATGAAAGAGGAAAAAGTTAAGTTCAGGCTAGGAAACTGTACCAAAATAAGTGTTAGCTTTACTAAATCCCATGAAAAGAATCCCCACACTTCCATTTTTCAACTTAGTTACTATCCTGAAAACTAGGGTGTAATTAAAAAAAAAAAAAAATTCTCCCCACCTTGTATGTCACTCAAACATTGTGGCAAACACTCCTACACTCGTTGCAAAACTAAGAACAAATGCCATGAGTGCCCATCTCCTGCTCATCTCTCAGAGTTACCTCCATGACCCCACATCTCTCAGAGTGCAGCAGCAAAGTCCCTACCCCTTGGAGCAGGGTAGCCCCCCTGCCACCCTTAACCACAGTGCTGCTGCCTCAGCCCAAATCCAATGTGCAGAGAGCTGGGTGGTGGAAGCACAGCAGAAATGCTGCCCCAGCTCTCTTCCTAGCATCACCCTGGCAGCAGTTTTCATTCCCACCTTTGCTACCACTAGCTGTGGGAACCTCCTTCCCCTTCATCCCTTTTAACTTGAGCTCCCCCCAGGCTGGCAATTCAGCGCCCCAAAGAAACACTACAACATCCTCCCCCCCAAACTCATCCTCTTCTACATGTGAGAGTTGCTGTTAGCTCCCTTCTTCACTTTCATCTGTGGACTCAAAATCCCCCAAATCAATTCTTACTGCAACCTTGCAGCAGGCACAGAAGACAACATTTCTGCAAAGCAATCTGACTCCTTGCACCATGGTGGGTGACATCAAAGCTGGTTTGGATGCCCCAGCACTCAATTAGTAAAAGTCTTTGCAAAGAGTACAGACATTCAGCCTTAACTACACAGTAGGGAAAATTTTGTTCTTAGTAACTTCTTTAACAACTATCAGCAGCAGCGGCCTCCTCTACGGAATGTAAAGAAACTTTCCTATGTTACATAGATGAGTAACTTGCTCTGACTGCTGGGATACAACACTATTCACTCCCTTGCCCTTTTCAGCTTTTCCAAACTCACTGCTGAGTTTTGAACATTACAATTCAGCACAAGAAGCGTACCAACTTCTACATGAAGCTCAGCTCAAGGTTTTTTCTCAAATTCTTTTTTTTTCTTGCTGTAAACAAAATATATCTTGGCATTGTGCAGTTAGAGTCTATTTAGGTATTATCAAAATGCTTTAATGCTCTGTGATAAATAAAAGTGCTATGTAATACTAAATGAACACACATTTTTATCTTGCTATAAGAAACAAAAAGGCATTGACTTCTACAAGTTGTTAACAACTGCATCTCTTCCAAACAAAACTTCATATCAACATTAGATGGACAATGAAAATCAATCAAAGGCAGAAAAGCCGTGATGTATCCACGTCATACAACATTCTTCATTTAACACAATCTAATTTGAACTTCTGGGTGGCCACCTGAAACTTAAAATAACAGACAAAACTCTTCTATACCCAAAAGCGCAGCACTGAAATTCTAGCAGTCCATCCACTTGGATATACTGACAGGTCTTTATTCACCCTTGTCCTCAAGCCAGGAAGAGGATAAAAAGCTTTTTGTATCTTGGACTGGAAGAATTACACAATTCCTCTGAATGCAGCACTACAGACTTTAATTCTTTCCTTTTACAGGTCTGTATTTGGATTCTGACAACTTAACTACTACCTTATCCGTGAATCTGCCTTTCCCGCAAAAGCATAGACTTAAACATTGCTAGAGATGCATAATTATGGTAAATATTTTTCCTCACAACGGGAGTTCAGGCAAGTTAATCCAAACAAGCCAGGAAATGCTGTGTAAATACCAACAATTTCATTCTTAGTCTTGCAAAATATTTGTCAGCAAACATTTCCAGAATTCCAACCTACTCCAACCACAACTGTGCTGCATGTCAAAGTTTTACCTGCATATATCTAACACAATAGCTGCTAGACTGACATTCCCCAGTAAGGTAATAAAAGTACCACCTGGAAGCCATTCTGGTGACCATTTAAGCAAGAGGAGGGGGCAGGAGAACAGCTAAAATTGGTTAAGCTACTTTTCTGCCTACCTCTAAGAGAAGTCAGGTTTCTCTTCTCCATTAAAATCAAGTGAATTCCTTTCAACAGCATATGTAGGTAGAAGGGCTGGATCAAGCGTGTGCATGGCAAGCATGCTGTCACTCCTTTCTTTTACCACTGACATCATTAAGCCTACCTATTTATAATCCCACCACCTGACCAAACAGCCTACACAGTACATCTGAGATTTGTATGGTCATTAATCCTGACACGTCTACTTCAGCCAATTCAAAGGAGTACTAAGTAGCTTTGTTGTGTCTTTATGATACCGCAAAAAGAATCCTATCCTGTTTTCTGTGCTCCTTTTCTTTCTACAAGAAAACCTTAATGGGAAACCTTTGAATTAGGACTCTTTCCTCTTTCTTACTTTTTTTTTTATCCTTCCCCATTTTTCCATCTGTAAGATATCCAACTAAACAGTTCAGATAAGCAGATTTTGGTGACTAGATAAATGCTTGGACTGCAGAGGAAAATAACTCTAAATCAAGCTAATTTGATCATCAATACTGCCTATGAAATGACTGACACACTAATCAGTATCACAAACAGAAGTACAACAATTATGTTGCCTTGGAAGAAAACAAACTTTACAGTGTTTGAAGTAGGACAATAACAGAAGCATGACACCATTATCAAGAAAAAAAACAGAAATTGCTTCAAAAGCAATTCTCAGTTCATTCATTTCTTCTCAAAGTATACAGAAGCGTGAAAACTGCTTACAATTCAATCTGTCCAGGTGATGGGAAGGAATGCAGCCAAACTCTTTTGGGAAGGACTAATATCAGCTGTAGCATCCTGCAGGTTCCTATCATTAGTAGATGCTGCTTCTAGATCCATATTAGGCCACAAGGCATTTTGCAGAGGTCTGTGTGCCGCTTCGGAGAGAGGGCAGCATCTGCAAGTCCCTGTGCACAGCGCCAAACACTGATAGCTCCTTAGCTGGCTTCTCTCAGCCAAGAAGTCTTGCTACAAGTGGCCACTCAGCACCACCTCAGACAGAACAGAACTCTAAATCAGTTTTACCTAACATGCAAGGTTAAATGAAACAAACCTTCACAACAGTGCTCAGTGGGCATCCACATAACCAGCAGGCTGGAACTAAACTTCGAATGTTAAGGATACTAAGAGGAAAAAGCCTTGAAACAAGCTTAGTAATTTGAAAAGCTGAGGTCAACAGGGTCACAGATCCAGGCAGCATTGCAGGACTTAAGACAACCAGTAGTAAAATTTTCAGTGCAAACAAACAGGCTATCAGTGCAGTCTTTAAGACACCAATATATTTATTCCATGTGGCCAGCTTGTCCTATGTGGCAGAAAACAACTGGAAATTCTGCTTGGAATCATTCATTTACATCCCGCTCTATTGGTTGCACCTAGAGGTGTTCAATTAATATTCATATTAATGTCCAGTTCTCTCCTATCTGAAGTATCAAGTTTGATCTACTGTTTACTTACTTAAATTCCCTTCTTGCAGCTTTAAAAATGCCTCTAGTGTTTTTTTGTTTTGTTTTTTAATGAGTTCCTAGAATATGTACAAAAATATTGAGAATTTTTAAAGACCTGGCCAAAAGAGTTTAGACTGGGTATTACAAAATAAAATCTAAGGGAGGGCAATTAAAATATTTTCTTAGAACTTCTTCAGAATTTTCAAATTCTTCTTATTTTTCCCATAAAACAATCTACTTCAACTACTCATCTTGGCATTGCTGCATTGGAAAAGATGCCCTAAAAAGGAAACATCAACTACTCTCAGCAGCAAAAGGGAATACATGTGAACATTCATAAACATAGAACTTCTTGTGCCTGTAGACTTTAAGAGAAAGCAGCAATCTATATTGCTAAATACAACAACACTACAGCGCTAGATACAAAAGTTTCTGAAGAAGTCCCTTTCATTTGTCTAGGGTAGATTTTCAGGGGCTGTTTCCTACTCCCTAACCCACAGAATTGTTTCTGAGATATGAAGATATGAAGACTTGCACATACCAGCAAGTGAAGTAAAACTAACTTCCCAGTACTTATCTTTTCAGATCTCTAGTTAATCACAGACAAGAAAATCTGAAGATAACCAGAATACTGAGCATTTCTGTACTGAGGAAAAAGAGGAAAACAAACAACACCATCCCAAAAAGAGCCTAACGGTTATCAGAACACAATGGATCTGTACCATTTATTGGCATTTGGAGAAGTTGTCCAGAATGATTTTTTATTTTTTTTTAATCCAGTAGGGAAACGACTGAGGTTCAAAGAGCTTCCAGCTCCCCATTGTCTCTATTGTTATAAACAAAAGACTTTAAAACAATTTGATATTTCATCTAATCCTGAAATAGTTATGATTATTTTTTAAAAATAATATCTGTGAGAACCTAAAGTCTGAAAGTAGCAAGAATAGCAGGAAACCTGGATTACCTAGCTAAGAATAAAAATCCTTCCAGGTTACATTCCTGCTTTATTAAGTACTCTGTTTCTTTAGTTGCTTTGTACCTACTGAGATGACATCTCATATGTCATGGATCAGCACAGACAAGTCTCCAGGGAAAGGCAAATGGTTTTGTTCTATCAAAAAGAACTGGAGGGGAGGCTTCCAAATGGCTTGGAACCAGACCAAGAATTTTTCCTAGGCAAGTCACACATCAACAAGGAAGTTGCTTAAGCATTCAAAATTGAGGGGGACTTGATTATTTTTCCATTATTTAACATTTGGCCTAAAGATTTTGTGCAATACCATTAGACAATTTCTATTGCATGTTCTCCCTTCACTTACTTGGAATAATTAGAAAACAACAGATCAGTACAAGCACAAGCAGTAAATGTAAGGACACAAGCAGAGAGATCAGATCATGGCGTCTCATATGAACACCATATACTTCCTTCAACCATACCCAATGATTGTCTCTGAACCTACTCCAGTTCCATTATATCCTTCTGGAGAAGACAGAGACCGGAACTGTTCATCATATTGCCTTTACAGATTTAGAAAGTGCCAGAATCACATCTTCTCTTTTCATTTCTTTACCAATTTACACAACAAATAGATTCCTACTGAATTTAAATCTAAAGTGAATTTCACCCCATTTCATTATCCAGTCACTCGTTTTGTAAAATTCTTCTAAGTTTTCACAGTCACCTCTCCTCTAATTACCATGAATAACAGATTTTTACTGTCACCAAACTGCCAGGTCAATATTCAGCCTCTTTGCTGGTTTAGTAATACACCAAACTAAAAATTCTAGCAGAGAGGCCTGTGGAACTCCTATTTTTGTGCAAATTAGTAGGTAGCCATGCAAAGCTCACCATCATATGCCATACTTGTTTAGTTTTCTTAAAATGCTCTTGGTTTGAGACTAGCAGAATCTTTCTCTAAGACCAGAAAAAATTCTCAGCTGCCTTCCCCTCAGCCATTTATTTGGTCAGCATAGCAAGTAAGTTTTTCCTATAGCATTAAATAAGACATTTACACTGTAGGTATATTGCTACACAGGGAGTTCCTTGTTTTATTTCAACTGTGCTTGCTGCATCAGAGTCTGCAGAGAAACAGATTTTGCTAATTTAACTTGAACACTAAGCTAGTGCTTACAAGCTCTCACCACAGCTGAGCAAATTAAGGACAAAATAAGAATGCTTGCTAAAAAACAAACAAAACAAACAAACAAACAAAAAACCAACCTTATTCCAGGGTCGAAAGGGCTCTATTTTAGGCTACCTGCCCATCCCATGAGTTACCTGCCACAACATGACTTCCCTTAAACTGCAGCGTGACTCTTCCACCTCTCTATCTCAATAAACCTTTTATCCTCATTTTCACACCAATTACAGTTCTGTCTACTCAGCAAGAAGGCAACATGCAAATATTCAGAGTATTTCAGACCTTGCTGAGTAACATTTCATCTCAATCATTACAGATACGGCTCATTAATCCACTGCTGTTTTTAGTATTTTCTTCTGTGCCAGTTTTCTTCCCAAGAGGACATTTTCTTTTTCCAGAACCACAAATCAAGGGAGTTGGGAAACTCTGCATGGATTAAACTCTATAGAGGAACATAAAATAATGGAGAAAGGAAGAAAAAACAAAACAAACCATGAAAGAAAAGCATAAAAGCATTAAGATCAAAAGTCACAACAGAAACCTGCACAATAGTGAAATGCTTCAAATCATGCTTGCTGTTCAGAGAAAGAGGGGATACCAGTAAACATTATCCAGAAAAAAATATTTACTTAAAAACAAAAGAAACAGCAAATTGCAAGGGAATCATCAGCTTTTAGTTTGAGGGATTCACATGTGCTTGAGGGAAAAGACACCAAAGTTGAGGGGTCAACTGCCCCAAAACTCCAAGAAATCAGTTCTTCCCCTCAGAACACTGAAGTTATACCCTAGAAGTAAACTGTACTCCTGTGATGGTGGTAACATCAGGGCACAGTGATTGCTACAAATAAGATACATGACATAAGAGGCAACCTGAGTTGCAAACTGGAAGACTTTTCTAATATTTTTTGTGTTGATTTATGCAATAGAATATGGGTAGGTAACAGATGGTATATTATGTTTTTTCTGTTTTGACACAATGTAAAAACATGCCACAGATGGCTGTAATGTAATTGTCATTAACACACTTATATTTTCACAGTTTGGTATAGCAATAATGAAACTTTGAGGTCTGGAATTTCCTGTTGGTTAATTAGTGGTTAGGTTAATAGCTCGGGGAAGCACGCAATCCAAAAAGTTTCCTTATTGTTTAATCATATAATTACAATATTCATATTTCTGGGAAAGCTCTCAAGAGATTTCATGTCACAGTGAAGCTACCTTTACAACCCTCCCTCTGTTTGTGAAACAACTGCATTATTTTACACAGCAGTGTGTGTAGGCAGGAGAGCAATGAACAGCTCTAATTCAGCTCCTCTGGGAAGTTCCAGCAATGCTTTTTATTTTAGAGATACCAACATATACTTAAAGAATTCTTTAAACGCACATTAAATCAAACGCTAGGGAAAATCCAGGATCAACATTTCTTGGTCTGTTACTGGTATGTTGCAATAAAATCACTAATTAATTATCAAGTAATTCTGTGGTGGTTTTTGAAATCCCCATTTATAACCCCTCACAGAAGCTTGGAGCATGACAACATCCCATTACATTTGGGATCTAGAAAGAGGAAAGGAACACTTCACCACAGATCTCCTACTCGGCCTACTGCCATGAGAAAAGCTGTTGTTTTGACACAAACTCTGCAAACTTCAACAGGTTAGCAGTTCAACTAGCAATGTAGGATTCACAGCAATCCATAGGCCAGTGAGCCTCCATCATGTTCCTCATACTGCAGAGTGACAGCAAGGATGAAAGTCCAACCCATGCTAGCTCCTCTTCCCCTGGGTAGCACCAGAGGATCCCCAGCAGATAACCCATATCCACACATGCATTAAAGCACAGTGAAACTGATGCCTAGGCAGAACTAGCTCCCAAAAAATTACTGAATGGGGCAGCTGAAAAAAGGAAAAAAATCTACCCAGAGAAACTAGAGCAAGTCATATACTGAGTTGTGAGGTAAAGAGCAATGGGAACTGTACCACTTTTTCAAATGGTAAGGATGCCAGAGAGCCTATCCACTATCAAGCTATCATGAAAAAATACAATGTGAAAAACACAACTCGTGACTTGGGCTACAGAGCTAAAGAAAGCCAAAAGCTGCAAGGCAAAAAGTACCTTTTAAGCTCCCCAGCTCACTTATGACAGAGAACAGCAGAGAAAGAGAATCTGGATCTTCTAACAAACGCCTTTTTCTTTAAAGGTCAATACAGAGATATTTTGTCAGATTCTGGAGCCCTCCCATTCCTTCACACTTTATTTAGACAACATTAAGAAGAACTGAACCAACATTGTTTTCCTTAACTAACAGAAGCAGGGCATGCACACAAAGCCTTTATGGAGCACTAAATGTCACTTTGGGATTCACCGATCACATGTACCCAAACACAAACAATTGAAAAAAGATCGCAATGTTTTTGGAGATCTGAAAAGTACAGCTCCCAGCAGAGTCTCTTTGTTTCCTTAAATCACTGCCAGGGGTCTAGGAAGTTAATGAAAAACTGACAGGCAAAATAAAGATCCCACAGACATTTTTTCTTTTGGAAAATCCCATGCTTTAACTCTTTAATTCAGAAATATTTCAGATCTAGTTACACATAAAAGTTTTCATAATCACATCCATTTCTTGACAGAATACGCTGTACTTTGCCAGATCTTTTCAGGGCACCATTACTACATAGAATTTAGAGGTAGCCTATGCGTACATACTGCTTTACATGTTTTCTGCTATACACATAGACACAGCAACCACTCCCTCAGTTGTTCAGACAGCATATTCCATGGGTTATCTCAATCTTTGGAGCTCATACGCTAATTGGGTGATAAATGACATTAAATATATGCACAGTCAAAGTCTATGATGCAAGTTCCACATAATTTCTTAAAGTTCAGTAGGAATGAAATGATGGAAAAATACCACCTAGCTGTACTGGGATCTGTACTAAAATACGTAAGGAAAAACCCTCCCTCTGTTTAACAATGACAGCAAGTAATTTAGGTAAGAGTTTGTTTTCCAGGAGCTTATACTGGCATACAGAAGGATGCTCATTCCAAAGGGACAAGCAGCTGTGTGAGCCAAAAAAATTCAGGACAGAAAACATGGCACATTGGGAAACAATATGCCCCAGGTTCACTGCTATGTGTGACAGGAATGAGGAAGAAAAGCAGTGTTGTCTCTTACTTAACATGCACACAGACAGACTCCTTGATTCAGATAAGCACCTATCTTCTATCAGTATCACTGTCAACTTAACTGGGAGTATACCGTACCCCTGCAATGGGAAGCAAAGCATATCTGGAGATTCTCCTCCACACTTAAAAGAAGATATTTCAAAATCAACAAAAAGAGTTGAAAATACTTCCAATACGCAGCTGAATTCTAGACACAGCACAAACAGTATGGTAGCCTCAACAAACTACTTGAACATATCTTTAAAGAGATTGAAGGTAACAGGTAAGCATCTTTAAAAGCTTACGTCTGATTTTGCCTACTTGAAATCGTAATTTTAGGGCAATATTCTGAAGAATAGTGCTGCCATCATACTTGAGCTTTATCACACATGTAAAACATTAGCAAATTATTTTTAGTAAGCCAGCACTACTATCCTGTCAAGAGTAAACATAGAAAAAAATGTATTCTGCAAGCTGAAGTGGCACTGGCAAAGACAGACAGAGCTCACAATTTACCATACACCCTCCTAGTATGTTGCTATGTCCACCTGAATGCAGAAGCCTTCCTCGTGCTACCTCTGCAAGAGCTCACAGATGCCATGAAGCTGTGACAAGACAAGACAGGTATTGCAGAGGTGTACACATGGGTGCACAGCTCATTGCAGCACTGTGCTGCCTGTCTCATCTGTGAAGCTGTGTGGGACAAACACTACACCAAATTCTGCCTGGTGAAACATACCAAGTCCTTATAAGCTTTTTACACAGCAGGGCCATCAGCTCAATTTTTTGCCTACTCAGAAAAGATTTTTAAAAGAGAAAGCGAGTAATCAAACACATCACTTCTTAAGTTAAAACTGTAATCTTTTTCTGGTTCAGGGAATGCAGTGAGATTTTTTTGCTATCCAAAATTTCTAATGCAGAAGGGATTCAAGCCTAGACCTGCAATACACAAGAAGGCATGTGCACGTGTACCTTTCAGTATTCTGGTTTACGTTTTAGGGAAGAATAATCAGAATTGTCCATGACTTACATTTGAGTCATTCAACAAACATTCACTGAATAAAGAACAAGATTTTATGTACAAAGAAGTTCTTCTCACGTTGCAACTTTCTGTGACCTGAGTGAATTCTTCAGTACCTTCTGCAATAACTACCTTAAATCACAGACTCTCTACCTTACACAACCCACTACTGCAGAAACCTGTGTGGTACAAAGAGCAAACAAGCCTCCTAAATAAAAATGAAGAATCAAAGACCTGCACTGCTTTCCCTCAGGCACACTTCAAACTTTGGTTGTTACTGCCCAGAAAGTCAGGCTTACAAACAGACACATTCAACTACAAGTATTAAAGTACTCAAAGTAGCTTAAAGAAAATACAGTACAGTCTTAACTGCTTCCCTTCAAATGTCTTGCTTCAGTGAATAAGCATAGAATAGTGAGAACTCCAGCATTCTGCTTACGTACACAGTGCATTTATATTAAATGTAATAAAAATGAAATGGGTTATTGCCAAACAAAGGAACTCTTCTGCCAATGCTGGAAAAAAACCTGAAATTTTAGCTCTCTCCATTTATAGCAGCAGTGCCACAGAACAAGCAGCACAATGTAATGTATGGACTGCAGCATCAACTCTTTCCACCTCTGGCTTTAAGACTGTACAAGAACTCTGGCCCCACATTCACGTTTCTCTGTCCTCACTTCCTAAGAAAAACACACAACTCAGAAGAAACTTAGCTTTCCAGAAAAAAAAAAATCAACTGCCGTAATAAGGACAAATTCGAAGACAAGCACTGCTTATCAAAGAATGCATGCACAGATTAGATATACAGATTGGTACCTACCTGTGGCACTTTCCTGCTAAGGAAGAGCACAGAGCTGTGCTGACAGCACTGAAGCCCAGCAGCAGGCTGGCAGGCAGGGAGACTCTGCCAGCCCAGGCAGGGTTTGCACTCGGCCCCACACCCCCACAGAGCCAGGTGGGCAGTGAGTGCTCAATAAAGGGGAGGAAACTGTGGCAGCCAGATCAGGCCTGGGCAATGCTAATACAGAAAGCCCCACAGAACTAAAGGGCAGGACAATAAAAGCCTCAGATGGTATCCCAGCGTATGGTTACCATAGCTCATTTCATTAAAAAAAAAAAAACTACTTTTGTAGCAAGAAAAATACTGAAAGCACATTTAAAGCAATGCAACAGCAATTCTTACAGAATAAAGGTAAAAGTTTTTAACACTCAAAAGTTTGGGTTGAGCAGCTGTGCTTGCACAGCCATCTGCAGGTCAGCTCCTGTGTCCAGAGACAGGCAGTGAGACACAATGCTGCACCTGCAGAACTGCTGCTGCATTAAGGGCAGTGCTGGCACTGCTGCCTAGAAGTGACAAACCAACCTGGTCCCTGCCCTGCCTGACAGGCTGAGTGACACACAGGAAAACACAGGGAAAACCCTGCCTTTCAACTTGAGATTCTGATAAGACAAAGCAGGCTATGAGGAATAAAACTGGTTCTGCACTGTAAGGCAGGCTAGGCAGGTAAAGCACTGAAAAGTTCCTTCTCAAATGCTTGCCTGCTATGAAACACCCTCAGCCTTGCACTGAAAATCACAGTGTTTAACCTGCAGGTACTTATCCTTGCTAAGATTTGGACCCTTGAAAATGCTGTAAGGCAAAGTACAACCACTGATCACAGCATCACTGCTCTTAAGTGGAAAGTTCTCACTCATTCTCCAGTTAAAGTCCATAGAATCCATAAAGTCTATCAAGACCACAGAGGACTTAAATGCAAAATATGAGGGCTTCTCCAAAAGTAGTGCCTCCTATTTTACCACGTTGGACTGCAGCCTCAGGGGCTGGCAATACAGGCTGAACCTTCTCACCAACATTCTGTTCCATGTTGTTGCCATCTGGCAGATGGCAGCAGCAGGGCAGTCTGACACAACAGCATATGACACAGAAGTGCAAATGAAACAAAGGTGCGGAATTGAATTCCTTCACGCAGAAAAAAATGGCATCCACAGATATACATTGACAACTGCTGAGTGTTTATGGAGATGCAGCAGTGGATGTGAGTACAGTGAGTGCTGCATTTCAGCAGAGATGGCAGCAACAGTGGGTGACCTCTGCTGGTGCAGATTCTTACAAGATGCAGGCTCTTGTTCATCACTGGCAAAAGTGCACAAATAATGACGGCAATTACGTTGAAAAATTGTATCTCGTAGCTGAGAATTTGCTCTAACAGATAGTGTTATGTATTTCCACGGGAACAACAGGTACGCAGGAAGTATTACTTTCAGAGGGACCTACATAAGAAACCTAGACAAGTGAGTTATAAGAAGGAACTGGCTTCCCCCATAACTGACTACATACCTAAACCATACGCATATGTTGCACTGATAAAATACGGAACCACTTAACATGCTCCTAAGTTACAGCAGTGAAAGGATGCACTTCTTTCCCTTCCCTGCTCCAGTTTGATCTTTCCTTTCCAACAATCTAAACTAGCACCGCTTGTTGATTTAATGCAGCAGATGAATGAACTGCCCAGAAATCCTCCTTCTATTCTTTCCCCTAGGCGAGTTCAGAAGGGACACATCGCTGCTGCCTCACACAAGTCATGCCAGGAGTGTGCTGCGTGCTCCCAGCTGGAGCGGGTCTGCGGCCAGCAGGACAGGCATTGCAGCACTTCTCCTACGAACCCTTCTCGTGGTGGATGAGCAGAAACTGGTTAGTTTCATAGAAGCCATGACAGAAAGAGCCACAGGGTGGCACTGCAGGTAGGCTCCGTTTTGAAACGGTTTTCGGTTGTTTTTTTTTTTTTTTTTTTTTTTTTTTAGTTTTCCAAGCAAACTGGCACATATCTTACTTCATCTGTATGAAAAAGTAAGCAGACTCGTCAGTATTTTTTCTTTATATCGTTCAGCTATCCCTAGCACATAAATCATATATTAAAAGAGACAGTCTACTGCAAATATATCAAGGTATTTTATAAATATATTAAATGGTATTTCAGAGCATAAAACAAAAACAATGACATTCTAAAGACTCTAGGAATTGGCAAGCATTTTTGATTTACTAGTTCATCTTAAATAACTAACAAATTCACAATGCACGTGCATTTTCATACAGATGTTATAACATTCTTTTCAAATTTTGTCTTCTAAATCAATACTGAGATTGCAAAAATCTTTGAAGAGTGCTCTCTGAAGCATTAGGTAGGACAGCATTACCTCCTGAGAAAGTGAATGAAAGTCTATGAAAAGAGGTCTTAACACTGCATTCATTACTATCGCTTCCTTTTAAGACACTTTTCTTCTCATGTATAAAGGAATCAAAAACCTTTAATGCAAAACATAAGACGTAGGAGAGCAGTATTATGAAGCTGGACTTACAAGTCTATCTTTCCTGCTGTGTTGTTTTTCCTTCCCCAATTTCAAACTCCTGCCATTTCAGTTAAAAGCCAAAACCAGTTGGTTACAAGGAAAGCTATTTCTGTTCATGCAGTGAATAAACTGATATTCAAAGGAGATTTGGAGGTCAGCCAGGATTGCAGTAGTTTCTTTCCATTTTTAAACAAAAGGCTTCTTCAAATTACAAACCTGATATTCCTGTAGATTCAAAGCTAACAGATAGCATAAGACCATGCACTACCATGAGTCACCTGAAGACCTAGACCATTTTAAGTTCTCAGTTTTAGAGCATTGTCAGCAACAATTAGTATTCATTGTCAGTGCTTCTAGTAATAATAATAAAAAGTTGTACTTCAACTCAGTTACATTATTTCAGGAACTAGAATGCAACTCATCTGCTGTCATTTTTCTTATCCCAGAGGGTAAGAATTCTAGAGAAAAAAAACAGTTATTCCCTTGGGCAGAAACTGAAGAGAAGATTAGTAAGTATTTCAACTGCCAAGTAGCAGTATGCCATTCCTTCTGCTCCAAGCTTGCTCCTCGTATTTCTTCAACCATTTGTATATGGAAATTCTGTCGCTGCTAGATATCATGGCATTAATTTATTGGCACATAAATGTGTCACCATACCAGTGACTTCAGTGGGATCCAAATCAAAATAATCTCCTGCCTTACCCAACATGTTATGTAATAGTATTGATTTCCAAGGTTATATAAATTTTATTTAAGCATATTATTTACTCGTTATGGTGACACGTATACTAAAGCATTCTACATTTTGATCAGTGATCTCAGGACATGTGCCTAACAACTACTAAATTAGCAAGAGAGATAACATGGTAAAACATGCTGCATTTGGTACCAAAGCCTCAGTTCTAGGAATTGGTACTTCTTAAAATCATGTATTTAATAGAGTTAGGACAAAAAAAAAAAAAAAAAACACAGTCAAAGGAAAATATCTTTTGCTCGTTATTTGATCCACTTGGGGATGGAGAGTCCTGAGTGTTACATCTTACTTATATACTTTAACTATAGGCTAGTTGGGTTTGTGATGAAGTGTCTGCCTACACAAAATAAGAAGAAAAAAAAAAAAAAAATCAAGTATTTCAATTTTATCTCACAAAAATCAATTGCTAAAGACAGAATTCAGCCACTTCTAGCACTGTCTCATCCACACAAGAAAAAAATCTGTTTTTTATATCTCAGCTATCCAAAGTTAGAGTATCTCATATGAACTTATTTATGCAGATGCCTAAGAAGTTCTGTATGTTTTCAACAGTCTAGAACAAAAGAATTTATTCAAGAACAAAAAGAATAAAATTCAAATGGCTGCACAGTTTTTGTCACTGTAACACAAAGCATTTATGTGCAACTCTTAACAAAGAGCTGCTTTATCACACAGAACTTCACACTTTTCCTCAAAAGCGCAATCAGTACGTAGCCCGAATTTGTACACAACCCACAGGAATTTAGATATATGAAAACACATTTTACAAGGCAAAACAAAACCCACACACAACTGTTCCCATCCAGCACTGAGACACGTTCTTGCATTCCCATGGAAAGTCAGAAGTGAAAAGGGCACAGCCACATATTCCTTTGAGGCCTTGCACAACTGAACCACTGGACAACGAACAAGTTCTGGTCCCCCATCACTAGTGCAGACACACAGATCATGGGAACTCATTTTCTCTGGGTCACTTGGCTACATAGCTGTGTATGTCATTTGTTTTCAGACCAAAAATGTCTTCTTTTAGGGGAACCACAGATTACTGCAAGATTAAAAAAAGACAAAAACATCTGTATTACTATGTGTGGTATGGCTGACAGTTAAGCTAAAAACATTCAAAGCTACTATTTCACTGAACAGTGCAGGAGCACAAATTCTGCAAAATTAAAAACAGTTCAAAGATATCTTTGCTGCATATCAAAGACTATTAGTAACAGATCACCCTCAGGAAGAGTCCAAGAACTATGCTCAGAAGCCCCATCACACATTGATGATTTTATCTGCCTTCTTGCTGACAAATGACTAAAGTCTGTGTTACAGTTCCACGTTTTTTCTAGGGTAAGTAAATTTATTCTATCAGCTACTCAAAAGAGAGATGAGTAACAGCTATCAAGATTATGTAACAGATCAAGAAGCTATTTCCATTCCTGGATTTCTACTGTTGCCAGTTTTAAAATATAGCCTGCATACATAAAAACCTAGGAGTCAACGTACATGAAAAAACAGATGTAATCATGTAACTGCAACTATGAGAATACACAAGTGGTTTTGTGTTGAAAGGGATGGGACAGCCACAAATTATGTTTGACAAAGTTAATCGAGTATTGATTCAGACATACAGATTGGGATCAGAAAAATAAACCGCAGCTTTTTTGTCACTTAAGATATGTAGAGAGGCTAAAGCAAGCTGTAAGAAACTGCTAGGAGACACCTAAAGTCACCTGTTAAATTAAGCACTATGGTTCACAGACACAGAAGCAGACTATGATTCTCAATTGCTCTGTCTTCATCCCCCTCCTCTACAGTTTATCACATTCTCACCATCTTCTGTTTCTAAGGATCAGCAATTGGCTACCAAACCTTACTGGTTCCAACTCCTAATCGCTCTGTGAGCTGCTAAACCACGCCTCTGAGCTATTCAGTGCAGACCAATGGCCTGGCTGAATCTATTTTCTAAAAAATAAAAATAAAGTAAAGCAATTAATTAACTTGGCTAAATACCTGCTTATAACAAACTTCACGCCAGTCCTCTACTTCTGTGTGTGTAGTCACATGTCTTCTCAAGCTCAACATCACATTTAAGCTCATAATACTATTTTCTGCCTGTTTGGAGATGTGGAACAACAGGGTTGAACAAGGATACATCTGTCACAGAAACACTGCAGTCTGTGCCAAACATTTTTTAGACTATATGTTTATAAGTGCAATTCAGCAGTCTTTAAAAATGTACCATTAGCTTTCTGTGGTCACATGTGGCTAATGAGTATTCCAGGTGGCTGTCATAGGAACATAACAATGAGGTAGGCTTCTGAGAACATTATAAGGCAAATTTCACTGTTAGGACTAGTCATAATTTCTCTATCTTCTTATTTTTCCATTTTTCAGCCCAAATTCAGCCCCTCCATGTCATATTCTACTTTTTTAAAATTACAGTAAGAGGAAAGGCAACTGTTCCCACGTCATAATGGGCAGATCTGCCACAAAAACAGTAGCTAGATGTTCCCCACATCCCATACTTCTTACACAGCTGAGCTAGAAATGAAGGAGAACACAAACTGAGACTAAAAAGAACAGATCTTGGGGTCCCATCATGTTTCACCATGTAGATCTCTCTGAAAAATATCAACATTTTATAGCTAAATTCCAGTTTGAAACTCTCCCTTTTGGACATTCAGGAGATATAAATCACCTTCCTATTTTGGAAACCTCTTCTCAAATATGACAGTACTACGTTTGAATCAGATATTACCAATTCTTTTTCTTTGTTTTACAAAAAAAATTGTAACATACCACAACATGAAGATACAAAACAGATCTCTCAGAGTTATCACCTTTATTTCACTGGATTTAGTGTACATAACCTCAGTGGCTGTGCCTCTTCTACAGTATTCTTTAATGTTTTAAAATAAAACTTTTGAGATTCACCACACAGTCTGCATTTCAAATACCTACCCTGCGCCCATTATCCTTCTGCTTCTATATGTTTTGGGACAGGGATTTGCACTAAAGAAGCCATAAACTGTTATTTAATGCCAGAACAGGATACACAGTTTGAAAAAAAAATGAATGAATAGTGGGGGGGAAAAAAGAAAAAAAAAAAAAAAGGACTCCTTTAATGCTACACTCTAAAAGAAATGAAAATGTTCTTTATGGAACACGCTGTTGGACTATGCAATAACGGCTGCCACGCTCAAAAACAATGACAAAAAACACCTTAAAATAAAATAAGATTATGAACAAACAGTTGGGATCCAAATTTAAGACAAAACAAATCAGTCAAATTGAAGAGAACGTCCACTGCGGCTTTAAATTACAAGAGTGACTTCCGAAATCAGGAACTAAAATAAAAACAAAAACTGGAATCTATCAGCAAAGACTCCCCACCCCGCACCCCCCAACAATTCACAGTATGCATCTTTTACAACAAACCACCTGTGACACCACATGCACACTGCAGCATAACAATATGAGTGCATGCAAAACCAACTGACTCATAATCAGACACAATGTTCATGCACAGATTACTAAATGTATCAATGCTGTGGGACCATGAAACAACTTCTGACCCATCATCAGAGAAATTCCTGTCCTTAAAAACTTTCAAACTGTGATTGAATAAGGTCCTGATCATCTTAACGTTTTTCTTTGAGCCACAGCTGACACGAGGTGACCCCACACAGCTCCCTCTAACCTAACTCCTGACTCTGTAATGCTGCACTCAAAGACAGACTCTAACCCATGCCTTCTGCTATCCACAGCTCAGCTAACCTCTGATTAATTTGTTCCAAATAAAGGAGAAAACAATTTGCATTTGCTGAAAACAGAAAAAGACATTACAGCTAAATTCTTGAATCCTGAGTAAGTCTACTAATCTAGATCAGTGCTTGCAGCATTTTTTAATTCGTAGATTCCTAAAAAGGTCTTTCAATCAGCAGATGCTAGCTTTGCAACCAATACAAACCAGCTGGAATAGGCATGTTCTCTAGCTGTTTTGTAAAAGCTCGGGGGCCACAAGCTGGTTTGGAAGCTGCTGACATAACCTTATGGCACAGTAAGGAAGGTGATAATAAAATCATTCACTCTACTTTCAGCCTTTTCATACAAGCAGCAATTCCTATTATTAAGGGGGGGGTGGGCATGTTTTATGCATTTTGGTCATGTGTTTACTGACTGATGTCCAAGCTCCATGGAGCACAGACTTTCACTTTTTGTTCTTAAAGATTTCACCTAAATACCAGAAGACTTTCACTGCAGCTAAGTGCAAGTAAGGAATCAGAAGCTTGTGTTTTATTCAGCAAACAAGTTTCAAATTTCCCAAAAGTGCTATGTAGGACGTATCATACTTACTCTCCTCTGCTTATGAAGCAGAAGCTGAAAAGCCACTTGAGCAATCCCCCTGCACTTCCTACTATCTCAGTATTGCACAAACTGCAGCAAGCATCCTTACACCAGAAGACCATTTGGAAACAGAAGCTGAGGTTTATCAATCAGGACTACGAACTGCAAACATACAGTGCAAATAATCCACATTAAATGCAATTAGCCAAAACAGGTCAGATGAAAATGGCACAGGCCAGGGTTAGCATACCTTCCATAAAACAAATCTGAACTTTTTCTGAGGACAAAGCTAACATTTACCAAGTGAAACTAGAAACAAGTGAAACTTGACCATTTTAATTAAAAGCCTTTGACAAAGCACCAGAGATGTGATGAAAAACATGTTCCTTACATTGTTGTTTTAAATCTTTATTTATTTTTATTACTATTACTAAGGCTCTTCAGAAGTGAAAACGGAAGCTTGATTAGTAAAAGAATTCATCAGAATTTATCAGCTTCCAGTACTAAATTCCTGCTTGATTTAATTCCCAGGATATCAGTTATTTTTCTGTTAATTGTAAGGTCAGAGAGGACCCTATTTAAGCAATAAGCAGCAGGAACTAAACAAACAGAAGACCGGATCTGTAATTGAAATGTGTTTCCTGGAGGAAAGGAGTAAATCAGTGCAGATAATGTACTACAGAAGAAAGGAAAAAAAAAAAAAAAAGCAAAAAGTCACATGTTCCAAAACAATCTGTTCAAAAAACTTCTCACTAGAACATAAGTAGCTCTACAAAATTAGTGCCCCATTAAGGAATTTACATACTTAGCAAGGTTTAAGTTACTAATCAAAAGCAACAGCTATTTGCTTTGTGGACAAAGAGTTGTGGTACACAACTGAAGTTACAAAACAACCTGCACAGCCACTTCTGTCTGTGTGAGTGCACATCTGAGACAAGAACTCCAGAACACAACCTCATTCAATAGCCAGTTTAAAAAAAATAATTCTGGCAGTATAGTAAAGAGGCATTCAGAGAACTGGAATAGTTCAAATAATTCTTAATGCTTTTGAAATCCACCAGTTACACGTCACATTCAGTGTTATTTCATGGCACACCTCCTGATACCAGGTTTCTGGCCTGTGGATGAGCATCATGTGTTTATATGAACAGCTGGAATTTGAAATTTGTCTTTAATGAACATAGGATATGACTACTAAAAACTGTATGTATTTTCCAAAAATCACTGGTCTCTCCTAAATCACTGCTCATCCTCATTTGATCATTGAAAGATTAAGGTTGGAAAAGAGCAGCAAGACTGCCAGCCTATCACCACCATGCCCACTAAAACATCTCCCCAGGTGTCACATACACCCTCCTTGAAAACCTCCAGGGACAGTGACCTCACTGCCTTCCTGGGCAGCCCGTTCCAATACTTCACGCTTTCTGATCTGAAATTTTTCCGAATATTCAACATAAGTCTCCCCTGGCACAACTTAAGGCCACTACCTCTTGTCCTATCACAGTTACCTGGGAAAAAGCAGCCAGCCCTCACGTCACCAACACCTCATTTTAGGCAGTTGTGGAGAGCAACAAGGTCTCCCCTGAGCCTTTTCTTCTACAGACTGACTAATCCTAGCTCCCTCAGCTGCTCCTCCAAAGGCGTGTTCCGAGTGGTTGATAAACCCCCGCTAAAGACACCAAGACATCTAATAACTGACCAACAAGTATTTTCAAATAAATTAATTTCTAACCCCAGAAAAGGTTGCCCCTCCACAAATTAGGCAGAAGTAACTGTACAAAAAAGACATCATCTCCATACGCAGCCAATTCCAGATGACGTGGCAGAGCAACACAGCTGGAACTGGCAGGACTTAACAGGCACTGGAGAACAATCCACATCCCCGTTACTAAACCACCCTTGGCCTGAATATGGGAAAGGAATTTTCTATTTCTATAATCTAAGGAGCCATAAAGAGATAAAAATAACCACTTTGTTTGTCCTATTGAATAGGGGATTAAAATAACTGGCAACGTTTTAAGTCATGCACCAGAGGTGGATTCACCAGGTCACAATTGGAAAAGGAGAACTGCCAGGCCTTGATAAGCATGGCAATTACAGTTCTTTTATATACAGAACCACTCCAAGGGAGAGCAGCTTCCTTACATAGCAATAACAGCATATCCTTTGATTTATACAGTAGTCCTCCAGCAATACAACCAACATCCTGTTTTCATCTTAAAGTACAGCTGGGTAGGTTGCCTACAGGCTTTATTTATCAGAGCTCTTCTAACCAAGTCCATTCTCATTATGAGAAACAGCACCATCCAGTTCAGCAAGCATTTCTTATCTTCCCAACTCTTTCCTTCTAAAAATTCTGATGTGGTATCTACATTTAGGTACTACATTGATCTGATATAATGAGAGTTTTGAAATAACATTTATAAACTACAGTAAAAATGCTCCCCCCACCTGGAAAGTCATGTAAAAACACCCAAGAAAATTCAGAGGAAAAGGAGTTTGTGGCTTTCAGAGGAAAGATCAGAAATACTGATTGAATGACCTAAGCTGTAAGATTTCATAAAGCCCTCAAAGCACAGATTTCCAAGATCAGGAATTAATTTTGTGAATCCTCCCCAAATTTAGAAATTTTCTCCAAATAACAGAGAATCTCAGTAAAATGCCTAAAAACATAATATTTCTATTAGATACCTCTCTGACTACTTTAAATATTTAATAGTTCTGCATCCTGTGTTACCACAAGTGAGAATTCTGCCACAAAATCACTTTTCCACACTGTTACCCATGAAGGAACTAGCCAAGAAGCATTTCGTGTATGATTTACATTCATACTCCGTGCCCTTGCAATAACTCATGAACATTCCACTTGCATGCTGTCACCTTTTAGAAAGAGAAGTATTGAGAATGCTTAACTGTTCACTAGTGCACTTGCTCAAAACAGTTTTAGAAGTTTTTCACTTGTTGAATGTAATTCACAAAAATCTTATAAAACAAGGAATGTGTTTCTAGTTATAGCAACATTTTATATTGATTTACATTCAAACAAAGGGTAAGCAGCATACCAACAGAGCATCAGTGGAAACATAAATGCTTTATCAATAGGGCAAGGTTCTCATTTAGAAAGTAATAACCCTGATTCAAGTGAACAAGAGAACTTAGAACTCGTCTGCACTAGTCAGAAAAAGGGGATGGTGTGGGGATAAAGATGGAAGACAGCCAGAAGTACCACCAGCAGAGCTACAGCAGTAGAAACTTCAGTGTCCTGAAGGTGCGTAGATCTGAACACCACCCACATCACAGCTTCTGCTATTGTCCTTAATAGTATAAGTTAAGCCAGGGACAAGCTGCAGGTAATTCATTTGCTAAAATCTCACTAAGACTTGTCCCAGTTCCCTCAAATCTACTACTGTAAACCAATGCTTCAGAGTCTGATCAAAAGGAATGCAAGTCTTGTTTTAAGATACTGAAAATAGCTGCCCATTAGCTTCTCTCAGCTTAATACTGCTATCTATGTAGATGACAGGAGAATGAGACACCAACAAGAGAGCTAAATTCACCTGAGAACTCTGTTCACTCTCACTCTACGAACTAGAACTCCATGTGCCAATGGCCCCAAACCCATTGACCTCTCCCAGTTGCCATGTTTTCTCTCCCAATAACAAGGGTTGAGTTTCAAACACCACTCAAAGACATCTGTAGAAACAGCTCTAGCTTCCTATCATGCAAGAGTTCCAGGTTGCTTCAGAACAACAACCAGAGAGCCATTAGCCATACCTAAAACAAAAACAGTCACAATTTTTCACATTTTTTTACATGGATTTGAGGTCACTGCCATACTGCAGCTACTGTAAAGAAGAAAGCCTCTCTTTGGGGCCAGAACTTCAAAGCTTACCCTTCAAAAACATCATCAAATTAAAAAGAATATCCTGAGGTGAACACAAGTAAGAGGAAAGAACAGAAAGCAATAAAAACCTTGCCAAACTTTAAAAAAAGACTTGTGTAATCATAAAAAGCTGGTTGCCAACATCTAAGTGAAGAAAAAGACTTAAAGAATCTACAACAAACTTATTACTCCACCAACTCAAGAGCAGCAGTAAATCTGCACAGCTCAGAACAAGACACAAACTCCTTTCCACCTAAGTTGTCCATATAAGACACAGTAAGGTATTCAATTACTATCAAAAGAGAGTAAGAAAAGTCCTTAGCCTGTAACAGATCTCTGAATCCTTAGAGTTGAAAGGAACATCCGAAGGCCATCTAGTCCAACTCCCGTGAAACGAACAGGGAGCAATCAGTCTCTCATAAAGAGCCATAAAACCATTCCTTTCTTGTTGTAACTCAAAACATTCGTCAATCAAAGCCACAAATGAATGCAGTGAAGATATGACTTGCTGGTACAGCCCCGTTAGTTTAAGGATGTGATTCACATCTGCTGACATCTCATGTTACTGTCAGAAGGGTGGAGCTTAAGGACTGAACTTTTACAATTCCTGCTAAAGTTTTGACATATTTCAGCTCTCCCTTCCAATCCTTAGTAAAGTATCTTTGCAAACAAACTGGAGCTCTTTCTACCGCACTGAGCACCTATTCACACGATTCCACAGACTGACTAAAGGCAACCCAGTATACAACCAAGATGTGAATCTTGATCTGACAGGATGTGGGAAAGGCCAGTAACTGTAGAGTTGTCCAAATCTCATTGCCTTTTATCGCATTTTTATGTGACTTCTAAAAACTCAACATTATTGTTTCTAATCTTGGACCCCTTGTTTACATATAAGAGAAGAATTCTTTAGATATCTAACTATTCTTCCTTTCTGAGACTGGTGCTGGCACCAACACTGTACACTTCTCAGTTAATTAGGGTAGGATTTTTGAAGGGTATTTCTATCTGAAGTTCTTCCAAGAACCTCTGACAAGCCTTTGTTTACAAAATAAACAGTTCACTGGGCGCTTCATTTCTTACTACAGATTTGTGCACCATGAGCAGGAAGAGGCAGCATCAGCTGGTCAAAGAACAGAGATTTAACACAGGAAATGCGAAGGTTACACAGTCAGGGTATCTGCTATGAAAGGCCCACTAGGCCTGTAGGCACACATCTGATGGACAAGGCCCAGCAGTTAGCAGTCACTAACTGGCAAGGCAATGGCACAGCTGAATTCACACAGGGCTGCACACAGGCTGAAGGCCTCATTAGCAATCCAAATCCTGAACCAGGTCTGAACTCAGTGTTGCTCCAGTGAGGGAGCAATAGTGATGTCCCTCACTCTCAAGTTTAAAATATCAAGCATATCCAACTTAAAGGGCAAGTTAATCTATAACCAGTGCTCACAGCATGCCATCCTCTGCCAAAGGCAGGATCAACACGGCAGGCTGGATTTTACCCACAAAGGTGAAGACTTTAAGAGAGTTTTGAGATTTCAACATGCCGACCCTGCTGTCCCCACAAGGAGGACAAGCCACACAACAGCAATGACCACAACCTGACAATCAAAACATCTAAAAAAAAGTAATTAGATGAAGTAACATTAGAAGTATTAGTCATTACCTTTTGTCTTCATATTACACAACTATAAACACAAAGCAGAACTTATTTTCATATTTCTTTTAGAAGACTTCCTAACTTCAGCTCCTGATTACACCCTATGCAAGCAAATAAGCCCATAAAATGGTTATGATCTCCTCTGCTCACTCTAGACTTTTACAGGCCTGCATTTCATTTTTAGCTATCAAAATACAAATAACCACTGCCAACATGATTACAGCAGTCTTGCAAGGTTAAATCAGTAACAGAAACATGACCAAGTTTCTCAAATAAGAAGTGCCTTACTACAGTAAAGATACAAGACAAAAATGTGGGGTTTTTTGTTTGCCTTCTTTTTAACGTAACCTCATGTCTTATAGAAATGCTTTAAACAAGGAGAAGGAGAATGTATTTTGTCTCAAATGAAATTTCAAGCTTTAGTACTAAACATGTTAATCACTAACATCCAAACTCTATATACAAACAACAGAAGCTTGAAAACAAATAGTTTTTTTTCTTGTCCTAATGCTTCTATAAACTCATACAGAATAAGGTTATGGTGTTATAAACTAAACTGGGGCCACAATTAAAGTCATACTTTATTTTTCTCAAAGCTGGATCTAAAAATACACCTGATTATCTTTTGGAACTCACAGATGTTGTACTAGTGTGACATTTCTCACCTCCTCTGCAGAGGGGGCACAGCTCCTATGGACATGCCATGGATCTTGCCATGAAATTGCTCGAGTTACCAAATGTTTGGTGTTTTTTTGTTTTGGTTTGGTTGTTTGTTTGTTTTTTTTTGTTTGCTAGTTTTTAAACTCCATCCTTCATCAATACTTGTACAAAATACTGGTTGGTTGGCATTGCATAGGATGAAATTACAGCATTTACATCCTATGTCCAAACTATTTCCAAACATTCTCAATTCTAAATAAAAACTTATTCCGGATTAAATTGCCAGCAAGCAGATTTAAAAAGCAAACAAGAACAACAACAAAGCGCCTTGCAAACCCACTGGCTAGCAGGCTTTACGTATGGGAACTACTGAACCCAGAAAAATTTTTCTGTGAGTACAAGCAGGGATGGAAAAAAGAAAAGAACCATGACAAGAAAACCATTCTTAAGCAGTATCTTAAAGACAACCACCAGAAAAAAGAAAAAAAGCACAACAATTTATTTGTCTGAATATTTCTAAAAGTATTGAGATGAAGTCATTTAATAATGTAAAGGTTTCATTCAACTTTCACAGTTCATTGCACTTCCCTCCTCTCCCTTTATTCATGTGAAACTTATAGATGAAGAGGCATTACAGCAGTGTATTTTGGGAGGAAGACTGGAAAGTTTGCAAGTGTTTGGGCAGCGGAAATATGAGAACAGTCAAAAAAAGATGCTTAGAATCAAGACAGATTCCAGCAGTTCAGACAATGATGTCAGATCCTTATTACTTTTCCAAAATACACTGCTTCAGATTCTCTCCATCTCCCTTGCCATTAACAGTCAGCTCTGAAAGACTGCTTTTATAACACTGATTTTCCACCTTGCTATTCTATGGAAGTGAACAAGCATTACCTTGTGTGCTGAGACTATCCTCACTATACCAAAGGGGAGGCAAGCAGGGGAGATATGATTGTTCTCCTTCCGTGTAGAGCAAAAAACCAAAAGTTATTTTAATTACAAAATCCTCTGACTACTGTACATATCATTTGGAAGAAAATATTCTTTCTACTCTCCCCCGAAAAAGGAAAAAAAAAACACCAAAAACAAATAAACAAAAAAGACAACAACTTAAGGAGTTGCAGGAATACAGATACACCTCCCAGGTAAAAAATGCTTTCAACACTGTTGTCACAAGACCTTGTAATCAGATAGCTCAGCAGATTATCTTCTACTTGCATTATAGCATCCAACTGTTCTGCCCTCCAGTTTGGCAGCAAACAGGGGACTAGGTTCTACAAAGGTCAAGAGCAATGCAATGATACTTAAGCATTTGACAACATTACAAATGACAAGAACTCAACTTATTGTATTTTTCCCTACTGTACTTCTAATTATCTCATTACCTACACATTGAAAATATCTGCACATTAATAACTTGCAAGCAAGCATTCATCACCCTTTTGGAACAAGCTCTCTGATGCTATATGAGCCAAAGCAGGTAACAGCCCACAAGACCAAAGTACAACATCCATGTACAGCTCAACCAGATTCCACAGCAGATCATTACCTGACGATGAAGAACAGCATGCTGCCATGCTTGGAGAGGTCTAGGGAAAGGACACCATCAAACTGGTGAGAACCCGATATCGGTATTTAACTACACGGCCTTATGGAACAGCTGAAAGAGATACTGAAGTCTTCCAGTAGATAAAAGCATAAAAATTAGCTGCTATACAACCACATACAGAGCTTTAGTCTTTGGAAGATGATCTATCCAAAGGTCTGAAATGAAAGCAGCTAAAATACCCAAGAGAAGAATTAATGCCCAAGAAATCAAAGCAAATTCAAATATGATTTCTAAAACCAACAGAGAAATTCTTTTTAGGAATACGAATGTGAAAAGGGACTTGATTCTGAAGACAAACACACAGGTTTCTAATTTTGTTATTTTGCAATGGAGTGATCTTTAGAATTAAGACATCACTTCATAGTGACAATCGGGGAGATGCAGGGCAAAGAACAAAACGCACAATCATCGGTATTTGAGAGAAAGTCAAACTCACACACAGAAATTATTTACATTATTTGGCGAGCTGGAAAGGTTCACTTAGATATATTTAAAATGTATACATATTTAGATACACGAATTTACAAAAAATCAAATTACATTTTCTAAACCAAGTGGTTATACTTACAGAACAGAGATAAATAATAACATTCAAATAAATGTGCGGGAAAAATTGTTAAGGTGCAGCTAAGAAAGTACACTTTGGAAGCTATTTCTCCAATTTAAATCTTTGATGAATTAACGCTCCCAACAACAAAACTGATGCTTTCTCGCAGGAAAAAGCTCATGCCTAGCCAAAAATATTTATGTGTTCTATTTTCTTTAACCAAAAATAGCAATCCTGACAGCTCTAGTCTTGCAGAACAGTTGACATATACAGAAGCTCCCCAGGGAGACATTTCACTCATAGGTTAGGGATGCATCTTTTACCCACACTCATCTTTTTGATCCTTTACAATCACTGAAAGATGCACAAAAATGGGAGTGCCCTTTCTGAACTTCGTAATCTCCAAGCAAATGGAAAACAAATCCAGGAACTCTTAGTTTGGTAAAGATTCCTATGGGATTGCAATCATAATGCAGAAAAAATATGTTCCCTTAACTATGAAAAAAAAGCACATTTCTACACTTAACCATCACCATGCAGATTTTAAGTTAGAATGCCCCTACTTGAACTCAAAGTAGTAAAAGTTTACTTTCATACAAAGAGTTGCACTTTTAATTATGAAACCGTATTTAGGAGAGTATTCAAGTGAAATCTCAAATTTTTAATTGCCTGTTACAAGTCAAAGCAGCGTTGCTTTTTCCCCTGCTGAGCACCCCATTGACACATGCTGCACAGTTTCCTTTTCATTGTGCTAATGCTGGGCATAGCCACAGAACTCTACAGGAGTCTAGGAGAAAACAGCTTCTTGTCATCCTCGAATGCTTTGACGTCAACTCACTGAGTTGCAGAGCAGAGTACAGCAGCAGCAAATGCTCCTGCAATGAGCAGCTCTTTCTCAAGCAGCCTGCAGCCATGTGAGCATGAAGCCAAAGCAGCAGGTCAGCTGCCGGGGAGCTAGGGAGAACCAGGTGAGAAGGAAGAAAAGACCTGTTTTAACTTGCAAGCAGCCATGAAAAAGAACACTCTGCATTCCTCGCTCTCTTAATGGAGCGGATACAACTCACACTGGCTTGTAAATTTCAAGGAAAAAAAAAAAAAAATAAAAAATCAGAACTATTTAGCTGAGCAGGCACTAAGAAGCTGCTTGGATAATTTGGGATCTGCCACTCTCCAGCATGCACAAGGCTACAACAGCAGCAGCTGGAAACGACAGCGGCCACGCAGTAACTTGCTGTAACACTGAGAAAACTTCCACACTACAGTCAAAAAACAGAAGCAGTGCTGGGCTTCCTGAAGGGAGGCCTATTTAGATGTTAGTAGATTAAAGGAGAAACCATTTGTTTGTAAGTCTGAAACATTCTTGGTGACTCAATTTACCTGTCAGATGACAGGATGACTATAAAGGTCTCCTCTGGGATCTAAGCCTTTGGATCCTTACAATGGGCCCTTTTCTTCCTCCCCCCAACACAGATGCTACTACTCAAAATAAACAGTGATCTTCAGGTCTACATGCACACTGTAGTCTCTAATAAAGTTAACAAAAGCATCCAGTAACAACAGAAAAGAAGAACTTCACATAAGATGACATTGAAACAAACCCATATTCTGGTCCAAAACACCTTTTTTCTCACATGCCTTTGAACTAATGACTAGCTCTCCTTTTTGGAAGGTAGCATCATGCTGGACAAAGCTTAGAAATAGTTGCTGATTTCTCTTTTGTATACTACCCTCCCACACAAATTTTCACTCTAGCATCCTCATTCCTTAGCCCCCTAACGTTTCCTTGATCTCATTCCCACAGCAACATACTCCAACAGGGAATGTAACTGCTACATACTCAGCTATGACTTCAGACTCAATGTTTGAATATCCAAACCAGCCACTAAACACAACAACATTCAATTTAAAGCACCACCGTGTCATGCAGCTATTCGATGTTGCCTCGGCTAAGGCAGACACATTAAAATGAACAACAAAATCACCCTGAGAAGTGTTCCATATACATTCCAAATTCAGATGACAAACAACACCCTGGAACAGGAACATTCAAGTGGCTCCTGATTGGGATCCACCCACAAAGTGGTTAACTCCCTGCTTTAAACACTCAGCAAATGCTATGGGCACAAGTTCTCAAAGTTCTTTCCATTTTGTTATTTTTCTAATTAGTTCTCCTTCATCGGGTCATGGGAACAAGAAAAAATGAGCTATTTATCTTGAATTCTTGAGCGTAAGAGATAGAGTACTTTTAAGATCGGATGGCCCACTGCACGCAGGCCAACGTACATTCTGATTCTAGAGACTGCTATTGAAAGCACAAAGGTATTGTGTTTATCCACAAGTATCTATACATGATAAAGTAGTAAGCACATCATTAGCGACAGCCAATTAATTGGAAGTAAAAATGCAGTTCCAGGCCTAACCCACATTTCACCAACTGGCAAACTTGCATTCTCCACTTTCCCCTCCAACCTGCTGCTATGGCGTGGCAGCTGACCACCTGCCCTGCTGTCAGCACTGCCCTTTCACACCACAGAGGATCTGCATTCGTACTGCAACTAATCTGTGGCCAGGCTGGGAACTGGCTCAGCTGACAAGTTGAAAGAGAGGGAGAGAGCTCAAACCAGCACTTTAAGCTTGATGCCAGACATTTTTCAACACTGAACCACAGCTGATGTCTCTGGAGATCTGTAATCTGATTGAAATTATTTGATAAAAAGAACTCAACGGTTGTATTGAGGCAAAGACACACAACAGATAAGTTAAATTTCTTGTTCTTTCTGTAAATACCCACATCTATTTCTCAAAGGCAGCTCCAACCAACTGAAAAGATTTTTGTCTTGCTCCTCTTATTAACTTCAGTATGTCCACCAGGCCAAGCTGCCAGGGAATGGAGCATAACAACACCAGAGGAGGTTCTGAAGCACCCAGGCACTGCCCCATTCTGCACTGACCTCTCTGCCTTCAGCCCTGGAGAAAAGCTGTAGCCCCCAGCTGTGTGCTCATGAGATATAGAAAAAAAGATAGAAAGTTTTTTATTGCTTTGCTAAGGCAGAACAGAAGCTGCTTTCTAAAAGTAAACATACGTATGATTAAAGGGAACAAATTAAATCATAAAATTATCATAAACCGATTAGAACTGAATTAAAAGGCATACCTCAATGTCATTCTGATATTTGAAAGAAAATAAATCTTTAGTTTACTGAAATTCAAATTTGCTCCAGTAGTTTAACAGCACCTTTACTGGCAATACTTTACAGTAAAAGTCTCTGTCAAGTAGTGAAATCCCCTTGTTAACATAAAAATTTATTTACACCAGAGGTTCAGCACTGCTCTTGTAATAGTAGGAAAACTGTGGTCAAGATGCTGGATACCACCCACCGTCATTTTTTTTTTTTTTTTATTACTTTTAAGTATTAAGACA
The DNA here is from genome assembly GCF_019238085.1 of Lagopus leucura. Taxonomy (NCBI): domain Eukaryota; kingdom Metazoa; phylum Chordata; class Aves; order Galliformes; family Phasianidae; genus Lagopus; species Lagopus leucura. The sequence goes on from NW_024962267.1 coordinate 1,982,172, forward strand.
CACATTTTCCTATCATCCCGTAGCACAGTGACAACACAAAGCCAATTCAGCTCTGAACAGGAGCTCTCTGTGTCACTGGCCTGGCAGGAGTGCGCTGCCAGGAGTGCTCCTCAGACGCAAGGCAAGATGGATGAGCTATAAAACTATTAAAAGTATGTCTGGCTCATCCCAGCAGAATAAGAAAATTCCATACAGACGAGCCACAACATAACATGGAAGACAAAATTACACAGAAATTGCAAGGCTAACTAAATAGCAACACATGAAAACTCACAACACAGCGTGGCCACATCTACGCCTCCCTGGCAGTATGCATCAGTCCTACCAAGCTGTGCAGTTACCACAGATTACACCTCCTAGCTTCAAAGAACACATTTGCTGGTAACAAATTCCAGTTGTGTTTTACCAACATTCCCCACCTGGTCAGGCAGGATAGGAGGAGTCACAACGCCATGCCACAGCGTTCAGTAATGTGTTTGAACAATATTGCCATTTCAAAAACACAACGTTCCCTCTAATCTCACTCAGCAAAGAGGACTACAGCACTGCTGACTGCTCTAACGCAAGTCTATGGACCCTCGTCAGTAACTGGGAGGGAGCTGCTGGTACGCACAGATTTTTTTTGCCCAAATCCAGCATTTGGATGAGCAAAGGAGACTATCTTCAGGAAGTAATTAAGACTGGCAAGGTTGAAATCTTGTTGTAACAAGTAAGGAATGATAAGTTGATTTTCCAAGCACTAAATTATGTGGGAACAGCTGATAAAAAGCCTGAAAATACACCTGCAGGGCAAATGAAAACAAGCATTGCTGTTAGCTACAAAACTGAGACGTGAATGCTGATGGGTGCCTGAAGCCACATGAAGGGAACACGCGAGCCCTCCTGACTCGGGGAGGCCGAGCAGCAACACAGCACAGCCGGCAGCACTAGGGCAGGCCGCAGGTCTGTGGGATCTGCTGGTGTGGCCTTCACTTGTTTTTGTGTTCCAGCCCCAAGGAGAACAGAGGACCTTGAAGGCACACTGGTTTAGTGCCTTCCTAACCCGTTATCATGCTCCATCCCCGCACATTCAGTTCTTTCAACTGAACCCATGTACAGAAGACTTAGAAACGCAGTAATTATCTGTACTTAACTATACCTTCTACATTGCCTGGAGCTGTCAGCTCCACTTCTGTGTGTCCATGCATTAAAGTGGGACTGCCGGAAGGATCAAGCTGAAGAAGCACCTCGTTAATTCTCCACGTCCGCTCCACGATCCATCATTCACACTGATTTGATCACTGCTTCAAGTACCACCACCAGCTCTGAGAGCTTATAGTGCAACCAGTTAGCCAACTAACACGAAAGCTCCCAGAAAGCCTCGGCTAAAACACAAACGCCCTAAAGCCAGCCGCAGGGCGCCTGCCAGCCCCGCCGCGGGGTGAGGGCCCTCCGTCGCACACCCGAGCCCTCCTGCCGCCCCGTCCCCATCTCGCTACACGGAGATACAAAGCATCTCTTGAGAGTTCCACCTTCCGGCGGGCTGTAAGCGACTGATCGCCCGCCGGGTAGGGCTGGCGCCAGCAACCAAGCACGCCTGCCCCCGCTTCTCCCCGTACACACGCTGCGCCTTTACCTCTCAGACTCCCACCGAAGCGCTACGCCGTGCTCCGTTCTCCCACACCACCGCGGCTTCTGCACGGACAGCGGCGGTTACAGAAGGAGCCGTCCCGAGGAGCCGCTCCCCGCACCGCAATGCCGCCCGGCAGGTACTCCGCGGACGACGGGCGCGCCCTGGGCGAGGCGTGAGGGCTCGCGACGCCCTCGACCCCTCTGCCCGCAGCCCGTTCCCGGCTCAGACGGCGCCCGAGTGCCGTCGAGGAACGGAGGACCGCGCGCCATGCCCCCCTTCCCGCCCCTCCGCAGCCGTTTAACGGTCACCGCTCCATCTGCCGGCTCCACAGGGCGCCGCCGCCCGAACGCGTGGAAGGAGCCCGCGCCGTTTGGACCCGCACCGCGCGCCCTACGCGCTCCGCTCATGCCCCCCGTACCCCCCTGCTCCGAGCGATGCGCCTCGCTTACCCAGAGGACGGCAGGACGGCCGTCTGCGGAGAACAGCCAGCCATGCTTGCGGGACCCGCCTCACCTGCGCGGGGTGGGCTGCGGAAAGCGGCCCCGATCCGCCTCACCCCCGAGCGCGGGCATCCGGCTGCCTGTGCCGGGGCGGCCGCTCGCCAAACCACACCTCGAGCGGAGAAACGGGGAATGAAAACGAAAAAAAAAAACAAACCACGCGCACACACACACACACAAAAAAAAAAAAAAAAAAAAAACAACTTGGCGGCGAGAAACTTGAAACGCGGAACCCCCGCCCGCGCAGACACAGAGTCTCGCTGTTCCCGTCCCGACTCCTCCCTCCGCGGCCCGCCTCCACCCACCGGCTCCAGCCCGACGCCCGCCCGGTGCGGGACGAGCTCTCTCGGCCGCGGCCGTCAGGGCCCGCGGGGGCAGGGCCGCTCCTCTCGGCTGGAATTTTCCTCTCCCCGAGCAAACCGTCCCGGCCGCCGCCTCGGGCTCAGCCCTTCCCCATTCCTGCCAGCAGGGGCGAAGCGCCTCCAGGTGCGGACAGCCCGCGGCAGCCTGGCTGCGAGTACCGCCAGCTGTGCCGGTGTCACACCGGGTGAGCAGGAGGTGCCGGCACAGAAAACACGCAGCTCTTCTGCCCGGTAATATTTCGGCTACTGCTAAGCACAAGTAGAAAAACAGCTAGTAACAAAGTGTTTATATATTTATTTTTCTCCCTGGGGGAAGAATTAGAGTACTGCATTGAGGTATATCTGCCCTTTTTCACAGTACTTCTAGGATTAAATATGTTGGGGAAAACTACTGTAGTAGCCCCTTGTATGTGAATACTGTGCATGATCTGTGCATTGTTTAGTATGATAGTCATCCCTCTCTACTCTGCCCTGCCAAGGCCATCTGGAGTACTCTGTCTAGTACTGGGCTCAGTATTATTCAGAGCATAGCCTTAAAGCTGGGTTCAAGAAAAATGGGGAACTGCTGCAGAGTCCAGCAGCAGGCCACGAATACGATAAGAAGCCTGGGGCATCTTCTGTATGAGGAAAGGCTGACAGATCTGGGACCATTCAACCTGGAGAAGACTGAGAGGGGATCTTATCAACATTTACAAGTATCTCACTGGAGGGAGTCAAGTGGATGGAGCCAGGCTCTTTTCAGTGGTGTGCAGCAACAGAACAAGGGGCAAGTTCCATAAAACACACAAAAAATAGTAACTTTACTGTATCTGTTACAGAGCACTGGAACAGGCTGCTCAGACCTGTTGTGAAGTCTCCTTCACTAGACACATTCAAAACCTGCCCAGACACTTTTCTGCCGAACCTACTGTAGCAAACCTGCTTTAGTGGAGCAGCTGAACTCAATGATCTCTGGAGGTCCTTCCCAACACCTGTGATTGCATGATTCTACAATTCTATGATGGTAACAAAGTCTGTCTTCTTCCTCTGCGCCATTCTCACTTGCTCTGTGCTTCATCAATAAAGATTTCATTTTGCTATTGCTTTCTGTTTCTTCAATGAGATTAAATAACCCCGAAGCTTTGACGAACTCGAGAGGTTGATGACAGCCTGAATAACCACATGCCATTATCAGGCACACCCTATGAGCCTGCCTCAGTTTCAAAACCCAAAAAAAACGCACCGATGAGTCAAGGTGGATTTTCCATAGCTTTCAGAGTTCAACAAACTTATCAGAAGAATCTAAAGAACAATCTCAATGAAGACCTTACATACACATCTGATCCTTTTTGTCTTTTGATCGTCCACTCTCTTTTCTCAAATTGTTCGGCCACTTTCTAGATTAGGATGAAGGCTGAAAAGTAATCCCTCTGGATATTGACAGTTCCTGCAGTAAGGGTGGGTAACTTTTGATTATTCAGAGCATAGCCTTAAAGCATTATGTTAGTTTATGATTCCAATTAGGTACTTTTGGGGCAAAACGTTTAAGTGATCCCTTCTCCTAGATGCTCAAACTTCCACATTGCAAAGGTATGAGATAACACTATCGTGCTGCTATTTGAACTGAAGACCATTATATCTGATTATACATTAGTTAAAATAATTATGTAAGTTGGTGTAATGCTGTTATCTCTTCTAGTACACTTTACTGGACCATCAACTGATAAGAAACTGCTTTACTGTTCTCTTTAACATTTCATTTGAAAACAACTATATACTGTACAGCCTATTTCTATGGGTAAGTACTAATCCAGAATAAAGATTGCGATTAATTGAATAGCTCACATGGGCTAATAATAGAAACAAAACCAGGGAGAAAAGAGACTGTCAATATAAGAGAAATAAAGTAAAAATAGAAAACATTGCTACCAACTGAGATTTTCAATGAAGAGTGGGGATTTATCTAAAAAAGCAGTTCAGTCAGTAATGCTAATCTCATTTCAGGGGAGAGGTTATGCTTATCTTCTTACACTAGCACTTCTCTTGTTCAAACCTCAGTTGTCAACTAAGCAAGCCTGAAATGCTGATTACTAGGAACACCACAAGCACTAAACTCAAGCGCACACAAGCTGTGTTCTGCAGTAACAGCTTTATGGTGACTAGACTTAAAACAGTCGCTTTTCTGAGACACTGAAGGTAACATTTGTCCCAGGGATTTTCAAAACCAAAATCTGGACTGATGTGACATTTTTTTGCTTGTTTGTTTTAACAATAGAAAATCAGTTCTTTGTTTGTACTTCTAAAGAAGTTGATGAACAAACTCCATTTCTATTTTTCTAATATTTTTATTTTAGAAAAAATTTAGTTTATTATTATTAGAAAATAGTTTATTATTATTTAGTTTATTATTATTAGAAAATATATTAGTTTTTATAATCACAAGTTTGTCCTGAACTCAAAAAAAAAAATCCAGTGCTCACACAAAGCAAATGTAACTCTCATACACAATAAACAGAAGACTGCAACAAAGGATACCAAATAAGTGGGTTTTTAATGCACTATACGTCTCCCCAGTTGAACATTTTAAATGAAAAAAATAATATTTGAAGAAAAATTCAGCAGCTTTTTCAACCTAATCTGAGAACAGAACATTGTGGAGGTTAACAGTGTGGCAGGTTATTAACTGCACAGTTGCAATAATGTCATCCTTTGTCTACGGATTGAGGTAAAACAGTCACTTAACTGGAAGCATTAACCCACGTGGCAAGCTGCCAATCACTGTGCTCAATGCATGTACTTGGTGCCACCGTATACTTCAACACAAATGTTTGCAGAGCATTACCCATTTCTGATTACTGTTAGCATAACCTTCAACTAGTGGGGACTGTTCTTCCCAATGGCTAGCTGAAGGAGAATTTGTACCACAGGTAAGGACATGGAGTTCCAGGAAACTACTAAGTATGGGTTTTTCATACAAGAAAATTATTGAAAACAACGTCCTGTCTGTTCTGAAAAAGCAGTAATATCCCATGGCATTTTTGTAACAGCTGGTGGTTATCCTAGATGTCTTTGGGAAAACTACCACACCTCCATCCACACGGTGGCTGCTATTCCCTGTTCAAAAGGTTGCCAGAATTGCAGAATACAAATATTTTGGGATAAAAGATGCTACAGAAATGTAATACACTATGTAATTTTCAAACAGTTTATTATTTATTATTGCTTATGGCAAAAGTTACTGAAAGCACTAAATAGACCACAAGAGTCATACGTTTTCCCTGCTGTAAAGCTCTGCTTGCAAGGTCTGTTTTAATTTATTCATAATAGCAGCATATTACTGGCATTTTGTGATTGAAGGATAAAATTGAATGTTCACTTGTTGCAGTTCTGTAGATAGAAAACTACACTGTATCATACAGTCATCATTTTGCATAATATTGTGCAGTATAGGTGTGGAATAAACTATGGAACTGTTCTCCTTGTGAAGCTAATTTTATGATGCATAATTAAATAAGGTAGAAAGTTGGGCTGATTTATTCTGCTGTTATTCCAGACATGATAAAATCATTTTTTTTCCACTAAAGTATAACAATAAATCAGGAAGTTATTTTCTGACTCCTGCTTTTTGCTTAAATGAAACCAAATCTGCATGTAGTTCTCTTTTTACAGGACAATCAGTTTGCATTGCATCCTGTTGAACAGTTGCCTTTTCTGCGTTTGCATTCCAGCATGTGGGTGAGGTTTTAGGGAGCATGCACACACATGCCTACAGCCACTGATCGTACCACTGTAGGCACAGGGACAGGTTTTTGCACCCACCTTCATTATGGAATACTATACACATCTAATCTCTAACTATACAACAGTATAACAAAAATTTTGGTGACATCTTTTTTTTCCAAGGAGTTCTGAAAGCATTTCTAAATAATAACTTCTTACTATCATAAAGAAGTTAAAACCATTACATCTAGTTCTCATATTAAATAACCTCAGTGCCTGGAGATTAAGCAATTTGCCAAAATTCCAGCTAGTTAACAGCACAATTGGGAATAGCACAATTTTGTATTGCAACTAGATCTAGATGCACTCTCTATTTTCATCAGATAATCTTAAAAAAAGTGAATTATAATAATTAATGGCATCTGCCTGGGTATGTTTTTAAGTATACGAAAAATTGATTTTAAGATGAACAGGTTCAAAGTTTGCAGAGATTCACCAAGTCAGTCAGACATACATTTGATAAAGATATCCTATGTAATACGCTGATGGATTTCTGTTCAGTTTATGGTATGACTACTGATTTTATTTTATTATTTTAATTGCAGTAGGACATGTAAAGGATTTAACTCAACAAGATTACACAGGTAGTATAATTTAGTCTTTGTTTTTAATATTATGTTTCAGTAATTTATATTTACAATATCTATGCTGGCTATCTACACAAAAACAGATTTCACCCTCAGAAGGAAACAGATCATGTTATTCTAAATTGTGCGCAATGCAATTGCCTGTGTATGTCGGCCTGACAGATGAACTTGTCTAACACTAAGACTACAAAAAAGCACCCACATACTATCAGGTAAGTCATTTTGGTTCTTTATAGAGAGTTATAATAGTAAACTCAGGATCAGATCCAAGAAATTTTCTTCTTTCTTCAATACACTCCAAAATACATTTTGCTCCTGTAAGTGTACATTACAACCATTTATTTTCTTAGAGGTCCATTGCCCTGTTGGGGCATATTTAAGATTAACACAATATACTACAATTAATTCCCATTGCTACCATTATGGTTTCACTCTGCTACTATTTTATTTTTGCTTTGGGATCATCACAATGAATATTCTACCAGATTACATATCTTGATTACTAAGTCATTTTGCTGTTGAACTGTATTTCTGAGAATGCATTAAATAAGAATTAGTGAGGTGGAATAAATTTGTACTCAAGTAATACGAGAAAGTTTCAAATGATGTGGAGTATTTGGTGATTTGAGATACAGAATCACGTATATCCTGCAGTAGCCTGTTGCAATGTTATTCTTTAAAAGATCTTTGTTTAATGCTTTCAAATATCGTTAACCAGAATAGTTGCAACGAAGGACAAAATAAGAGTGAATTAAAATGCTAGTCTTAATGCTAGTTCAGAAGAAACTAGCAATTTGCTAAATGGCATTCATCATAAATTTGCAATATGGATTTTCATATATAACTAAAAAAGTAAACTGTGTGAAAGTCTTCAACAGTGAAGTCTGCCAAGTCTAAACAATACAAAATATTTAACAAGAAAAGTGTTTTTGGAAAAAAAAATACATTAAAAGATCAAATGATTTGTAATGTATTATCTTACCTCATAATATACCACAAAATAACACCATAAGTAGCATAATGTTTTTCTATGGGAAAAATTCACTTAGATTCCAGAGATTTGGGAAATGCACGAAAACTATGTAGTATTAATAAACTACAAGTAGTGAAATTATCTTAGGCCCTCAAAGCTATATTGCTGTGTTTGCATCATATCATGGAAGCAACATACTAGGACAGAAGCAGTATGCTGTCCAAATCTCTCAGAGCTCTAGGGAGGTCAGTTAAACAGTAATTGTGGGTAATTCTACAAACCTCATGCCTTCTGGAGGCACTGCATACATTTTGCTAGAATCCAGTGCTCTACATTTTGATGCCTTTGAAGCAACTTTGAAGGAGTTAAAAAGCCAACTCATCGAGACGTTATGAAAGGTGTGTTATGACTGGACAAATTAATAAACGGGGAGAAGGAAGAGATGCTCCCTCCTTGGAACACAAACAGGAGTAGTCATGCTGCTATGTGCACTGTGCTTACTGAAATACATGCTAGGGAACTGCTGCTGGAACAGACCCCAGCAGAACTCCAAGAGGAAACCTATTTTAATGTCTTCTAAAACAAGATGGCACTGGGATGCTCAGCACAGACAAAACTAAGATAACTCCAGCCATCTATGCAGATACATTGAATTCTAGAGACTTGAAGAACTCTGTTTGCTGTAAATAATGCTCACCTCTCCTTCAGATGGAGACAGTTTCAAGTACACCTTGCTTCTCTAAGTTCTACTGAAGTCAAACCGTAGATATACATGCCATTGTGATAATTCCCATAAAAGCATGTTACCTGACATGCTAATCTTTAGAAACAAGAACAAACATAGATAGAGCTGCAGGCTGCTCAGTTATGGCTTAATGTCTCATATTTGCCTCAAAAGGGGAATTGAAACACTGGTTGCAGAAATTCCTCAAGGTCTTCAGCTGACTATTACCGATCTGTGTTGAGAATTAGCACAAATAATTTCAAGTCATTTCAGCTTCCCTGCTTTGACGTTCTTTCTTTTCTACAGACTGCCAATGCCTTCCTACAGAATTACTTAATTAGTGAGCATCTGCCAGTAGTCAACACAGCCTGAGCAGACATGTCAGAGACAGACTGAAGGTAGCGGCCTCTGATGAGATTCATACAGCTAGCTACTCATGTTCAGAGCCAGGTTTCCTGGAGAATGTCAAAGCTAAATTCTTTATCTCTACTGCTATCTTAGCAGTAGCAAAGGGACAGAGCTCAAGGATAGCATGAGTATCTTTTCTGGCATGTATGTGCCAGTATTCATAGCAAGTAAATACCATAAAGAAGGTTGTTACACAGCAAAGGGTCTCACGTATAAGTCCATGGTGATGTAGACCAGAAAAACTATTTGTACAAGAGCTTTGTGCAAATTGCAGTGTTTGAGAAATGCACAGAACATCTACTAGTACCAGTTTTCCTAATTTTTAATTGAGGTATTATGTCCATGTATTAGGGAAAGCATTCTTCTGGCATCAAACTTGCTGTTAGTCCATTCTTTCCTCCTTGCAAAATTTCTATACTAATGTCACTACTTACAATCCACTAAGCATGGCACAACTTGGACAGTTTTATTCATATCTTGAGAGAAAAGAGAAAAAAAGACTAAAAAATGCTTGGTTGTATACTGTGGCACAAAAACAAATTTAATAAGGCAGAGAATTCTCACGTACTAATTACGGTATTACCTATAGTGGCTTATATTGCTTTTTACTGTACATTTACATCAATTAATTCACCCTAGTCAAGTACCATGTACTAATCAGAAACAAACACTGCATGAAATTATCCACATATTTTCATTAAAAATGCAGTAAAACTTTAAAGGAACAAGTAAGGCTAGAGCTTGAAACGTTGCACAACAATCCAACAGAAATGCCCTTTGCTCAACCTGACTTGAGTATTAGACTAGATTTAGAAGACTGCGCAATGTTTTCTGCACAATTAAAAGATCTGAAGAATCAGCTTTTATAAAGCTAGCTCATTTAAGATATAATTATTTTTAATCTTTTCCTTCAGAATAAAGAAACAAAAAAAAAAACAACACAGCTGTATAGAGCAAAAAGAACATGTCAGTCTCACTCCATGTAGCTCCATTGCCACAGGTTTCTGTCAAGAGATGTGCAATTTCCATTGCTGTTACATACTGGAGCCTCAGGCCACTCAGCTGCCTGTAAGAGCATTATAGCTATTTCTGTCTTTGTGGAATGGGGCCAAAGCTTTTCCCAGGAATAAAGGATATAAAATGAAGAATGATGTTTTTATCTTCATTATTTCTTCTTGAAGGCAGCCAAGCTGATGGAAGGCAAATTCATCAAGAATTGACAAAAACCAAGTGCTCAGGAAGCTCCTGAACTACAGACTGCAGCACGGTTGAACATTTGTGGAAGTTACATGTGCTTTACTTCATCTATAGTTCTCTCTCAATGTCCATTTTTGGTCTGTCTTAGAGACAGGATACCAAGTTAGGTAAGACCTTTGGCCTGACCTAGAAAGTTAAGTCCTTAAGTTCTGAGATTCATTTAGATATTTGAATGTCTGACTTTAATAGAGAAATGTCTAATTTTTAATAAAAGTGAAGGTGTATTATAGACATCTGTGGTTTCTTTGAACCTACTCTAATTATTACTTCAAGATTTTGCCATCAGTCTTATTTTTTCCATTGTAGTGCACCACACCTCTCATTCATTAGGCATCCAGCGAGCTGGCAAAGGTAGTTCGGCAGTGCTAGAAGGTAAATTACAGCTTTGCTGAATGTCTTGCTTGAATGTTGACTTCAGAAGCACCATGGAAAGTGGTCATGCAGAATGGCTTCACTAACATGCCTAAGGCCAGTGCATGTGAAAGTGATGGTATAAGGACAGGAGATGTTTTATTTCTTCTAGCAGCCCAGTAAATGCCAGGCTGGACCTTACAAGTCAGCTCATTATAGTCAGATCCAAGTTCCCTGGCTTCATTCCAGGCTAAAATTCACAAAGACAAATATATATGCTAATTAAAAGCATGAGAGTCTATTTAGGCCAAACAGTTAAAAAAAAGAGAATCAGAGTTGAGCTGCCCAGGTACAGGAGCAAGCAAGGGGGGGGAAAAGTCATCCTAAATTTTTGTACACTTTTTATTTTGCTACTTGTGAAAATACATGTGAGAAGGTACAGACTCTGGTCAACATGGTATCAATTTGGGTTAAGTCCCACAGCCATTTTTCAAGTGAGCTAACTCTTGACTTTGCAAACAGAGCCCTGCAGCATAACCTGTTTTAAGAAATTCAAGATGCACTTTAGAAAATCCTTGGCTGAAGGTCAGAAAATTTTTCAAACATTTAAAGCGAACAGAAAAGTACAGGGAAATAAAGCTGTGTGACAGCTCAGGAGATAGATTCCTGCAAAGGAAATTGTTTTAAAAAGTAGATTGTGATTATCAGCATTAAAAAGAAACATTATATTTTTCAGTATAAGATAAAAAGACTAAGATGAGGAAAAAGAGAATCAAGGAGTAGAAGAGTCCAGCAAGGTCAGAGCACATCTAGTTGTGTCTCAGTGTACTGGACGTTCTGTGACAAGAAAAAATAATGATCTTGTGCAGGTCACACTGGTCTGAAGGTTAACCTTGCATTGTGAGGATTTAAACCCCAAGTCACTCAATTTTGTCCAGATCTGTTTGACTGTTAAGCTAGATGTACAGCTATGCGTCATAATTTCTAGCAAATAAACTATTTATTTTTTTTTTTTTAAACTTTCTCAAGCCATTTTTTTTTTCAAGTCACACATCACTGATAAAAAATACACAGAATGCAGGAAGTTCAGTAAGAATTTTGCAACTATTTCATTCTTAGTCAAGAGTCTGAGAGCTTAAATTAAATACTAGTACTCCTCAAGGTGCAGATGCCCACATCTTTGATTAATTTAAGACTGAATCAAGAAATTGGTTTGTTACTTTCTGTGTGAAGAGAACAGAAGCAGAGTGATACAGCTCCACCAGGCAGCTACCATTCTAATGTAAACCTGAAAGGTCATGAATCTGAATTAGATCTTTTCAACTGAAATAGCAGAAACTAAATTTCTAATCACCTAAACTCATTAATTCAGCATTAATGGGTTGAAATTACAGAATGTAAAGTAAAAATAACTTTGCATGTTTTTCAATAACGTTTCAGTCCTTCGTTATAAAAATTATATTTGTGGCTCAAAGAGCAAACAGTAGTTTAAAGATTTAAATGGCTGACAGCATGAATAACATATCTACTCAGTTTATATGATGTTTATGAATTTCAAATGAGACTAACCTATATGCTCTGTGGAGTACAAAGCAAACAAAAGCAAATGTGATGTATATTACAAGAGTCAAAGAATCTCAAAAAATTGTGCTATTTTTCCAGTAAAACTTAACATAATTTACAGAAGATGTAGTATTTCTTAAATCCTTCTGTACAACAGTTTACTCAGTGTTTATCCAGCAAATCTGCCATTCCAGAGTTCTCTCTAGGTTGCACCAGATATTAGAGAGTATTGTGCACTAAGAAATGCCATAGGAGACAGCAATCTGATTAGAACTGTAGCATTTCATTTGCAGCCCATTTCAGTTACAGGTTAACATAAATAATTTTTAGAAGGAGAAAATTAGTGGTTTGTAAAAGCAAGGTACAAATAAAAGGCATACTGGCAATTACAGGAAAACTTTAGGAGCTGATTGTAGTATGCGTTTTAGATTTTGCATACAGCTTATCATTTTTACATGAAAAGTCTCATCAAGACCAAATACACATTCCAGAAATCATTGATAGCTTTACCTTGCCCCTTGAAACAAAAAAAAAAAAAAAAAAAAAAAGCCACCGAACAGCAATCTCATTCATTTTTAAGTGCCAGCTCAACATCTGTTAAGTCTGGCCAGAACATAACTTAGTAAGCATAATAAACAATATGGGACCTATTCGAATTTTAACTTTGGTTTTTTTTTTTTTTTTTTTTTTTTTTTTAAATGATGGGGAGTAAAGGAAGGGGGCCATAATGCCTTTTCCCACTTAGAAATTTCGTTCTTGTCTGCTTCAGGATCTACCTCAATAGCAGGCCCTGCATGAATAATACTCATGTTTAATCTGCAGTACATGAAACAAAAAAAAAAAAAAAAAGAGGAATAATACGATGGTTAGAATTCCCTGCCAAATCTAGAACAAACAAGTTCCAACACCTCCAACCCCCCCTATCTCTACCCAGAGGCATACAAAAGTCAGGTAACTATTGCAACTTAATCTCTGTAACAACATCTGATCTCTCAGACCTACCGGGATTTTTTGCATTCCCATGCTTAGATACACGTATGCAACATTTTAAGTCTAATTACAAGAATGTGGCAGAGCCCACTGTAAGGAAGGGGGATGTGATAGAATGACATCTGTTAACCAGCAAGAAAAATTTCTCTGAATTCCCTGCACCTGGCAGTCATTGTAACTCCATTCACTATTCAAAAATTGTTAAGGCTCAAACTCTCTTACTGGAAGTGTGAATAAGGAGAAAGGCCCCTGTATATAAAATATGATGGAGAGCAGCAAGTCTTAGCACACCATCTGCAGTGACTGCACTCAAATATTTATTATGCACAGCTCCACTAAGGAATAATCAATAAGCTTTGCCAGAGAGCTGATGAGAGTTCAGAGGAGAAAGCTGTGTCAAGCAGCCTGTGACAGTATAAAGAGACTACAGAAATATATGCATCCAAGGGGGAGAGCTGTCAGGCACTTCGAAGTTAGCATTCAGTCACTCTCAGTTTCATGAATTCGTGCTGGATTATTACATGAAAGGTAACCGAGCCTTTAGGAGAATAATTATGCAGAGAGCTATAACCCCACTTGCAGTCCTAGTGATAGCATGCTCTGCAATACAGGTGCAGCTGCTGCCATGGATGACCTCTCTGACAAGCACCTTATCCTCACCCTAGTGTTCTGGATTCTCAGTGATATACATCACAGTTACTTTGACTTAATGAATGGCGACTTCCTCAGAATATTATCTTCTGGCTTGTTATGAGTGAATGCCCAAGGGTGAATTGATTAGGATCAAAAAGAAGCAAAAAAAAAATTCTCTTTCCTCTGTTTCTTAAGGCTTCAATTTTAACTATTCTGCTGATTTTCTAACAGTGATTTCCACCCCAGACAGCTAAAGATCAACAACTATCTTGCAGAAAGGATCTCAAGTGTTCTGTGATCCAGTCTGTCCTTGCAGACTAAAACTGCACTGCCACTGTTTGTTCAGCAGTTGCCATTGTGTGATACAATGGGCCTAGATTACTGTTTATCAGACCTGTTCTTCCAGCTATTCTACATTCCTCACCTTCTCCATTTCCAGGATGGGGAGATCCTTCCTGAGCCTCCCAAAGACGCATGCTCTCCTTTCAAGGAAACAACATTCTCTTTAATAATTAATTTAAAAATGAAACAAATGCTTTAAAAAATATTTTGATTAATCATCTTGATATGACAACCTCTTTCCTCTAAAGCTTCATGATTGTGATAACGTAAATGTCTTCCTATGCTCTAGCTTGATTCTTGATTCAGGAAGTCTTTTCCAAAATTTTCCTATTTGCAACTCCTGTTGCTCTCTGCATGCTCAATGCAAGCTCAGTGGAACAGCTTTACTTATTGAAAAGGAGTTTAAAAGCTTGACACTGCGCATAAGCAATGATATTGTAAAAATATTGCAATGCAAAAAAACAACTTTTTAATTAAACTGGAAAGTTCAGTACACAAAATGGCTTTTTGATCAGGAAAATATCTGGCCATCTCTTATAACTTTTCTTACAAGCACGTTTTTCAGACTTCATTATATACCCAGCTATAGGCTTTTTTTAGGTCTCTACAGAAGGCAGGTATGCTCAGTAAATTAAGAACAATCATAATGCTCATTCATTCACCTTTAACTGAAATAACTATAAATAATGCCTTGAATTCACTGTCAACAGGAGAGGAATGATGTACCGAATAGTATGAATGCCCTCTACTGGTAGAACGAGAAACCTCTATAATTCCAGGATTTGAGTTTGTCTATTCATTAAGTAGGTACTAAAAGTTAGTCTACATTGGTCCTCATAAGATCACACTGACATTACCTGAAAATTCTAAGTGATGCAGTGGAATCTGCCGATATTGTTGACAGTTCAAAACCTATCACAGACCTCCCCCCATTTTAGGAGGCAGGCTTACAGAGGCCTGTTCTGAGCCTCCTGCTGACTGTCCACCCTACATGGTCAGAAATTTCAGAGTCTGACAGAACGATCTCTTACTGCCCACAGAAAAAACAGCAGTCAGCAACTACAGCCTGCCTGAACTCTGTGACATTCAGCCCCACGAGCGTCTTCATAGCATATCCGTTCTGGTTTTCCATCTGGCCAAGTGTACTGGGGATGAGATCAACAAAAACATAAAGATATGCGCTCAGTTTCAGGGAAGAATGATCTCATCCCACAGCCAAAGCTGAATGCAAATAAAGCTAATTGAAGACTTCTGCATTCAGAGCATGAAGCAAGGCTTTAAAACAGTCTTTTCTGGAATAAGAGGGCTGACAGACACTAAATGAAATGCGGTAAATATCATATGCAACAGGAGTAACAAAGCAACAAAAGTACTGAAAGTCAGTAAAAAGCAATCATAGCAACATGACAAAGACAAAACTACAGCCTTGCTTAATATTAATAGACACCTATATCCTTATTATTTCCAAAGAAACATGCCCAGAACATCCTGAGCTGGGGTAGATGAACTCTAACAAATGGCACTGAATTCAGCTTGCACATGAGCTGCAGTTCTAACTTCATATGCAGTACAGAATGCAGCTACTGCTGCATAGAGAGATGGCTTGTTTACATTTTTCCTTAACTGCCATAGAAGTTCAGGTTCTATATGCAGACCACAGAATCAAAATATCATTACAACACTTGCCTGTTCACCAAAAACATGAGCAAATGGCTTCATTTCTATATTTGAGAAAGCAAAGAGACACATTCTATATCTAGGAGCCAAAGCTACCAGCAAAATAATGACTGAGAAACACAAAATTTTGAACAGTTCTGAGTTCAAAGAGATGTCACAGCATACACAGCTTCCAAACCAGATTATTGTGACACTGACAGTTTCAAAAATACCTTTCTTTTTCTGTTCATGCATACAACACAAATGGAAATCAGTCAGTCTCCATATGGCTTTCGACCTGCCTACCATTCTCAGTCTATCAAAACTCTTATGCCATATTTATAGTCCCTTAAAATCACAGTTTTGCATTAAATCCTAGTGTACATTTCTATACTTTATGCCTTTTGTCAGGGAAATCAGCAACCTCAGTGATGCAGAACACAAAAACTAAGGAGACTCTTCTCATGGATGCTGCAGATAAACCACCTTTAGAGGGCTACAGAAAAATTACAATAGCTGCAATGAGCAGAACTTTTTTTTTTTTAAAGCCCTATATTATTGCCATTTTTTCTACTTGCAACTTAACAGAGACTAAATAGATCTTCAGTATTCTTCCCTCACTTGCATTGAAAAATTAAAAGTAATTCCACCTATTTCACTATTGTAATACTGTAATGCAATAGAAAACACAGCAATGATAGCAGAGTTGCAAAGTCCCAGGCTGCAGCAAGTGAGTATATGCCCAAGTGCAGCAGCTGTGGACGCAGAAATAAAGGAAAAAAATCTGCTTACCCTTGGAAGCCCTTGGAAGGCCTCAGGAAGGCAGAGATCTCCAGCAAGGTACCCTTACCTCCGCTGCCAACCCTTAAATGAGGTCTGGGAAGGGGTTTATCCTGGCTCCACCCCTTCTGGCCACTCAGAGGGATTCCATGCACCTGAGCTCCCCTAGGTTGGCCTTGCCTTCCCACCAGATGCTCAATCACATTTCAAGCTGTGACTGAGCATTTCCACTACAGTTATGTTGGCCTACAGCATCAGAAACAGATGGTGGTATGGCAGTAGAGGTTGAACCTCCCCACCAATATTCCATTACCTTTTGTTGCTGCGTGACAGATAGCAGCACAGAGCAGCATAACAAAATAGTATCTGACATGGAAAGTGTGGATGAAGCAAAGGTGTGTCAATGAATTCCTTCATGTGGAGAAAAATGGTACCTACTGACATTTGTTAATGCCTACCAGACATTTACAGAAACACAACAGTGGATGTGAGCACAATGAGACAATGGGTGGTACATTTCAGCAGTGGTGACAACGATGTGAAAGATAAGCCATGTTCTAGACAGCCATGCACAGCTGTCACACCACAAACTGAAGAGCATCTTGATCAAATCAACATGTATCAGTGGATTATAATCAGGGAACTGTGTATGGAGCTCAATATCAGCTTCAATGCTGATACATAACGGTGGCAACATAGGAATACAGCAAAGTTTGCATCACACGAGTCCCACAAAGAACACAAGAACAGAAAGAACCCCGCACGCAAGTCTGTCAGCACCTCTGGAACCAATGAGTCTGAAGGTGACAATTTCCTGGATCATATCATTACAGGAGATGAGATTCAGTGTCATCTCTATAAGCCTGAGCCAAAACAACAGCCCAGAGAGTGGCAAAATGTGAATGTCTCATTGAAAAAAAAAAAACCTCAAGACACAGCCCTCAGAGGGTAAAGTGATATGCATCTTTTGGGATAGGAAAGGGGTGATCCTGTTGGATTTCATGAAACATGGACCACCAGATCACAATGCTGACTAAACTGAAGGCTAAAACTTTCAGAGTCAGGCCAAAGAAGAATACAGCTTTTCTTCTGTAAAACAATAACACTAGGCCCCTCATCAGTTTGAAGACCATGAAGCTCAATGCCAGTCTTTGCTGGACTCTCCTACCATACCCACCGAGTAATCCAGACTTGCCTCCTTACGACTTCCATCTGTTTGGGCCAACGAAAAATAGACTATGTGAGAAGTATATTTCTAGCACTGATGCCAGAGCCGCTGTGAAAGAGCAGGCCACCTCTGCTGGTGTAATGGCTCTTGTACATTGCTGACAAAAATATACAGCTAACAGTAGTGACTATGTTGAAAAATAGTGCTTTGTAGCTGAGAATTTGTTCTATCAAGCAGTATTATTGTGCTCTTTGTATCTGTTGTAGTTTCCATAGAAATAAGTGGGAGGCACTACTTTCAGAGCAACTAAGTACAATAGGCTTAGCAGCAGGAAACAAAGACTGATATTTGTTATATTTGCATTCTGTGTGTTTCCTGTTTCTAAATTGCTATTTCTTGTTTCTAAGGAATGCTTTTGTGTGTGCTCAGAAATTGAGAGTTCTGCATTTGTCTCCACTGATATGCCATCTAAGTGCTGCACATACCCCTATCCTACCAAGGGCCAGGTTAATTCATCCTTCACAAAAAATGACAGCACCAGTTTACCATTTATCACATTGATCCCAAGTGAAATTTCTCTTCTTTCCAGTACAGCTGCCTAAAGGCAGTTACTGCCAACATTAAACATTTATGAAACAGCTTCATTAACATGCCAATACATTTAATTATGGAACTGACTATACTGCTTGTATGGCATTTACCAAAACACCCAAGCTAGGTTCATTTTCACACTCTGTTGCATAAACTGAAGTGAATATTTATCAAGGTGTCTGTGAGTGAAATATCCAAGACGACAGGGACTGCAAAGCTGACAGCTTTCAAAGTACCTGGGCATATCATTTACAGCATCTAGAATACAGCATGTCAACAGGTTGTCACAGCCTTAGACTGGAAGTCAACAGGATGGCAGAGCATGTTAAGTTTGCTTTGTTTGTGAATATGAAATTAACACTGAATTTTCTGTTTTGAAGAATGTCTAATAGTTGATGTATTGTGTAGAATCTTCTAAAGCTTTTAAATTACTTTTAATATCACTGATATCTTGGCAGCTTAATTTCAATCCAGAGATTTTTGTTATTTTCCTGAAATTCAAAGTCCACAGCTTCAATCACCTCTTCAAATATCATTACAGTTACTTTACAATCAACAAGGCAGATCATCTTAGTCTGATTATAAAATAGTGGAGTTTCAAGACAAAACTTGTAACACATGAACTGAGATTAATTAAATCCAATAATTATTGCTAGAAGTAAAAACAGTAAGAATTCAGAAAACAGTTTTTGGGAAGTGGTGGATGCTCTGTTTGTCCATCCTTATTCACATTCCCAATTAATTTCTTCATAGAACAAAAAAGAACAGAAAATAAATTGAAAATCACAACTCAGTTATGCTGCAATTAATTTTTGAGCACCACCTGCTGGTCTCCTTCTAAAACAACTACCAGATTCCCCAACTGCCAGTAACTGCTAGATAAATACCCAATGTCTATTAACTTATCACTTACTTTATTACACTATTTATTAAAAGTTCCTATACATCATCAACAAATTAGAGAAAAATCATGTAATAATTCAAAGAATTTATCTAGTAAGAGAGGATTTCATGAGATATGTTGGAAAGTTTAAAATAGCTGATGTTGCCAATATACTTTGTAAGACTGTAAGTTAACAGTGATGTTTTTAAGTTGAAAAGGTTTATAAAATAGAGTGAAAATTAAAGCAACTTGGACAGTTTGGTTTTTTTTTTGTCTTAATGTACCATATGTCATTCCTACCACAACTCTTGTCAGCAAGAACAGAAGTATCACTGCCATTTTATATTTATTGCAGATTCTCAGATTCTGCTGGAAAGAGTTTTAGAGAAATCTACAAAAACAGAACCCTTAGTCTCAAATGTATCAATTAAGATTACTTCCTACTCACCCCATGCTTCTATCAGTGAAAAGATATGGTACCACCTGCTTTCCTTATCTTCCTCATGGCTCCATTCCAGATGAAGGCAGGCCTAGCATTTCTTCCAGGACATGACAACAGGGTCTGATGTTAGGAGCCTACATAGTGACAAGGCTAAGCATTAGAAAATCTGTAGCCTTATTCTCTTCTTCATCTCCCAAGAACTCTAAATAAATATTTATTTTTCTCTTCCAAAAATATTTTGCAAGATAAGAAACTACACTCACTTTCTGTTAAAGACACAAGTTTGAGTCATCCCGCAACAAGTTAAGTGAACCTTACTGTTTCTTTCCCACTCTGCTAACAAAAGAACTTCAATGTCATCCACACATATAATGAACTAAAATACTTTAAAAATACCAATTACTTTAAATAAAAATTAGTTTTACTACCACAATGGAGCTACAGCCTCCAAGACATAGGCATAAAATGGTAGCTGTTAATACACTGAGCAGTTATCTAAATTTGTATTGAATTATTGAACTGTCAGTTATTGATTCGTTCCCATTTTAAAATTGCTTTGTCTACTGCTCAAAATACTGTAGTCAGGCAGGATATACTTTGTATAACTTTTGATGTGTGGCAAGAGACTTCTGTCAAAATAAAGTCTGGATTCCTGCTCTGTCAACAAACATGTCTATTTTGTTCATATTGAAATGCTTAGATTTTCTGCATTTTTGTTAACCAAGTATGTTCAGGACTGAGACTTTGGAGCCCTATGGAGCCTCACAACAATTTAAGTCCAAATAAAAGGGCTCATTGAACACTACCATTCAGGAATATTTCAGAATGGAATTGTGCTTAAAACTTCAAGAAGCACTAAGAATTCAGAAAGAACAAAAAAAAAAAACTTATTCATTAGGATCAAGATGGTTCTAAGCAGCAAAAGGGCAATGAATTCTTAATACTTATCAGTAACGTGTGGGAATCCCAGGGGCACTGTCACAGTTGTATTTACAGCGATACTGATAGTACAGCTAGTCCAGAAGTAAAAATCCTGAAATAACATACAAAGAAATGTTTCTGCAATTCCTTTAAAAATCCACTTAAGTCACTGCAGCACCAAAAAGCAGCAGTTTAAAGGTTTGGCTTATACTTTTTTTCCCCTAAAAGAATAAGTATTCTACAAGGAAAATAAGTAAACAAACAACTTTTTGTCTCTCACTGTTGAGAAGTTTACTGAATCCTTCAACACCACAGTTGGCCTATTTGCCTGGTTACAACTAGTTCTCTTTTCATCTTCTCACGCCAATAACTTCCTGCTCTGAGTTTATCTTAATACTCCTCATAGACTTGTATCAGTCATGCGATACTCTGTCTAGTGCCTACTGGCACCTTGACATGTAGGATTTGCATCATAATTCTATATTGGTATGATCATGACACATTTTACTTATAACAGGAAAGGACTAGAAGCTGCTACACAATTCCCTAAATCTAATCATAAGCAAAAATTACTTATAATACATTCTTATCTCAGCAATTAAAAATATAGTCCAGTGAAATATACTTTACATAGGTATAACACTGGTATTATATACTGTGTTCCAAGAGCTCTCAGCTTAGATCTAACTATAGCACAACAACAACAATGTTGGGGTTTTTTTTGGCTCTTACGTTGGAAGCATTAACCGCAACTGGGAGCATTTGCAAATTTTCAGTGAAGTTCCTTCCTCAGTTACAGGAGTCTCCTCTGATGTCTTAACTAAACTTTCAGGATGTTTAACTTGTTGCATCCTGCGTTAATTCCAAGGTATAAAGCCTTCTGGAAAGCTCCAAAACATCTTAGTCTTTCAAGAAATAAAGATTTACAAGCTGATGTCTATATGAAGAAATGCATCCTATAAAAATAAGGTAGGAGCACACTACATACAATTTATTACACAATACAGCATGGAACAAAGGTCGGGGAATATTTCTAGCTAAGTCTTCTCTAATACATGTACAGTTCTTTAATGGAGTTTGGTATATTAGAGGAAATTGTAATTGTATCTATTAATGAAATCTTGCACTTTAAGTGCTTATATCAATGTCTGCGTTCAGTTGGGGTTTAACAACAAGGGAGATGCCAAAGTCAAGTTTTCTTGTACTGTCTGCTTTTCCCTGACATTTTAACCAGTTCTTGCAGTGAACTTCAAAGCAGTCACAACTATGTCAAACCAACTCCAAAAGCATGAATGTTTACAGCAAGCAGACTTGCATCTTTATTACTGGTATTCTCAGACAGTAACAATACGATATTGATCAGATATTTGTAGAAAGCAGATAGCAATATCAGTTCTTAATTTAAAATAACAAGCTTCCTGTGCAAGTTCCCATATTTTGCACATGCAAAAGGAATGAGGTAGGGCCTCTTGTCCAGTTTCACGAGTAATTACTCTGAAGTATAATGGATCAAATACCCATACCAGAACCTACTATTTATAAACAAACTTGAACACAGATGTCCGTGGAGTAGCCTCCATAACAACCAAAACAGATTGAGACCAAAGCATTTCATATAGCAATAAAGTCAGAAGCTATCCCACTGAGGTCATTAGCTGAATGTAAATTATAATTACAATACAGCATTGAATGATGAACTAGAAAACTTTATTTCCTTCATTAGCCTGAATTATGTTCTAAAAAAAATCCAAATAAACATTGCAACAGGACAGAACTGAAGAACTGCTTCTTAAAATTAGAACTTCATGTAAGAAAACCAGTATAAAAATACAAACCTTCTGTGCACTGTTTTTCTCTGCAAGAGGAGATTTTTCCCATAGCAGGAAGGAGGGAATGTTGTCAGTCTTATGTTTTGTACACACAATACTTTTTTCCTACCATTTTTGTGTCTTTTTTCCCCTATTAGTGCTAAGTGCTTATACCAGACTCCTATTAAATCCTCACACTACATTTTCATTTGCTATTCTCAGAAATACTGAAGAGTTAAATCCTTTCCCTGCCAGATCTGATTAATACATGTGTTCAGATATAAAAATTCCATCAAATAACGTATAGGATAATGTCCATTTAGCAAACCCATGCCATTTTACCCACTCCATAAAAAAAACTTGAGGAGGTTGGCAAATTCAGTCTTTAGAGAGACCCTGGTGATATATGGAGTTTGCCCACCTACCAAAGTAAAAATACTTCACAAATGTCTTGAATTGAGAAGCATACTGCTCTAGAAAGTTAAAGAACTGTCTGCTAAGCTCCTACAGCATTGCCTATTTTACATCTGGTGTCAGGAAATGCTTTCTCAGCTGCAAAGAAGGAATTCAGTAGAAACAGTGAGTCATGCTACCAGCTTTTGATGTGAAAACCCTGCCAGGGAATGCTTATGGAACACTACTGTTCTCCCTCAGTCTGGGCTCCATGAAGTTTCACTGCAGAGTTTGGAATTGCTACCAACACTCCTTCCTATTCAGTGAAAAAGGCTGTCCAGTAGGACAACATGGGAAGTAGTTATCTTGCCTTCATTCTCAATGAGCTTCATTAAAGCTAGCAGCTTATAAAATTGCTGTTTTTGCCTTAGTTGCTTGGTTGCTTTTTGCTTTTAAAAAAAAGTTAAGTACATTCATTGTGGTTGTACTTTTTTGGTGCTATATTTCCTCTTTTTAGGTTAAATATTTTCTGCTGCATCAGGACTTCTACGCTGTAATACTTAGGAGTTTGGATTTTAATTTTTTTTTAATATATAAAACATATGTTTTATGCATTGCCTTTAATGATAGCTAGTTACAACTTCATTTTGGGGAGTTTTATTTGCTTAAAAAAAAACCAATATTTTTATTACGAGTTTTATTATGACAATAGAAAAGTGATTCTTTCTGTATTCAGAAAGCATACAGCAGGTTATTATTTACAGTTTCAATAAAAGTTATACTAATAATACTGGGAAGGAGGGAACGATAGCTTCTAAAAAGCCATTTGCTAAACTGCAGTTAACTAACTTCAGGCAACTACAGTTAATGATCTCCCTTTCTACAGTACGGTAATAGATGAAAGAACCCCACCTTCCCCTGGCAAGTTCATGACTGAAAACCAATAAGATGATAATTATATGGTGAAATGGATGCAATTAGTTTTTGCAAAACAATCTTTTAAGAGGAAAAGGAGCTTTACCAGCAACACATTTAACTGATGACCTCTACCTTACTTTTTAGCACTTCATAATTTGAAAAGCATATGAATCAAATCTACATTTCTAAAGTAGTAAGGCACAGAAAGATTTCACCCTTCATAAAAGAGAAGTAAATGTGATTCAATATCAAGACAGTAGAATCTTTAAGTTGAACAGGCTATGTGCATCCTACTGATTAATTCCCTTGAGCCTGATTCTCAGAAGCAAGGATTACTTTAAACAGATAACATACTTCAAGCAAAAGGAATGTAGAAATAATTAGAAAAACACAAAAGCTCACGAGTCTTCTGATTCTGAAGTCTTCAGCAGCTGTCATGAAGTAATAGTAATTTTGAATTCCATTCTCCAGGTGCAGGAGGGAATATATTCAGTGACCACTCAACTAAGTGAAATGAGCTATACTGGCTGCATCTAAACAGGAGAAAAATATTCTGTCAATAGTAACAAGTGCCTGGGCAGTTGAAGTATACTTCAAAGCTGATTCTTGTTAGGGAAATTTATAGTGTTTACTCCCAGTTCTCTCAGACAGCTTTATAACTTAGAGGGAAAAAATAAAAACCAAATCTACCCTCCCAGAGACTCTCAACCTCCTAAATAACATCTCTCCCCACAAAAATAAATAAATAAATAAACAAAGCAACAGTATTTAAAATATTTACTTTAAAAAAACAGTACTTTCATAATATGCTAGTATAGTATTATCACCATCTTTCTTGATCCTTGCTTAAAAATTGAATTAGCAAAAAAGATTTGAATGAAATAGCTTTGTCAAGCAGGACAAACAGAGACAGAAAGCATTACCATTTAGCTGTATAAAAACCTGAGCACATCCAATTGTTGAAGTCTGGTTAGCAAAAAGAATACCAATAACCTAGATAAATTAAAAGTTGCCAATGCAAAATACATAGCTTGACTTGATACAAAGCATTTTTGAAAGTCCAGCATTTATAGGGAGGATAAGGGCAATCCTTCAGATTTTTACCAGTAATAAATTACTCATTCTATAGGGGTGTGTGTATTTATACCGCTGTCTAACACTAACAAATCCTTAACGTTAAATGAATTTTGGAGAACAAGACAAAAAAAAAAATCAGCAAAATGTAACAAACCACGACCAAATCTGAGATAGACTACTATATATTGAAATAAATCATATGCTGGGTATGTATCAATTCTTCAGACCAGTTTCAGAAATAAGTTATAAACAAAAAATCAAGATGTGGTTGTTACACACTTTTTCTCTACCTCAGAATTTTTACAAAGGATGTTTACCTGACTCTTAAAATTCACCGATGTAGATTGGCTCATGCGAAACCTTTTAATCAGAACATGAATTGTACAAATTACAGTTGGTTTCTATCAGGTACAGTTCAATTAGAATACAAAATCACCCTTGACTGAAGCACCAGTACAAGGTATGCTTTCAGTTCTAAAGAACACCTACTGTAAAATAAGACAGAATTAATAGATGTTTTTCATTTTGACAGCACAAGTTGAATACATGAGAGAGACCTACATATTTTCTCTCAGAATGGCAAAAAACCTCCGTACTATAGTGTATTAATGAATATACAATTATTATAAAGTTAATACAAATAATTAAAGCACTGAAACATAGGAGATGTCTACATTTCTCTACATTTTACCTAGAGTTTAAGCTCTATTGGTGACATACTAACAAAAAACACAGCCTTTTTGATTGGCTTGTCAGTTATACAAGTAATGTCCACAGCAAAGCACCTCTGAGAGTTTCTGTTTCAGAAGTTAAAAGTTTTACCTGAAACAGGATGGCAGTATAAAAATCAAGTAGGTAAATATAGTTATGTGCACATGAAAACAAAAATCTTTGTTCCAGGTATGTTTAAACTGGAACATACGGCTTGCTGGAAGATGCCCCGATCTAGTTCAGAGATCAGAGCATTACCTATGGGGGAAGTGTACTGTTGTGAGAAGAAACATTACTAGCAAAGCAGTAGAACATTTCTTTTCCATGGCTACATTCCTGGGGATGCAAGATAGTCAAAACAAACCCAGCTGTCATCACTAGCACACCGACAGCAAGGATCAGGCAGGAGATGAGATTATCTGAATGGTTCCATCGCTCTTCAGACAGCCTTAGATAACACGCTGTTGGAATGATAAAAACAAGTGGGGTAGCACTCAGAACTCCCTGCACATGGGAAACAACAATAAGAAAGCTCTAATAAGCATGTATACTTAGAACCTGAAATGGTAAATAGCTGTTATAGATTGATGCAGCAGTAAAGCTGGAGAATAGAGGCCTTTTCCAGCATTGCTAAATACAAAACTTCCTTTTCCAATTCACAAATAGTTTGTAAAAGACTATCTGTGCTTTGGTGATACAGAGTATTTTATGTTTGAAAAACTTCCACTAGATCATTAGATATGATTAGCAGAAGTTTCTAAGAAGCTAGCTTCAGAAGGTCCAAACATAATAGTTCTTCAGTGTGATAACTGACATAAAATATATAAGATCATTTTACCTGGGAGTCTAGATCTGCCTTCAAAGAAGTGGAAATAGCATGTAGCACATCAAAGAATTGTGATAAATTTTATGACTTGATTTATAGCAGCTTCTCTATGAAAGCTATGCTCCCTTACAGAGTAAACATCCCTTACTAAAAATTCAGCTTCTCTTTAATTGTTATGCATATAAATATAGATTAAAAGCAAATTATCAAAAACTATAGTAGAGACAATGTTGATTAATACTTGAGTAGCAAGCCAATAAATCATTTTATGCACAAATTTTGAACACCTGTCACAAACTTTAAGAAAGCTTTTTGCTTTAACTAAATTACGGTGAGGTAGCAATTCAACATACAGATACCTTTGCCTCACTGTACACTTTTCTGTACATCTTTATGACAGAACCTGTTAAGAGTGATCAGTACTTGCAAGAAATATTTTTCATAAAAAATAAGACTCATAAGTATGTGAAGAAAGGCAAATCAGCATTATAAGATGCTAAGTCTGTAGACACTCGACTGCCTCATGACTGAATGCTTTCCCTGGAGAACTGACAGCAGACAAACATGCAAGCTTGTGCTTTGTTTTAAAATCAGAAAACAGTGAAAAGGTAAGCAGTCAAAAGTGGCAGTAAATGCCATCTCCAGTGAAGAACCAGAAAGCAGTCCTACTATAGGACCAAAAGCCTGCTGAGATCAGTTCTCCTTCATATACAAAAACCTCATTCATTAATATTAAACTTAGTCTATTCTGCCAGCAGCAAACAAGACCCCAAACATTCTTTGTAAGCACAGTTACATCCCAGAAATACATGTACCTCTAATGTCAACTTGTCTCAAGATATGAGCTACCCACTCAAAAGCCTAGCTAACAACTTCTGTTTGAATCTGAACAGAACTTGGCTTGACTGTTCACTAAATGCTTAGGCCTCTTTGGGTAAACATACTGCATTGATGGAGTATTTACTTTTGAGAATTACTTTAAAATAATTCAAATAGGAATTGAATATTTATTGATGCTAAAAAAAACTCATTTACTGTTCTCTAATTTAAATGTATTCTTAAAACATATAAAAACTTAATACACACACATATAGAAATAAGATGTGCACACAGTTAATGAGGTTCATTTTACTAGGATTCAGATATTTGATCCAAATAGGCTTGTATACATGCACAAATACAGATAATTTTATTAGTGTGTATATGCACACACAAATCAATTTCATTCACTTGTGATGTAAAAAACAGGAAGAAAAAAGGTAGAAAAGAAATTACCATGTCACGAGTGAGGACCACTGCTTATTTTCAGATAGTTATAATTTGGAAAGGGTTAGCTGAGAAGAAACTGTGTAGGTAAGCATTTAAAAAAGGAGGGCAACTGGATAGTTCATCTGAATATCCAGACCAGCAGTATAAAATGCAAGCATGCTCTGCAATATCATTGCTAAAGAATCACTCACTACCTCTCAGTGAGCAGATAAATTGCACTGTAGATTAGAACAGTGTAAACGTACTTGAATGCATCATGTAGCATAAAAAATAACCCCCCACATACAGTTTGGTAAACAAAGCAGTTCTCATAAAATCAGGTTATGATATTCATGTACAAAATCATTCAGTTTTGCTCCCTGCTAAACCCAGCAGGTAAAATTTCCAAGTTGCTATGAATTCCTAAAAAAAAAGCCATCCAACCACTTGAAGTTTTCTCCCTAAACATTCTCTCTAATTTAATTACATTGCATAATTCCCTTTTCTTCTGAAATTAATATAAACAATTTTAACATTTCTAACTGAATGCATAAGATTTCTGCTAAAGCTACAGATATATCAGAACTCTGCTTTTTTTTTTTTTAATGATTTATTAAATAGAAGAGTACACAGATTCACTTACATTGAGCTCTAAAACTATTCCAAGGCAATCATACACTAATGATACACCAGTCACCACAGCAATGATCATTATTGTCACAACAATATGGAAAACCGTTGAGAGGCCCCCGTGGAAAAATACATTGGCAATCACCTGAAATAGAATCACAACTTTAAACCTTGATTTTGCTCTCTATTTAAACAAATAGCTTATAACAAATCTTCTAATGTTAAGAAACAAAGAATGGCTGAGAATATACTGATTGAACCTTACCTTTGTTGCTCCAAGAAAACATCATCTGCTTCCAAAAGTAACTCATAACAAATATTAACAAAAATCACAGAACACTTTCCAGACTGGCTTAGTACAACTTCAGGATTCATTTTCCTTTCATTTGGATGTTACAGAATAAACCCAGTTTCTATTGTTTATTGAACAAATGGATTTCCTCAATAGAAATACTTTAATCAGGCAGAACTGAGAGGCATAACAAATATGCTATTTTTAGCTATTCAGCATAATATCAACAGTAGCACTTACACCAATCCTGGAATTCCATGCAGCCCTTATAGCTATTATTATTATATCATTATATTATATTATTATAATATTATATATTATTATATTGCCAGAATCTAAACAGTACATGTACCATCATATTCAGAACAGCATGCAGCAGAACAAGATGTGTAATGGTTATCAACGTATCAACCATTGACTTCAGCAACAAGTGAGAACACTAGTAACATATCAACATTGTTTAAGGGAGAACGTAACACATGCTTACCTCTCTAGTGACAAAACATTCTAGAGGGAAGGTCAGAATTACAGTAACTCCATAACAAAACCTTCCAAATGTAGCAAGGTTGTCATCTCTACAGTAGTTTTCAAATATATCTCCTGAGGTATAGCAAAACATCAATTAGATTGAACTCACCTCATTTGCTTATTTGTAAACTGAAGAATAAGTTAATAGAATCACTGGAGTAATCGAGACTTCCTAATTCCCTTTCCTCTTACATCAAGAAATTTGAACATATACATAACAGAGTGCCATCTGTCACCTTCCCCTTAGTATCAGTTTTGTTTGAAACGTTGGTGCTTACCTTGGTAGGAAATAGAAAAAGCTTACATGTGACAAGTTTTAATTTAAAAGCTTCCATTTAAAAATGTAAGTCACAGAATAAAAACAATTACACAAGGAGACCAGACTCTGTGTAACAGCATTTCCCTTACAGTGTCTAATCATAGCTAGTGAGCTGCAGTGAAGAATTTCAAATATTCTGAGCCTGAATGCCCATTATAAATATATGGATTATTAACCAGAACATCTTTTTACATCTGAACATCTTTTTACATCTAACAACAAAAACATTGATAAAGAATTCAAATCACATATTGCTTAGTGGCTATAACAATGAATCTGGAATAACAATCCACAAGACTTAAGAAAGACTGCCAGACCACAATAAGAAAGGATGTAGCACATTGTCTACCCAGCTATTATACTGTTCTACTATTTACTACTTTCAGGATCACAATGGCAAAGAAGGAATAAAGCGTGCTTTGGAGAAAAACATCTGAAAGATTTTGACAGGAGATGCAGAAGGGAAGGCAATGTTTAGTCCTCATTTAGAGGTGGAAACACTCAAAGGGGATTTTCACCAATGAGGCTTTCACTTGGAATCTGACACCTATTACCATCTATCCAGCATCTTTGTACCCTGCCTTGGTTGATGGGTAACTGTGAAAATAGTTGTCCTAACTATTTAGGGCCATAATGGGTGCAAGTACACCAAAATCATACAAAGCTGTTAACAACAGGACCTGAAATTAAGGACTGCAAGAAAGCATGAAGGTTGAGGAATTGAGCAGTTTACCTTCTGTGTATCCTGTAAAAGTCATGTATCCACATGCAGCAAACAGTACACTGATAACAACAGCAAGTAAAACAGACACATGTGTGATTCGAGACCAGTTGTTTAATGTGGGTTCTTTCAGAGAGCCATATATTAAAAAGCTGTTATGGTGGCAGATGAATGCTGAAATACACAACAGTTGAAGGAAATGAATGAATTCATGTGTGTACATATAAAATAAATTGAAGTGTGTACTCTCTCCAAGGTAGGAGCGTAGACAGAAGTTTGATATTACTCATTACTGAGCACAAACATTAAACCTACAATGAATGGAACTTCTATCTACTTGATGAAGGTTTATAGTCATCTTGAGATTACTTCGATTGCATTGCCCTAAAATGCCATAGTGTTTCTTCCCCTCTTCCCCATGAGTATAAAAAAAAACCCATCCCAAAACTTAAAAAAAACCAAAAAACAAAAAAACCCACAAATTCTAGGTTCAAAAATATCCAAGTCATTTCTTAAAGTTGATCTGAAGACTGAAAATACAAAAATGACTTACCAAAAGACATCACCCCAATGGCCTGTATTGCATTTGATTTTGCAAATATCCATGCATTTTCTGATTTGGGTCTAAAACAGAAATTGTCAGTTATATTATGCTCTTTTCAACCATTGGTTACTAAAAATAATTTTGAACACTATGCTGTAACACAGAATTCCTACCTGAATTAGGCCACAATGTTTATCAATAATAAGTTGAAACCAAAGAGATGTCTTTTTTCACCTCCTGTTTTGAGAAAAGTATTCTAGGAACTAATTCTTACAGCTAAAACTGTTTCAGCAACCAGTTATTTAAATAAATTATTCAAGTCATCATTTATCAAGAAACAGTAAATGAGAAGATAAATGCTGTTAAAAGCTTTGGATGAGGTCTTCTCAATCCAAAGCCTCCTCTGACTATTTGAAGGCATTTTATTCTTCTGAGTTTACACAGGTAATGCACTGTTTCTAGAGACTTATTTGTAGACCACACATCAAGTGAGGCAGTTTGTCTTCATTTACACCTTTTTCAACTGTTCCTCATCTTGAAGGAAGCTAGTTCCTAAATTAATGACAAAAGTTGAAGAAAATATACAGAGATGTTGATAACCAGGCAAGAATGCATTATCTTCCACGTCTCTAAGATAGATGCCCAATTTTAGACCTTAGAGAAGGACTACAGAAATCTGTAAGCAATCTTCATTAAAATCCATATATGAAGAAGTTTCCTGAAGAATCAAAATGAAGGGAAACATCCTTCCCCAAACTTGTAATTTTCTAAAAAATATAACTGGAATTCACAAGTTCAGCTTTTTTTTTTTTTTTAAATGCTAAAGCACAGAAAAAGCATGAGTACAGAAAAGCTTGCTCTTAACAAGTGTACTGCTGCTAGCTTTGATTGCTCCATTTTTATTTACATTTTTTATTTAGTTCTACAAAGGTAACATTGGCAGCTTTGCCTCTCCCTCTACCTGATAAGTGGGTGATTTTGATAGCATAGCATAATCCACTACAGCTAAGTTTCACTGCTAGCAAATTTTTAAACCAAATTAAAGAAAAAAGTTCTGTTGCCACTAGTTTCTGTTTTGAGTACTCATTATTTCTTCATTACTTAAACAGTCAAGTCTTCCTTTTCCATATTAAACACCTGATTTCTAGTATCCAGTGCACATTCAGCTTAGGCTTAAAACAGCTTTTAAACTACAGATGCTAACCTTAAGAAGAGAACCTGAGCACCAATATCAAGCTTGTTTTTTGAGCTTGGATGCTGTATATATTTGACTAGCATGCAGTTTCTGATCTTAAGCACTTGAATACAGCCCTCCTAAAACATACTTCAGCACGTAGATGTAATCAAATCTAAGGATTAAATAAATACTGTGCATTTATCTTGTGAAGCAGATATTCTGATCAAACATAACTGCTGTTGCTCCTTATATAGAGTAGCTGTCTTTAATTTGATACCAGTGATTTCAAACCACTAGAGATGTCTGTGAATAGTTCATATTTACAATTATTAATGCCTTTTTCAGGAAAATATTCACATTTGATTCAAAAAGCAGTAACAGTATCAAATATAGACTACAGAAAATAACATTACAACTATTCAATTCCATCACCACTAGAGGTCAGCTTTGATATCAAATATACAGAATGGAAATCGGTTGTATCCTTTGATGATACAATTTTTGGAAGTCAACTTAGTGCTTTTCTATTCACAGTCAGTATTTAGATTATCTAATGCCCAACACAGAAAAAAATATTTCTAAAACAAACAGAAATAAAGAATGCACGTATATTAAACACTGCTCTATTAGACAATCACAACAAGTCCACACATTTTTCTCTGTGAAAATAGCACACCCTATGAAACTATCCAGCCATATCAAATTCCTACAAATATGGACTTAAAAAATGGAATTAGAAAGTATATGAATTTTATTTGAAACATTGTGAATGAAGTAGTCAAATAATTTAAAAACAGTCAAAATGTATCAGGAACTAACTTCCCCACTGCAGTGTTAGCTCATGCACTGGCAATACGCAGATTGACACACTGCTTGGTTTTTCTGAATGAATGGCAAATCAGACAAGTAGGACTACTTGGAGGTGGGGAGGGAATCCAAAAGAACAAATCCTGTCCAGATCCACAATTTTAACAGTCAGCAAATGCCATGTCATAGCAAGCACATTGTTACAGATGACACATGCAACAGTACACAGCTCAGCATTTCTTACAGTAAGTTACATAATCCTCCATATATTTTCAAAGACATTCTCAAACCTTGGGAATAGGCAGATCTCACACAGGTGTGCTATGTAAACTAACAAGTGAAAGGAACACATGAATACTCACTATTTCCAGATTCCAATTAAACTTCATGTAATATATTTGTAAAACAGAATTTCATCTAATACATGCTTTTAGGTGAAAACCAAATGATTTCACAAAGACTTGAGAAATACATGATAAAAAGATCCAGTAGTGAGTATCATGGTCCAGGACAAGTACGCTAGCCACATGCAGTCTAAGGAAAGCATACATAAATTTACGTGAACATGTAGGTAGGTGCATACACAGGCTGACAGAGTATACCAGAATACCAGGTAACACTTTACCTGCTTGACTCTCAAACCTGCTGCTACTTCTAAAGACACTTTTGCTTTGTTTTGACAAGGATCTTTGTTCTGACCCAACCTGATCTACTTCATTGTTATTGGAACTGTGAGTGAAAGATTTCATCTTCTGCTCTCACAAGAACAGCAGTAGCTGTGAACACCCACAAATGATAAAAAGTAAACCAGCTTATTTCTCCACTTTCTATCTTTTATAAAAACAAACTATGCATGATAAAGGTTTTTCCTCATGCTAGAGAAGAAGCAGAACTCAGACAAAACACAAAAAGTTAATATTTGTGATGCTAAATGCATTTAGAGAAAGCTGTACTATCTATAATATATAGAAGTTACAATGCAGCATTAATGCTTGATAGACAATGTAACTGCGATTGTTAAACAGCACAGACAAGGTAAAGCAATATATCAACCCTACTTAGAGCTACTTAAATCTCCATTTTTCCTTAATGAAGAAAGGGTCTGTAAATACAAGCTTGAGTCTTACTGTTTTGAATTTCACTACAATAAAGTTTGTCTTCATTTACCGTTGGCTTAAATATAAAGAATCAACTTTCTACTTTCAAGTTATTTTTCTGAGCAGTTACTGTGATCAGCTGCCAGTTGAGTAATTCTCACATTCTATTTATGTGTAGCAATTTTCAAGGTTTTTTTTTTTCCTGTATATTTTTGTATAACACAGATACTGGCATCATGACATTCTTCCCAAAAGATCAAATTAAAGTGATCCACCTTTATAAGATACTTAAAGTATTGCTGTATATTTGTAGTATTAAGTTATCTGAAAGCAGTGTGAGATAACTCTAATCCACTGGCTTTGATCACAGCAGATAATTTCTTAGCTGCATCAGGTGGAAATAGAGCAAAGAATAGGTCATCTAAATGCACTTTTTATCCAACATCTTAAACTACTGAGAATAAAAGCAGCAGATTTTATTTGCAGGAACATTACATCCTTCAGACAACAATAAGAGAATAGCCAATCCTAATCAAAAGTAAAAAAAAAACAAAACCTCAGCTTCATATTTGTCATAAGAGGAAATAAATTAAATCAAGTAATCCCTCAACAGAAATACAGGTCTTCTCTGCCCCAAGTAACAAGAAATGAAAACTCATGTTCCCAATCGACTCTCCCTATTTCCAAAGCGACTAAAATATAAAACAAAATGCAACACTCCTAGGCCACATAAGTGCTGTTTTCAGCCTATGGTTTCAAACACATGAAATCATTGCAAACGATAATTCTACAGTAAACTTCATGAACAGAGTAAAAGAAAGCAAAAACTGCCAGCTCATAATTCCACAGAGAAGTGTTTGATATTTACACTAGATTGACAACTCAAGGATATTCACCTCAAGTCATTTCACAAAACAGAAAATATCAAACCACATAAACAGGAGCTTTACAATCCCCAAAGAACACAGCTGAAAGGGGACTCGAGACACTTTGGATGTAAGATACATCAAACATTAGAAGTGAGACTATGATGCCTCTGCTTTATTTACAGAGCACTTAAGGTAGCAATTTTGAAGAGGTATAAGAAAAGAGACACTACTGGAACTGTGTTGAATTTATAGAAAGAATTACCAAAGGGAAACAAGTTACAGCTTATTATAGGAGTTTAAGCATTAGGAAAGGAAGGAATAGTTTGCTGTCCATATTCACTATGGTTAGACTGAGAGACAGTGAACGTGGAATGTAGCAGGAGAAACACAGTTAGGAGAACTTCCTAAATGAAGCTAGTTAAGAACAGGACTGGAAAAATCAAGAATAAGCTGAACAATACCTGTCAGCTGTAATAGATCTACAGTCAATTCTGCCCTGTTACAACAGCAGAGATTAAATATCCTTTCCCAGCTCCATCAAGACTTGCTATAGTTGGGCAAGTTATTTTCCTGTATGAGGATCTTGGGGGGGTATCATAACCATATTTTAAGAAAATCTCAAACTCCTCTTTTATTGAGAAGGACTCAAGTAAATGCATTACTTGTTTTACTTGCTGAAATACAAGATTGGGCACATTAAAACATGTAAAGTGTGTTCTTTATTATGACTATAAAAATGAGAGAGCCAACTGCTAACAAAATATTAGAATAGGTCTTTAATAATTCAAGTATATATTAAGTAAACTGTAAAAGAAAGATGGAATGATTATGAGGTAAAAAAGTGACTAACAGTTTATTAATGTGTTAGATGAACTTACGAAAATAAGTGGCATAATAGGAAAACAAGCATGAAGGCAGAAGGAAAAGTCACTAAAGAATGAAGTGGTAAGACTTCAAGAACTACTCAAAAAGCAACACAACTTATTTTAAGAGACAATAAAGCCATGTACTTCATATATTTTGATGCACCACCGCTGTTGAGAGAAAGCGTTACCGTAGTAACAAAGTCAGAAGTAGCTTCTATATATAAACTTCTTCCTTTTTCAAAAGGGAATTTTTGAGATTTCCCTTCCAAATACACTTTCAACACAGTAAGAAAAACAAGTCACTTAAGGAAAAATGAGGACAAGGAGAAGAACACAGGTAGAAATCCCATGCTATTTCGAGTTCTTTATTTCTGTGGATGACGCTACTTCCCTGGCGCAACTTTGTAAATTACTACTTTAGTTATGTTGGAATCACAGAAGGGCCTGGGTTAAAAAGGACCACAATGATCATCTAGTCTCAACCCTATGTCCACAGTTGTCAACCACCAGACCAGGCTGCCCAGAGCCACATCCAACCTGGCTTTGAGTGCCTCCAGGGACGGGGCATCCACAACCTCCTTGGGAAGCCTGTTCCAGTGTGTCACCTCCCTGAGTGAAAAACTTCCTCCTAACATCTATCTTAAACCTTGCCATCTTATTTTAAAACTCTTCCCCTTCGTCCTATCACTATCAACCCATATAGACTCTTGTAACCCCTCCTGCTTATACACTCCCTTCAAATATTAGAAGGCCACAGTGAGGTCTCCCCAGAGCCTTCTCTTGCCAGCATTAAAACACAAGTGTCCTACAATTAGCTCTCGTGCGTTTTTCTGACTGCTGTGATGTATTTGTGTGCCAATGTTTAAATAATCACAATGGAAGAATCCACTCCTTCCAGAAACATTAAAAACACTTTATGAATTTCCAATAAATAAAAAAGCACATTCAGAAACTGTTTGCCATCTTTATTACCTTCACATTCAAAGGATAAGGAACAAGGGATAAATCAGACCATCTAGGCCAATAATGAAAGTTACTAGATTAATAACACTTTTTTACACTATAATTATAGAAATATTGCACAGCACACAATCACGAGTGTATTTACGTATAACATTCCAATATCCAACATGAAACACTACTTTCAGAGCACAAATGCTGGAAAACACTTTTGCCTGGTCGTATGTTTTCTCAAATGACAGAAAGTCATTTGACTTCTGTTATTGTATTGTTCACTTATTTTCCTTATTTCAATTTTTTTGAAATAAGGAATTTCAGATTTTATTATGAAATCATTAGCATTAACAAAAAAATACTGCTAAGACGCTATCTGTTTTGGATTCCTGATATTGGCCAGCTGACAGTAATAGACAAATAGACAAATTCTCAAATGACAGGCAATCTCACGCTGAAGAACTAGCTGCTATTACAGGGCTCACCAACATTTTCCAATTCATCTGTCGGGCTTTTTTTGAGACTTTGTAACTTTGCATATATGCAGTGGAAGGAAGAAAAAATGGATTCAAATTTTAGTAGTTCATTTTTTATTACTATCAGTAGAAATTGACTTTAAATATATGTTCCTACCAAAACAACCACATTCAAAACTATAGACAAAATAAGAATGATGCAACTGATTATACATCCCAAAAATTTGCTTTCTAGCAAGGGTAAGAATACTTACACCTGTGGACTGAGCGTTACTGCCCTCACCATCACAATAACCAGGATGACAATGGTTAAAAGCAGAGAAACAAGAGATACCTGTAAAACACACAAATTCAGTCAGTAAACTGCTGAAAAGATCTATTCTAAGCAGTGCAGTTTTTAGAAAGACTTATTAACCAGCTACATTTCTAATCATCACATCAAATATTTATATTTATAATCGTGTGACTTGTCCTACACCATCATCACCTTTTCGTTTGTTATTCTCCTTAGATAAGTGACAAATTGCAGTTTAACAGTAAGATATTTCCATTTAAATATTTGTCATCAGTAGTGCTCAGTATTTCAAGACCTGACTTGCAACACATACTGCTCTAAAAAAAATAATAAAATATCTGCATCTACTAACAGCAGATGGGAAAAACTAGCCATTCATGTAGAGACCAAAGTTTTGTTTATACTTCTTTAAGTTGTTTGGTATTTCCTGGGTCAGAAAATGGTCTGAACTTCAAAAATATTTAAATTTGTTGCATCTAGTTGGATGCAATTCAATTCAAATACCTTGAGTTATGCATGACCGGCACTTATTTTCTAATGGGATATAAAAAAAGTTTACCTTTCCCAATTTTGCTATGTCACGATACAAAGATAAAGGCAAGGTAAAGATGATAGTGGTAAAAAGAATCATGAAGCGACGATCAACAAGCACATTTTCTGATCCAACTGAAACAAAGAAGCAAGTAAGTTACTTCTCTAAGAGGCTGACATGAAAAATATATTAGTCACACTCAGAAGTCTAACAACTACAAACTTCAATGCTAACCACATTTCAAGATAAATAACAGTGGAATAAAGTGTAAGTATTAACAGGGATGCTATACAGAGCACATGCACAATCAGAATATTTCTGCAAATTTAACCAACAGTTCATCCTACATGCAAGTGTAATGCTCTAATTGGATAATAACAGCAGGGTGGCAAAGTCTTTGCCTACAGCAAAGAACAAGACCAAATACAGCAGCCATGGATACAGAAATGAAGGAAAAGAGCTGCTTACCTTCAGAAGGCCTCAGGAACACAGGAATATCCAGAAAGAGATGCCCTCAACTCCACTGCCAACCCTTAAATGATCCTACTCCACACCTTCCAGTCACTCAGAGGCACTGCACACACCCGAGCTGCCCTGGGTTGGCCCTGTCTTCCCACCAGGTGCTCAATCACTGTTTCAAGCTATGACTAAGTATTTCCACTACAGTTACGCACATATCCAACTCTGGAACTGTGGCATTTGTACATAGAGATTACTACTAATCCCTTCCATCATAACTGGATCAATGTTGGCAGACTGTAAGTAAAACTAACATTTCTTCCTGGATATACTGCTTAGGATTTTTTTTACAGTGCTGAGATCAATTGCTGTGCAGCAAAAGAGCAGCAAACTCTCAAAAAACAGCTGCAAAAAAGTTCATTTGGGAGGAAGGTTCGTCTTAGAATCTCTTTTCTTAAAGTCACCTGCTCTTCACTTGAAAAATAGAGATTATCACATGAGGGCAAAAAAGAAAAATGGTATAACAACTCTCGCAATGAGGGGAGTTTTGTTTTTTTTTTTTCCCCCCTACAAGTGGTGCTGGGTTTTTGGTTTTTGTTTTGTTTGTTTGTTTTTTGTTTTGTTTTTTGTTTTTTTTTTTTTTGTTCGCCCCCCCAAGACAACACCAACTTAAAAATGAAACATCTCGGGTTTAATCAGATTGCCACAAACCACAACTTTGAACCTGCATGCTACAAAATTTTGACTGGAAGTTGAGTAGCAATTGACAAGAGCAATGCATAGTTCAAATGTACAGCTCCCTGATGTTTTGGGAGATTATAATGCCTTTTCCTCTTCTTCTTAAATAAGCATTTTACCAGCCAGGTGAAAAGATACATGTTGCTTCCATTAAAAAAAGTCACACTGTATATGAATTATTAGATATTCATTGTCTTTATCAAGCTGAACAAAGCATAACAGCTAAAACCATATCCTACACCTTGCCGACTTCACCTACTTTAAATTATAGTCTTCCTAGTGAAATCAAGTAGTTCATACAAACACTAATTTGCACTTCACTGCATATGTGCTGTTTTGAGTTTAGTTTGCCAGTGAAACATATCTGAACTTAGTTGGCTTTCTGCTGAAAGAGATAAGTACCTACAAATTACTCAATTCCACTCTAAAAACTTACAATCAGAGAAGGATAAGAAGCGTGTGAATGAAGACCTCAAAATGTTTTTACACTACCTGCAGCAATTGGATAGAAGAATACAATGGGAAAGGCATTACAACAGAAGTGCAATAACAGAAGGACCAACACGACAGAAAGGCAGCTATAAGGAAGGGAAAGAAGAGTGCTCACCCGTATCAGAAGATTCCAGGTTTGCAGAAGAAAGCTTCACCAAGGAGGGATCTCCAGAAAGAGATCCTTCCCCAGTGGCAGTAAGCCCTTAAATGAGGTTTGAGAGGTGCAGCCAGGCTCCACCCCTTCTGGTAGCACACATGAATTGCCTTCACCTGTGCTCCCAAGGCTGACCAGCTTCAATCAGTAGTTTAGGCATTGACTCAACAGTTCTCATATGCTATCCAAGAGACCATCTGCAGTTATATATGCAGTTTATGACCAACCATACAGGCATGCTTAAATGTGCATTAAATCCATTATACTGTATGCAAGTCATCCAGAATTATTCACTAAATGCACTGTTAGTATTTATATATTTATTATAGCAAACATCAAAAAATATGACAAAATATATTCTTGTTACCATATCAGTGGGGAAGAATATTTGCTTCATATCTCATTAAATATTGCGGCCTCATCACTAACACCGAGTACAATGATAACCAAGGATTAGGATTTGCAATTTTGCGATTTAAAAAAAAAACAAAAACACTTGTACAAACAGGCTTCAAGTTCATAACTTAATTAACATTTCAGAATAATTCAGACACAAAGTAACAGGCAGATTACTACTTAAGTTTGCTACGGTACGATAAGCCTTAAATAAGTATGCTACATTCCTACCTAATAATTTTTTTCCATTCTGAAATTTTAAAACACATCTTACCTCCAGGAATTCTCAAGAACACTTTAGTTAAAGTGTCTCCAGTTATTATGTTGTAACTAATCATAGCTTAAAGAAAATTTAAAAAATGGTTAGTACAAATCAAATATAGATTATTTGATAAGCCATTAAATAGACGTATTGTGTGGACTTCAGGCTGGCATGCCACAATCCCCCTTGTACGAATTCTAGTTAACACCAACTTTTAAGA
Source organism: Lagopus leucura (assembly GCF_019238085.1). NCBI lineage: Eukaryota > Metazoa > Chordata > Aves > Galliformes > Phasianidae > Lagopus > Lagopus leucura. The sequence goes on from NW_024962267.1 coordinate 2,022,483, forward strand.
TTAAAGCTGAAGACTAAAAAAAAAAAAAAAAAAAAAAAAAGCTAACAATTGCCTTTCTTTATTTCAAGCAGGTACAACCTAGAAAGAATTTAATCTGATAAGCAAGGCCACTGTGCTATTACCATATAAACTTAACACAGATGGGAGATTAAAAAAGGCTTTAAAATTGCTTTCTTCCTTTCCAACTTCAATTCTTTGTCAGTTGATATTTAAGCTTCTGTTTCAATTTAGTAATGTTTTTGTATTAACATAATAAATCAGTCCTGCAATAAAATGAACAGGGTTTCCTAGTTCATATCAGGAGTCTGTGAAATATTTCAGCCCGAAGAAATGATGAAGAAAACAAATACGGATTTCCATTACTTTCTCTCATGAATAAGAACTGTGATTGTAATGTATTCTGCACAGAAAGTATGTGTGCATACACACACAGACACGCACATATACTAATGTGGATAATGAGCTTAACTAACACACAAACATTCACTGCTGTGAAATGATAAGTTATTAACACTATGTATGTAAATAAATTCAAGCACATTTTGTAACTAATTTCATGGTGAGGACTGAGGTCTTTACAATTATTTCCCATATTCTCTGTGATGTAGTAATTACACTCTTAAGTCATCCATAATGGATCAGGATTTTCAGACGTAATTCACTATTTCAGTTTAAGGGATGAACCTTGATAAAATAATTAACAGGTACCTGCAACACTGCTGCCTGCAGTAACTCCAACCTGACTCCCTTAACTATCTCAGCTACCTAAAATGACTTCAGAATAATTATTCCTAAAGGACAAATTTTGCTCTGGGACTCCTCAGTCACCAAATTCAGTCTCTTATTATCTCATATCATTATCACCACCTCATGCAGTCCTATGCGTGCTGCACTGTTTTTCTGGAAGCCTGCTCTTTGCTATTCTCATAGCTGCTTCTGTTGTTGATTTTTAAGTGTGTGAATTTTTGTGTTATCACACTTCAACTCATTTTTATTATTCTGGTTCTCGAATTCAGTGAATTCTTCCTCAGTCATTCTTCAGCATTCTACAATTATTTATATATTAAGAAAATAGGTGCATATAGTATACTTTTTAGAGTTCTTGAAATTTATCAAGTAAAAGAATAAGATAATGTGAAAAAACCTTACTATTTATAAAGCTCAGATATCCGCATTTTATGTCATCTTACCAATAAATGGATATAAAAACTGAAGAGTTGAAAGAATTAGATAACCTAAAAAACCATATGTTTTTCTGACCAGCTCTTGATAGGTGTTGGTACTGGAGAGATTTCCTCCTTTGATCAGTAATATAATGGAATAATCTGTTAAAATATAAAATTATTGTTAAACACTAGCAATTAATTAATAAAATGCTAGCAACTAGAATTTAGTTAATACTCTTTTTCACTCTTTAAAAAAACAGGTCTGTAAAAATGAAAAACAGCAGCATTAGAAGACTGGGGAGGAGAATGGTAAGGGAAGTCACAGTAAGAAAACAGAAATCTCATCATTTTTTTAGGTAACCAACATGGATAAAAAACCAAATATGTAAGATTCAATGAACAAGGGAAAAGATTACTAACTAGATGAAACATTTCATTATATTCAGGTAGAGTAAAACACGACCAATGCCTGTGTCAAATGATTTATCTTGAAAACCAGAGACTGAGCCACTCTTGTATGAAGAAGTGCTTTGACAGAGAGCTAATGTCATAGGTGGAATGCTCCAAGACAGAACCTTATCTTTTTATGAAGAAAATGTATGGAATTCATGTGTGGAATGTATTCCACAGTATGGAATGTGCTGTTCTTGCATGCTATGCTTTAGTATTTGAGTACCATGTAATTTTTCAGTCCGGATTACTTATACCACAGAATTTACTACATTGGATAGATGTCTTGACAGACAGGGCTAGACCTCGTTTATTCTTTCTCTGGTTTTCACTTAGCTTGTAATTCAGTATCAGTGCTTGTAATATCAGTATCAGTGCTTACTATCTTCTGTAAAGGTGACTTCTTTTTGAAGGTAAATCCATGATTATTTTTTTTTAAAGGATCACAATCAAAATATTCAAAATCATAGTTACTCTGGAAGATTTTAATTCTGCAGTACACTTGAGTGATATACAACCCACTCAATGATCATTGTCTAAATTAGAATAAAAAACAGTAGACTAAAATAGGTAATTATAACACACAAATGAGATCTATTCTTCCAAATGTCATCTTGACCTAGTCTAAGAAATTAGGCTTCACCAAATAAAAGGTACACAAAAAGCAGCTTTATATGTTGTACAGAGTAATTCTCTACTTTTACTAATCGGCTCAGGGGATTAGTGAGGTGAAAATAATTCCCCATTTTTACTAAGTCATAAACACAACTGTTTAAGCTAACATGTTCAAAATTATCTAAACTTTGCAAAAAAAATTTTCACTTTATAACACAAACTGCTTTTACAGTACCTGTGATATAGGCAACCCCAAACAGAAGCAGTACTCCTAAAGGAAAACCAGCTTCTTTCATTGAATAGGGAAGTCCTGTAAAAAAAAAAGCAAAGAAATTACAGAACTTTTACAAATACTTATTTATAATGACAAAAATAAAGAAATATTTGGATTAAAAAATAAACTGCTTTCAATCTCCCAGATTGGACCAGAAAGAGTTAATAACTTCAGAAAAGGTTAAGACAAAGGGCCACCTCTGTGTGAGAAGCACATGTCTAACCAGTACTTTTTGTTCTGAACAAAAGGCTGTAGGGTATTTATTCAGACCTGATCTCAGCTGACAAAATTGGATTTTCATATAATAAGAGAATAAAAGTAGAAAAAAAATTCTTCAGCAAAAGCAGCAAAAACTGGAAGGACAGCACTTTTCTCAACACTGGATAGTCGTGTACATAAACAAGGCTGAACACATGCTAGTGAAAAGTACACATACCTATAATACCTGATCCTATGATGGAGTTGATAATGTTAAATCCAGCTGATGCCAGATCACCATTTCCTCCTTTATTCCTGGGCTTACTAACCAGGGCTGTATGGTCATCTGTTTCTATCTGTTTCAGGAAGACAAGGACGAGATTAAAAATAGGTGATAACATGGGTTTTACATATATTTTAAAAGGTTGCTTCAAACCAGAAAAAAAGAATTACTTTCATTGACACAGATTTGTAGAGGTATTTTGATAATTATTTTTTCCAGTGAGAAATCAAAGGGGTGCAAAGCATCTAATTCCTTCATAAGCCTGAGCCATAATCTTCTGTAATTAATTTTTCTCTGAAAAAATATAAGTAGAGGAACAAAAATCTATAAAAACTCAGAGTTAGGCTGTTAAGGAGCTTTATAGTCATGTTCAAAAGGCAGAAATACTAATCAAGCATTTTGGAAAATATTTTGATTAATCTTATGGCTCAGTAAAAATAGCCCCCCTGAATCAGGGGAATTAAATCAATTTCAAAAGTTACTTGTGAAGTATGTCAACATATTAAGGTGTTCTAATTCAAAGTTTTCCCTGTTTTTTTTCAATATTTCTGTGTCTTTCAGTAGTTTATTTTATCATCAAAAGTAAATGACACCATAGGATTGGGTAGCCCCAGCAGGTTTCTGAGGGAAGGTCTGATACAAAGCAAAATTTAAGGTGCACGTTTGTAGCAGCTCCAGCAACTGAAGAAGTTATCTTCAAAAAGAATCTCTGCATGAGCATGTAGTAGTCCTCTTTGCCAGGGGACATTCTAGCTTTGCTCTTTATAATGCCAATATTTTAAAAGAAATCATGTAATTAAAAAAGGAACATGCATTTAACAGAGAAAATGCCTTTTGATTTTTCTACAAAAGCAAAACATTGTACACTTACCATGAAAATAAAACCATTATTTCATGGATTCAAGAGCCTATTTAACACGTATAGCTTCTAGTACAAACTCAACAGCTACTTATTTAATTGAATACTTTAACCCTTAAGCAGTAATAACATTAGAATAGTAATGCTGTCTTACATTAAAGGCCAGTATTGTCTGGTACCTCATTTTTAGCAGTAGCCAATGGAAGGTTCATTGGAAGATTACCTCGTCCTAACTTTCAACATCTTGCATACCTTGGTACATCTTGGCTTATTCTTGTTGTGTTAACTTCCTTACGCAATTATTCCTTGAACATGCCCTTTTAAGAAGCTCTGCATATTCTCTAGCCTCTGCAATGTCCTGTGGCAAAAAGTTCCACACCTTAATTATGCATTACATGAAACTTTTTTTTTGGTGAATTTGCCATTAAACATTCCTGATGGTTTCTCCAACAAACTTGCATCACCACAAACAAGCATCATTTTCTACTTATTCTCTCCATATCACACCTTAGTTTTACAGGTGCAGTGGAAATACAAAGTCACAACCTGAAACAGTGATTGAGCACCTGGTGGGAAGGCAGGGTCAACGCAGGGGAGCTCAGGTGCATGCAATGCCCCTCAGCAACCAGAAGGGGTGAAGGCAGGCTCCACCCCTTTCCAGTCCTCATTTAAGAGTTGGCAGTGAAGGTAAGTGATTCTTGCTAGAGATTCTTACCTGCTTGAGGCCTCCTGAAGGTAAGCAGATTTTCCCCATTTTGTTTTTGTATCTATGGCTGCTGCATTTGGACTTGTTTGGTTTTTTGTTATACTATGGGGTTATGACGCCTTGTTATCATTGCTAAACTTTCTCGCTAAACTTTCTCTTACATTTACAGCATTACAAAAGGTAGGATTCTTCTCCTGTGGAGTTCATTCTAGACTTATGAGTAGGCTATGTGATCTGATACATGCAGCCATGCAGCAGGAGTATTCCTTGAACTTTAATGACTTCTGCTACCTACAGCACAGCTCATAAAGAACTCTGCTGAACTAGAACAGCCTACTTCCCTATTTTGAATAATTACTGGAATAAGAACACAGTGCTTTCTGTACAGCTCAAAAGCCTTATAGCCCTTAAAACTATCACAGCAACAGGGTCTTGGAGTGGCTCTTAGGAACTGTGAGACCAGCTGTGTGCCACCAAACAGCTGGGCTTGCCCACATTCATACTGATAGAATCAAAGAATCATGGAATTGTTAAGGGTGGAAAAGATCACTAATGCCATCTCATCCAACCTATCTGCACCATGCCCACTGACCGCATCCCTCAGTACCACATTTCCATTGTTTCAGAACATCTTCAGGGATAGTGACTCCACCATCTTCCTAGGCGGTCTGTGCCAGAGCATTACAATTCTTTCTGAGAACAACTTTTTCCCTGGTGTAACTTAAAGCTCTCCCCTCATCCTATTGCTGTTGTATGGGAGAAGAGGCTGACCACACCTTGCCACAACCTCCTTTCAGGGAGTTGCAGAGATCAGCGAGGTCTGCCCTGAGCCTCTTCTCCTAATGGAACAATCCTAGCATACATTGATCATGATAGACCCACCAGGACTCAAAGCACCTGAGTTCTAGTATCCAAGTGAGAGCCAATTTTGGCTGTGTCAAGCAGTCATAGAAATATATATAGGCTCACCAGTTTACTTTATTCTTATTCTGCTGGGTACCTACAGCTCAATTCTTTTTCATTGAGTTAAAGAGAAACTCAGAGATAACAAACGCTAGGGCTGCTGCCAGTCTCACAAAGCCCGACGAGAGCCCAGTCCGCAACAAAAACCATCGCCCTTCGAGCTCCGCAGCCCGCTACAAGAAGCCGCTAAGCGCCGCCGATCTCACCTGCGGAGCCACGGCTGGTGGCTGCTCCATCCCGCCACGCTCCATGGCCACGTGCCGCTCCCCTCGCGCCTCCGAACCCCCGCGGACCCCTGAGGAGAAGCGGAGAAGCGCGGGGCAGCTCTCGCGCTCCTCCCGGGGCAGCCTCCATGTGGGCGGCGCGGGCTCCTCTCTGGCGGGGGGGAGGCACGGCGGTCGGCCGCCTCCCGCCTTTCCACGCGCAGCCGGCCGGACTCGCTCCACATCGCCCGCCTGCACCGGGGCCGTGCCCGTATGCAGAGCCGTTACTGCGTTCTTTTTTTCCCTCGGTCAGGTTGAGCTACTTGAAAAGAGGTAAAATTACCGTGCCGATGTTTGGAATCCTTAGTTACCTCAGTTATCTTCAGCTGAGAGCTCGCACTGAGAGATACTTTGTAAACATACACTTTGCGTGCATTTTCCTGTATCTTAAGCAAAACTGTAAACTAATGGCAAGAAGTGATTGCAGACAGCCATTAACTTCATGAAGAACTACTGTAGGCAAAACTTAGGGTCCATGCAGCTCCAAAACAACATTGAGAGCTTTCTGCAAAGACTGGAGGGACAAGTCAGTGGAACTTGAACATGAGATTTTTAAACAATTAAATTATTAAAGCAAAAAAAAAAAAAAAAACCACCAGAATTATGAAACATGCACTAAATGGCAAAAGAAAACAAAGCATGGTAATTTGCTTTATGAGTCTTAGCTCTTACGTTTGACAATATTTTGCTAGGTTTGCAATGGTTAAAGGAGCCAGTATGCTGTGCATCAATAACTTTGTCCTTAAAGATCTATGATGCATGTGATTTAATATGAAGAGCAAAGTGCACATGAAGAGCATATATGATACATTTATTATGTAGCTTAAGCACGTGAGCTTCAGCTCCTTCAAAAAGAAGTCTGTAATCAACTCCATGACAAGTTTGCAGTCTGACATGTATTGTGGTGTGACCAGTCAGGTGATGTGAGTCAGCAGAGAAAATTTGAGAGGCCTCAAGTGTAAAGAAAAGTCCCTGTGATTCAGTAGCAACGGTAGGTTTTTTCAATTTCCTTTAGAGTTCTGTGTAAAAACAAGTAGTAAAGCTGTTTGAAGGTAGAGTGTAATAAAACCTTATAAATATGGAGGGGGTGGGGAGGGAAACAGCAATCATGATAAAAAGGGTCTTTTGTTTTTAGTGGAGAGTGTTTTTGGAAGTTTTCCTTAGTAGAACTCTTCCCATTTGGAATATGATGCAGAGGCTATGCCTCCAACTGAATTATCGTAGAGTGAATGGAAAGGATCAGCAATAATAATTTAAGATAATCAGATGTATTCATCTTGGAATCCTGAGTTAATTTGTATCCCAGGAACAGTAATTGCTAAGCTTTTGCTTAACAGGGACAAAGTGATGTTGGAAAATAGCCAAGGTAACATTAGTACTCTAGGAAATCATGCAGGAAACTACATAACCAATAGGCCTGACATATTCATTGAGCAAAATAGTAGAAACTGCAGTAAATAATAAAATACAGTGCCTTTGAGCTGTGTTGGCAGAGTTTTGTGGAGCAGCCTGCACTGCTACAACAGTTGTTTGATAATGGCTACTGCTAAATTGCTGAATGCCAATAAGAATGGTCATTCATAAGCACTAAATGTATTAAAGCAAACAAGACATTAATAAACAGTGAACTCAGCACTGTTAAGTTGTTGGTACACTCCAAGGATGTGTTCCAGGTCATCTGAAAACATAAAAGATGAGAGAACTTGAATACAAAGCTGGCATAGAAAAAGAAAGGCCATGTGATATGAATTTACAAACATGAAAGAATTCATTGGCTGTTATCTCTTGGTTTAAATGAATGACTAAATTAGAAGTAAAGGAGCATTTTTTTGTAAGGGGTGATGTAATCACGTGACACCTTAATGTCAAATTCATTAATCTTTCCTGAAAAGGTCAGTAATCTTTTACTTTTTATTAGTATCTTTCTCTATGAGGCAAACATAGTAAGAGCTGCTGTTCTCAATACTGAATTTCGATGTAAGATACCCGGTAGCGTGCTACAAGTTGTTATGGACCACTTCTTAAGAAAGATGTTGCTGATAAGTGAGGTGTTGTAATGTGCTTAAGCACAGTGGAATGAAAACTGTCCTTCTTAATTGACACCCCTGCAAGGACAGTCAAGATATATTAGGGAACGTAACCTCCTTGTCTTGCAGTTGTAAGCAGTCTGCTAGCCCTGCCTGTTTGATTAGCCTAAACACCTGGTGTAAACCATGTTACTGGACTGCTTCAGTGTAGGCTAAATAAAGACATGGGTACTTGACTACAGCCCTGGGTTATTAAGTAGGCAGACTTATCTTTGTTCTCCCTTGGAGTCTCTGGCTTTTAGTATTTGCTGTCTTCCCCTTATTCAGAATTTTGCGGATATTTCTGTTATACCCATTTTTCTTTACTTGCTCTTATTTTACTGTAACTTAATGTTGGGGGTGTTCTGTTGTTAGGTGATAGAAATTGCTGTTCTAGTGATGTTTAAAGGAATTGTAATATGCAGTGTATATCATAGTTTGGTTAATGGTTGTGAAATAATGGATCAGTAGGTGTTGCCATGAGATTTGAACTCTGTGCTCTTCAGGCTTTTTATTTCAGTTACTCCTCTGTTAAATAAACAAGGATAAGCATTTAGTGAACCTACTCTTGATTTATGGTATCTTACACCACCAGCCACGTGATTATTTTAATTGAAAGAAACTTAGAGAGCTGTTTTAGTGTACATTAAACTTGAAATCCTGACTATAGGATTATAGACATAAAAACAACACTACTGTATTTTAGATGTCATAGTTATACCTATATTCTTACAACTGGGAGATCTGGAGGGAGGAAAGTAAGATATGAGTGACTGAAAGCTTGCCAGCCCTCAGCCAGCCTAAAGGATTTCAGTTTTCAGAAGAGTAGAGGGCAAGGGCAAGGATATGTGTTTTGCTGGCATGCATTTTTGTTTTTGTTAAATGTTTTAAGTTTCTTTGCTATGTGCATAGCTGACTTATACTGAGTACAACCATATTATGGCTACCAGTTAGTTAGCTTAATTGCTCAGTTCCCTTTCTGAGCTGTAGTGGAAGTTCATGCAAGTGTTGGTATTCTGCTGGATGTTAGTGGTTCACCAATCACATGATGTGTAGTACTGCAGCTTTCATTATTGTATTTCTCCAGTGTGTTAGCAGATCCTGTATAGAAGTAAAATCTGTTTTGAGTGGTATTCATTGGCTTTTATTTTCAAAGTATTGAAATTAGTGTCACTGTATTAATTTGTTACTAGCTCCTGCTGTTTCGGCCCTACCTTCCTGTGCTCTAATCCTTCAGTGTCTTCAGAACAAATACAAGGTGATGACATTATTTGCTTTTTAGGGATTCTCTTGTGTTTTCTGAAATAGATAATGAACTGAATATATACTTAATATAGGGTGATGTATACTTTATGTACACTTAAATACTAATGCCTTCAATATGATCAACTGTGGCCTCTTTTGGGAAAATGAAGCTTACCTAGTATTTTTCTTCTAGATAAGAAACTTTCGTTAAACTCAATCTACTTACGTAAATTGAATACAGAGCATTCAATTATACAAGTATCACAGTACATTTTTCTTTTATTGATTTACATTGATACTGCATTTCTAATATGCAATGCTAATTATTTGCTAATGTTTTTAATTCCTCTTTGCAGAAATAAGTGTTTTTCTCCTGGTGATATACTCATTGAACTCCTTTCTGAGCTGTGTTATAAGGCAGCTCATGCAGCAGGGATTTAAGAGCACAGATTTTTCTTGTGACTTGAAATTGTGCATTACTGCTATCCATTAGGTGTCTGCAAATTTTCTTTGAAAGACTATTGCTGACAAACAAAACCTCTGATATCAAAATGTCAGCAGTTAGTAACGACGTGCTTTATCCTTCAGGCACCAGGGGGCAATATTTGACTTCTTTTAGTTGGGTACTGTAAAGTGCTGGCAATCCTCAATAGGCCTGTGCGTGGTATCTGGTACGTGCTGAAATCTGTCAGGGTTGTCTTTTACTTCAGTTACCACATATACAGGCCCTAGAGTAAGAGGTGTATGTGGTTTTTTTAATAAGCACTATTACAATTGTAAATAAATGGTGAGAACAGCCCTTGAACTCAGAATCTGTGCGTTTTTGTGATATCTTCAAGAGAATTTGTCTAAAATAGAAAATATAAAATACAGTGATTCTGTTCCAGCTGTTTTTCTCAATAATGACTGACATAACTTGACATAAAATGGTCATAAGTCTTAGTAACTTGGCATGCCTTAGAGTGCTTTCTCCAGTTTTGAATCTTCATCATCTACAATCTCATGTTTTTCTTTGTTTCTGTGCAGAGTAAGGAGATAAGGTGGTACAAATCTGATGAAGAAAGCTGGTGTTTGAGTCGAGCTATGTGAGTATCTATGCTGCAAAAATTATAATTACAACACAGATTATAGCTGATGATTACTGAGTTATTAAAAATTTTGTTTGCTGTACTTTGGAAACTATTTACTCCCTGTAAGTTTTTCTTTGTTTATGGTTTTAAAGTCTGTGTTGTGGACAGAATATTAATGACGAAACTTTGACCATGGTGAATTCAACAGTATAACTCTTAAATGCTCTGTGATATTTTATGAGTATAGCATGAGAGTTCACAGTTATATACATTAGAAAGATGTAATCAAGTATCTTATGTTTCTTGTTGTTGCTTGTATGTCTGATGGAATTTTTTGTACCTATAAGGTCCCCTGTTAGGTTTTGCAATAATGCAGACTTGGGGGGACTTTAATCAGTGAAAAGATGGATGTGCTTTAAGAGGGAGTAGGAGAACAGTCGGGTTTTCTTTTCTTTTCTTTTTTTTTTTTTTTTCTTCAAAATGACTAGCAAGGGGAAGAAGGAAAAGAAGAAAAAAGAAGGAAAAGAAGAAAAAAGTAGAAATGGATTGTGGGAAGTAATGATTTTAAAATGTTAGGACGAAAAAAAGTAGGAGGCAATTGGGCTTGTCAAATGTCTTGCTAATGACTTCTCTGAAAATTAGTTTCTCTTTTGATAGTGTTAGCAGCATTTCAGATTTTTCTTTCAGAAGTATTTTCCTGATTTGCCACTCATAAAATTATATGTTCGTTAGGTGACTAAGTGCTTCCAGTCATGATTCAATTTGTAATCATATCTGATTGCTTATTTTAACATTCAATGAATGCACTTTGTGAAAGGGAACCAAAAAGTTTTTGGTAATGTCTCTTATTTTATAGTGAGATCGAAGAGCTGCATGCAAATGATTTCTTTATTCTTTCCATTATTATAAATCAAGAGAAGAAAAAGGAATTGTAAGATTTTTGATCTTACTTTCCTCTTTAGACAAGTTTCCAAATTTGTGTTGTCAATTTTAACTTCAGTGAAATATTAGAGTTCTAAAGAGTCTATTCTATTCTCTATTTTAGAACTCTATTCTGGAGTTCTAAAGAGGCTATTCTGTACAATCCAAAAACTTGATAGAGCAGTAGTTAGTCAAACATAATCCTACCACTATGCCTAGGCTCTGTATACTGCAATACGAAAACTTCTGTTAGTAGTGCCTTACAAACCTCTCTGCATAAATTACAGGGGGCATCAGTGAACCTTTAGTGTTGTCTCTTCAGAATAACCTGCTGTCAATTAATTCAGTATAGGAGTGAATTAAATTTTGTGGTGGTTAATATTTAATATTTCTCACATCAATTTGTTAATATTTGACAAAATCAATCCCAACCCATGAGCGGGTCTCTTTGCCTTCAGGGGTAGTGTGATGAAATAAAATAAAAAAGTATTACATTTAATTAACCTCATGCAGAAAAATGCTTAGTATCTTCCAAAACATTTTTAAAAAACTGGGAGCAAGATAGATTGTATTTTCAGAAAGGTATTTCTCATTTTAACATAATCTTCCTGTATGATGTTGAACATGCAGTACACGTTCCTCTATGTATGAATTCCCTACTCCTAAAATGATGAAAATGGTACTTCTCATCTTATAGGAAGTTCCATTACTTTTTTTCCTTGGATACTAGAGTGATGGATACTATAGAAATTACTACAGGAAAGCAACAACAATCTGTTAGACTTTATCTCTTTCAAATCCAAATGAAGTTATTGTAAGTAGAAAATCAAAGAATAAATTCACTTGCATCAGGCAGCTGAATTTATTTCAATTTTGATCTGCTCGGAGTGACTTATATAGGAAGAAATGGGAGAAGTTCAACTTGTTAACTGCATGGAGCCTGCATGAAGTTGCTAAAAAGGAAAGCTATGTAGGAAGAGCCTATAATTTTAATTCCTATCTTTAGACTTGGATTAATGCCCAGAATAGTGACAAATACAACGTCACTGGGAAAGACTAAGAATCATCTCCATTGGTAATAAGAGCTAACTGAAGGAAAGGATAGCTGCATACAATTGAACTGTTTCCTAATAAAAAACAATCTTTTCTATTTTCAGTACAGGTAAATGGAAAGAGACTTCTTTGACACTCAAGTAGCAATTTTTTGGGGGGGAGAATGTTGATAATTGTGTATGTGCACACAAATACATGTATAATATATGTGTACACGTAAATATATCCATGATATATTTCCACATATGCACCTAACTGTGGTCCTTAGACAAATTCAGGTGAAAATATTAATATCTCCCTTGAAATCTGAAACATGCTTTCTGTAGGGAAGTTATTAACAGAGGCAGTTTAAGAGCTTGGAATGAAAGATACGTGCTCTATGTGAAAAAGTCTTTTTGATAGAAGTAGAGGCAGCTTGCATCACCTAGTTTGTCACCTCTATCATTTAAAATTTATTTTCAAAGTATGTGCAGATGCTCTGGTTTAATCATCAAACTTTCTGCACGCTTTAGTCCAATACTGCTGCAATAATCATCCCTTTAGAAGCTTGTGTTTTTACCTTCTCATCCACAAGAAACACTGCCTTAACTGCTACCTCATTTCTGCCTGCCTTCCTCGGAAGGAACTGTGAGCTTTTGCTGATGGGTATGCGTTTGATATGGAAAATGTTTATTTTTCAAGGTGTATGGGAACTGCTGAATCATAGCCTCAACCTCAAATCGGCCACCTGAGGCAAGCAATGAGTCAGCTGTGGGAGCACAGGTGAATGCAATTCAGCTGTGCTACTGGAAGGGGTGGAGCCTGGCTGCACCTCTCCTAGATCCCATTGAAGTGCTGACTGCCACGGAGGATGGATGTCTTTTTGGAGATCCCTCCTCTGGAGTTTTGCAGTGAGCCCAGGATGCAGGTAGAGAATTCTATTCTCTTTTTGTTATTATAATCTGCTTTGCCAAACTTTTTTTTTTTTCCCCACAATTATAACATCTTTACATTCATTGATTATACACAAGGTAAAAGGAAATGTGGTTGTGTCATATTAAAGGAACAGGTTACCTTGTAATAGATCAGAATCGCTCCTTGTGCAAGTTAATAATATCCTTGGAAAAGTGGGTAATAGATTTTTCCGTTTGCCTTCATAGCTGGAGAGAATAATAGTGATTCCAGTTCTTACCTCCTTTATCCCAAATTTGAGTAATTTCTCTCTGCTTTTGAGTTGAACTATTTGTAATGGCAAGATGTGATGGCTCTGACTATCTTCTAAAAGCCTTTAGGAAAGTGAGGCTCTGGAAGAATGATGAAAGAAGGGCCAAATGTGTGAGAAATTGTCTTATTTTGTCATGAGTAACTGGATAAATGATTCTTTCAAGGCTCTGTGAACTCCATTTTATATATATGTAAAAAAAGAAGGTCATACCAGCTATGTCTATGCATGGAACAAGGTGTTGAGTGGCAGTGCATGAAGAAAATCTTCCCATATCCACTGAAGTTTTAGTTGTCTTAAAGTGTTTGTTTGTTGTTTGATGTGGAGTTTGAGGGTTGTAGGTTTTTCTTTCTTTATAGCACTGTAGAAGTATGGTCAGCTTTAGATGAATATACAATTGTAAGCAGTTCACTGCTAATATTGTCTAGAAAGAACAACCAAAGAAACCCCCAAAACATCAAGAAAACTTCCAGAAAGAAGACATGAGACATGAATACTAGACATACTCTCATACTGTGTAGAGAATTTGCTTATACAGTTTTTCTTTTTGCTCAGTATTTTCTAACCTAATGACTTCCCTCATTTCTGGAAGTGGTTCTCTGTGTTAGGAAAGGGTAAACAATAGTGTATGAAGGGTGTATCCAGCTTGGGTCTATGCTGAAAGATCAGTTGGCTTTGCCCGAATTCAGTTCGTGTTCAGTATGACAGAAGGTGATCTTCTAATGCACCTTCTATTATCATGTGGAGATACGTGAATACAAGCATTTAACTAAAACTAGATACCCTATATTTTCAAATACTTGCATATCCTGCACCTGACTTTTTAATAGTGATGAAATTTGATAGCAAATGTAATTGATTTGTTAGTCGCTATAAATTTTTCTTACCCCCTCTATTACATATAAAGAGACAGTATTATAGGCAACATCAGGTTTACATGTGTATACTTAAGGAGATGCATATTAAATCACTGTTAATAGGTATCTGGCTTAGTACTAACTGGTAGAGGTCTACTTCCAGGCTGAAAGGTTGTGATAACTCAAACTAATATTTCTAGGGGTGCAAAAACATGTTTTAAATAATAAATTGTATGAAATATCTTGTTCAAGCCTGTTGCTGACACATTATTTAACAACAGCAGGAGTGTTTGCAAGCAGGAGTAGGAATGTGATGATACAGCTGAGCAAAATACAATTCTAGTTATTATGTGAGATTGCTAAGGATATAAAACTATCACTGATACTTCATTTTAGGAGTTCAGAGAATGCACTGTGACTAATTATTGATACAAAGTGGGGGGGGGAAATGCTGTTAGGGAACAGAAGGTAAAATCATTTCACTACATGCAGCAATTACCTTGCACAAGCTGTACAGCCTTGAAGTAGGGTGGGTGGAGGTGCAGCTGAGTGGGAAGCAGTAAGACGGATTGGGATAACATGATTTGTGTGAGAAGGACAATCCTGTAAATTTTAACCTTAGAAATTTAACACTGAATCATAGAATCATAGAATCACTAAGGTTGGAAAAGACCTAAAAGATCACCCAGTCCAACCGTTCACCTATTCCCAATAGCTCCTACTAAACCATGTCCCTCAACACAACATCCAGTCTTTCCTTGAACACCCCCAGGGTCGGTGATTCCACCACCTCCCTGGGCAGTCCATTCCAGTGCCTGACCACCCTTTCTGAAAAGTAATACTTCCTCATGTCCAGCCTGAATCTCCCCTGCCGTAGCTTGAAACCATTCCCCCTGGTCCTATCACTAATGACACGAGAGAAGAGGCCGACCCCCAGCTCACTACAACCTCCCTTCAGGAAGTTATAGAGAGCAATAAGGTCTCCCCTGAGCCTCCTCTTCTCCAGGCTGAACATTCCCAGCTCCTTCAGCCTCTCCTCATATGGCCTGTGTTCCAGACCCCTCACCAGCTTTGTTGCCCTTCTTTGAACACGTTCCAGGGCCTCAATATCTTTCTTGCAGTGAGGGGCCCAAAACTGGACACAGTACTCGAGGTGCGGCCTCACGAGTGCTGAATATAGGGGAACAATCACTTCTCTGCTCCTGCTTGCAACACTGTTTCTGATGCAAGCCAGGATGCCATTGGCCTTCTATTTTATTTTCAGTAAGCATTAAGCATTGCAGTAAGCAAGATTTTATTATCAGTAAGCAGGAAACATCTGGAAATTCAAAGCCCAGCCAGTGCCCCCAGTGGGGCCTGTCCTCTTCAATATCTTTATTGATGACCTCGATGAGGGCATCGAGTGCACCCTCAGTAAATTCGCAGATGACACCAAATTGGCTGGAAGTGTGGATCTGCCTGGGGGTAGCGAGGCCCTACAGAGGGATCTGGACAGGCTGGAGAGCTGGGCTGGAGCCAATGGGATGAGTTTCAACAAGGCCAAATGCCGGGTCCTGCACTTCGGCCACAACAACCCCAGGCGACGCTACAGGCTTGGGGCGGTGTGGCTGGAGGACTGCGTAGAGGAAATGGACCTGGGGGTATTGATTGATGCTCGGCTGAACATGAGCCGACAGTGTGCCCAGGTGGCCAAGAAGGCCAATGGCATCCTGGCTTGCATCAGAAACAGTGTTGCAAGCAGGAGCAGAGAGGTGATTGTTCCCCTATATTCAGCACTCGTGAGGCCGCACCTCGAGTACTGTGTCCAGTTTTGGGCCCCTCACTGCAAGAAAGATATTGAGGCCCTGGAACGTGTTCAAAGAAGGGCAACAAAGCTGGTGAGGGGTCTGGAACACAGGCCATATGAGGAGAGGCTGAAGGAGCTGGGAATGTTCAGCCTGGAGAAGAGGAGGCTCAGGGGAGACCTCATTGCTCTCTATAACTTCCTGAAGGGAGGTTGTAGTGAGCTGGGGGTCGGCCTCTTCTCTCGTGTCATTAGTGATAGGACCAGGGGGAATGGTTTCAAGCTACGGCAGGGGAGATTCAGGCTGGACATGAGGAAGTATTACTTTTCAGAAAGGGTGGTCAGGCACTGGAATGGACTGCCCAGGGAGGTGGTGGAATCACTGACCCTGGGGGTGTTCAAGGAAAGACTGGATGTTGTGTTGAGGGACATGGTTTAGTAGGAGCTATTGGGAATAGGTGAACAGTTGGACTGGGTGATCTTTTAGGTCTTTTCCAACCTTGGTGATTCTATGATACTATGATTCTAAAATTAGAAATATTTGTATAATCCAGCTGATGGCCAGCATATTTCTAGTACAGTTTACCTGACTCGATTCAGAAGTGTGCTGATGTGGTCACAGTCACTGCAGACAGGATGAACTTAGATCTTCTTAAAACCAAGGAACACAGCTTGCTGTGAAGGAGCTGCATACCTTAATTCCTGTTGCAGCCAAGGGGTGGAAATACATGAGTTATAGTAGATTACTTCTGTTTTAAAAAATCAAACTTATTTTTCTTATAGTTGCCCAATTATTATTACTGAGCCATTAGATGATATTAAAAGCCAGGCTGACTTATTTGTCTCTTGTCAGTTTTATATAGCTAGTATTTACTCATCATGATGTACAGCAGCTGTTGAGAAGAGAACAGTTGCAATTCTGTTAAATCCAGCATTCTTGTTGCATTCTCCAAGAGCAGCAGATGAAGGCCAGGGGGCTCTTTCCCATGAGTGTAGCTGCTATGTCACTCCTTTCCCATCGTGCACATGGAAGAAAAGACCTAGTACTGAAGTCATCTTGAGCTACTGCATTACCGTGCTAGCTCACAAGAGTGCAGTGTAGGGGCAGGCAGAAAGGATGTCGCAGTCAAGAAAGCATAACTGATATAGTAAGTCTAATTTTAGGTGTAATGGTTCTGTCTGTTTCCTCACAAATGAGACAGACTAAAAAATGATCTCAGTAGGTATCATACATGAGCAGTGTTTTTTATAGTGTTGTTTTATCTGTCTATAATACTTGTAGATTATTTGTATATATTTGCATATACTAAAAAAATGCCCTTTCCCCTTTTCTTCTCAAATTGTAAAATATTTCACTTAAATTTCCATTCCCATCATGCTTGGGTGTGTTAATACTTTCCACAGTATCACATTTAATAACATAGGAAAATATTTTACTGAAGATAAGCATAATCTACAAAAGGAATGTCTAGCATGCTAAATTCTAAAAACACTTTATTGAAGACTTTGTTTTAAATAACTCTTTCTGAGAATTGCTCTTCATTTAAAATGACAGCAGCTTTTGTACATACAGCATTTTAGAGGTGTTAAATCCATTTAATGAAGTACTGCAACACATCTAGTACGTACACAGCTATAAATACTCTGAGTGGGTAGTGAAGATCACCCGGCTAGATACATGTGCAAAATGCATGCCGCAGTATTGATCAAATCACTTAACTGCTATAAATAGCTTCAGGCAAGGAATCAATGTAGACAATTTGTGTCTTTTATTCTTACTCTGCTGACTGTGTTCTTTAGATTCAACTATACAGAGTTCTCTGTGCAATGAGCTAGATGAAGGCAAAGAAGGACCTTGTGAGTAGTTCATCCTTTGTGCCAGAACTTGGCTCAGATGCTGACCTAACGTAATCCAGTTTCTGAGTCTGATCCTTCCTAAGATGCCAGACAGTGCTTACAAGGCATGGAGGAATTTAAAATCTCTTTTACAAAGTTGTTTCCTGGTTTGTTACATTTCTCCCTTACATCTCCATTTTGAAGGGTCGTTGGGTGTTGTTGATCACCTGTTTTTAATTTTTTTCTTTTCCTAAATGAGCTTACATTTTTATCTGTTCAGTCTAAAGGGCCTATGATAGAGTTGAAACTCCAGTGACGTAGGCCTTGATGGTGCTGGAAATTAACTATAACGTGGGGTTATGAATAGAAGTCTCACAGCAAGCATTCTGTAACCTGTTCAGGCAAAATTCAGACATGTTACCTCACATGCTTTTCTGCCAGTTCTAAGTGGGAAAAAAAGTGGTTTAAGATGAAATTTAAGAACAGTGTTGCTTTCAGAAGGAAATGGCCTTACAATTTTGGCTTCCTGTTATGATCCTAAAGCCAGAAAGAAAATCTAGTTTAATCTCCTTATATAATACAAGGCTAACAATAGTAAAAGCAATGTTTTAGCCTTTATATACTGCCTAACAATTAGTAAGATGTTTGTTTTCAAACACCTTCACTTTACTGTACGTCTTTATGGAGACCTAGTTCTGTCAAAAAGGAAGTGATAAAATATGCATAGTATTGTTAATGGTACAAAGATAATAGACTATAAAAACATCCATAGAAATTACTGCCACAAATTGAGGACCTGTCTTTAGGCAGTCAGTTTTAACTACATGCACACTTAGGCTTTGTACTACTCAGACTTCTCTACCTTTTGCTGCAGACATATCTTTTGACAGCAGATGGTCAAATAGAAAAACTACATTCAAGTTTTTTTTATTGACAGGATATGTATTAATATTTACAATATTTCTGAACCAAGGAAAATTTTTTAAAAATGTGTCTGCAGCAAATAAACCAAAGTTTTCTGTTAATTGCTGTCACAGCAAAAAATCCACTTGAAGTCAAATAACAGGAGTTATGTCTTGGATCAGTTCTGCATCCAGTACTATTTAACCTCTTCGCTCATTTCCTGAGTGATGGGACAGAGTGCACTGCCTGCAAAACTGCGTACAGTACAGCAATGAACGGAGTAACAAACATACCAAGTGTCTGTGCTGCAGCACAGCTGGAGAGGAGGACAAGCTGGAGAGTCAGGCAAAGGAGGAACTTAATGATGTTCATCAAGGAGCAATGCCAAATCCTGCTGATGTATGCTGTGGACTAGCCAGCTGAAATGCAGATCTCCAGAGAAGGCAATTGGGGTTCTGGTGTGTAACTGCTAACCAGGAGCTGACAATGCACTCTCACAGCAAAGAAGGCCCACAGCATGCGGGCCTGCGTCACAAAAGCACTGCTGACAGGCCAAAGTAGTTGACCTTCCCTAGACTTGGCAATAGTGAGGTCACCATGTACCATGTTGGAGCTCCTTAGTACCAGAAAGATATGGAGTTGCTGCAAGTGAATCTAGAAGACTGAGAAGGTGGTCAAGGGACAGAAGCAGGGAGGCTGAGAGCTTTCAATTTGAAGAAGAGAGCTCTTATCAATATGTATAAATATCTAGAGGGAGAGCATGAAGAAGAGTGGCTATGTTAATAGTGCTGGGACAGTAGGCTACAGGTACAAACTGAAACTCTGGAAGAGGTTTCCCAGTGGGGTTGTGGAGTCTCCATTTGCAAATACAAAGAAGAGTGGTCTGCAGCGAACTCTAGGCAATGTTGCTTGATTAAGGAGTTGGACTGGGTGCCCTCAAGATGACCTTTCCAATCTAAACAGTCCTGAAATTCTGCAATTCTATTTCTCTTCAGATACTGTAGTTGGGGGGAGGGAGAAGCCACTGGATGCGTGTACAAAAATCTCGGGCAATTGTGCTTAATGAAACTGTAATATGAAAGTAAGCATCAATGGAATACATCACTAAGATAATCTCTTTACTTCGGAGTAGATGTGTTCTCATATTTCATCACCAACTTCTTAATCTGGGGGTTCTGATAGATTCTCCTATTGTGACTTCATTGCTCCATACAGATTTGTGAAAGCATTTCTGCACTGTCACCTTACATGGGTTCTGTTTGTCAGCAGCTGATGGAATGTGTGGGACACTTCATCTGGTACTGAGATGCAACTGTAAAAAGGAATATTGAGTAGCCCAAGAAAATGTTAGCACAACATAATTTTCACTTAATATAGAAGCACTTGCAGACAATCAGATTTTTCAATTTTCAGCACTGAAATTCCAATCTGTAGATCCTAGAATATTCCTTTTTCAGAATTTAAAAGCCTTTTCTGATAGAGATAGGTTGAAAGCTTAAGATTTTCAAAAAATATTTTTCACTAGCACTAATGCACTGAGAAGATGTGGTGGTATGTGGGGAAAAAAGATCAGGAACCTGATTTTTATAATTATGTTATTAAACTTTTTTGTCAGGGCTTTGTGCCTAGCTGTAAGCATGTATGAAGTGTCAGTTTTCTGCTATAGTAGACAGAAATTTTCTGCACTTGTAATCCACTGCCAGTGGTGCAGCTACTGGCAGTAGATAATGTTTTAAGCATTTGCATCACTGAGCACATTTTACAAGCATTTTGAGCTACCCTGCCATGCATTCGAAGGAAACATTGTCTCTTTGACCACAAATTGAATTTACTAGCAGGGCTCCATTTTATAAAACACAAAAAGATGCTTGTTTTTTACCAAATTTAGTTTTGTGTTCTAAATTTGTCTTTTTCTTGAGGTAAGCTGAAAGGCATTGTAAGCTAGGAAAATCCTTTTTGATTTCCTGTCAAAAATGAGGTGAAATATGAGAGTCAAATAGGAGATTACGGTGGTAGGGAAGAGTGACAGAAAATTGGTTTTAAAGTAAAAACTGCGACATGCAGGTCTAGAAGCTGACTTGTTCTCAGATGCATTTGCAAACTTATAGGGCAGAGACGTGTCCACCTGTTCTGTATGTTTCCAGTTGCCTGCATAGCTTGGTGTAGACTTGTCTTTACTCTATGGGGGTTACCATTCTGCTCAATTCTAGTTTCTAAGTTTGTGGGAAGTTATTAGCAAGTCCTTCAGAGACTAAGAGTTTAGTAGTCTGTAGATCCTGAATTAATCCTGGAGGTCCTTTCCAGCCTTTACAATCTGTGATTCTGTAATTTCATGCTTGTAATTTTGAATAACACAGAGTTGCCCTAATTTCACATCTTTAAATGAAACTGTTTTGTACTTAGTAAGATTTCATTCACCTAGTTGACCTTTCAGTAATAATTGTCCTATTTCAGCACAGTTAATGTTGTGATGTGTAGTGTATGAATTCTTCAGTTTCACCAAAAATTGTCTGCGTATTCAGATATCTATGGTAGAACTCAAACCTAGAAGTGGATGGGAATCAAAATGTCCAGGTAGCCACAGAATCTGAGAGAGAAGAGGGGTGCTGGGGTTTCATGTCTGGTGTCTCTGTGGGAGACCAACAGTCGTGAGGCTTGACAGTGGTGGAAGTTGTGTATGGCAGGCGTCTTAAATTTAAGTCATGAACTCAGTTTTGATTCTTCAACAGTAATGTCAAGGTTTGTATTTCTTTTGCAAGGTAAGTTTGCCTACTGCCATACTTTTTTCTTAATTATCAAGAACAAATCTCTTATCTGTCCTACTAGATGTTGCATCATAGTATGTAGTGAAGTTTTGGTGGATTCAGTGATTGAAACAATGCATTTTTCTACCATTAAGGGTGTCAAGTTACAAATAGATTGGGAAAGACAGTTCAAGGATCTGTCAAAGAGATGCAGATTGTGAAGTGCTTCAGCAGAGTAAGGTGTCTTGTTTACTTTTCAAAGGATATAGAAAACTTTCTTCTGCAGATTTTTTTTTTCCTGTGGAGACTGATATGCATAAAAAATGTTCAAATGTTGGTTGTATGTGCAAGTGAGTAGAATGGAGGGAAAAGTGCTGTGGGCCTGCTCAGTCATGTCTGACAAGCAGTCAAAGTTTCATAAGAGACTGTTACTCATCTTAGAATTGAGCTCACTTAAATACATTGAGTGTCTTGTGAACCTATTTACAGTGCATAAGCAACCTTCAGGAAACAGGATTTAAATATAATAGGAATGAAACTCTATCAGCGTAGCGTTGTTCAATTTGCTGCACCAGAATAACAAACCAGAAAGGTAAGGGCATACCAGAACAACACAAATGATAAGAACTTTTCAACATTTAATTCTGTGAAAATATATTCATATGAATCATCAGAATTATTCACGATTCACACGTTTTCCCTAATCCTAAAGCACAAATTCAGCATCATTCTCGCCAGTAATAACTTGCTGATAGGAATTATTTCCAATTTCTATAATTATTTCTAAAGTTTTTCTTAGAAACTTTAGAACTTATTAATATGACTTAAATAATTACTAACTGGGAGATATTTGAGATCTATCACATTTTAAATATTTCTTTTGCAACTTCCAGTTTTTGAACTGGGAAAAAATTCTGTTCAGAGCATCATGTAAAAGCACAAATGTTGATACAGTAACAAGCTACTTATAGAGTCTATTTGGACTCCAGTGGA
The DNA here is from genome assembly GCF_019238085.1 of Lagopus leucura. Classification (NCBI taxonomy): domain Eukaryota; kingdom Metazoa; phylum Chordata; class Aves; order Galliformes; family Phasianidae; genus Lagopus; species Lagopus leucura. The sequence continues at coordinate 2,044,932 of NW_024962267.1, forward strand.
AAATAGAATATTTTGTTTCTGCTTACATAGCTTTTTCTATGTCACGTTGATTGCTGGTACCACTGAAACTCAAAATGCTAGAATTTTCACTGATTTCATTGTATTTATTCAGCAAAAATGTTACATGAATGAGTACCCTGGAAGTTGAGGAATACAGCCAAATAGCTACTCACCCTTATAGATGCTTAACATTTATTTCTACATGTAAATTTTCTGGCTTTGTCTATTTAACATTGTGCAGCACATTAACATAGAAGATTAAAACAGTGTGAGCCGTTTCTGAGAGAAGCCCAAAAGCAGTGTTCAGATTAGAGATAAAAAGAAAATATGACAATCAGAATTCAAGGGCCAAAAAAAGAGAGAATCCAGAGCTTAATATTCAGGTTTTTTTTAAATCTTTATAGTTTGTCCTAATCTAGAAACTGTACAATCATGGTGCAAAGTTTTTTCTTGAATATTAAAATGTAGGAATATTTTAATGACATTTTAGTAAGGAGAGACTGAATGAGGAGCTTGTGTTTGCGTCACAAACTCCCAACACCACTACACTGTTTAAGGGTACATTTCTTTGTGATTCCTGCCTTAGATCACTGGTGGCTCATTCTACTAACTCTGTATCTAGTCTTGTCCTTCTCCCTCTATTATGTCCCATAGGGCTTGGAGGTTCCACTTCTGCAGGAAGATTTATTTATGCAATGTTATATGTAAGAATGTTTTGTCTTGTACAGCTGATCAGCCTCAAGATTAAGTTGTTTAAAGTTTATGGAGCTGCTAAGTGTCATTAAAATTTATAATACATCCTTCCTTATAGCTGGATAGAACTTCTAGGTCTGAAATTTGTTCCTGAAGTTTTACTCAGTTCTTTGTAACAACTGTGTTACATTTTCTTTTGGCAATTGACTTATTCTTATTGAATGTAACAAATTGTCAGTGGAAGTTATAAGAATTAGGTCTGATTTACTGAAGAAGCAGTATCTGTTTATATCCTCCTAAGTACTTTTTCAGGACCTTTAAAGTAATCGTTGCAAAATCTTTTGCTTTCAATAATAAACATCTGTATGTAAAACTAAAACTGTATCACTTGACTCGTGTGATTTCTTTCTTTCTCATGGCCTTCTATTTTTCTTTTGGTTAAACTGAATTTAGCAATGTAGTTTTTATAACATGTTTTAACTTATTTTATCCTAAAAATTAAATTACTAGCAAAGCTGACTCCATGTGATTGTTCTAGACTATAGCTCAAAAGTAAATGTTCACCTGCTAAAATTCTATGTAAAGAGAATAGGGAGCAATAAAAGGATCATGTTAACAATCTGTCAGCTAACCCAGCAAACAGAGATGGAAATGTCAGCAGCTTCTCTGCCAGGAGGGATGAATCATTTCTCTCCCTGTCTGGGGAGAATCAGTGAACTGACTTGCCAGACCGTCTGCCCAGAGGTGCTGGCCGAGAGGAGAGAGTCTGCTGACTAAAAGTCTGCTGACTAAGAGGGTAATGGATGCTCACCTATAATGGTTGCTCAGGTGGCACCATAAGCAAATGAACTGCACAACAGAATCAGGGAAGGGTAGAAAGATTAAATCCAAATGTAAGTGAAAAGTAGAATTGTTTCATAGAAAGATGCATGTAATGTAAAGAAGAATCTATTAAGAAATAATGCTGTTCTCATGGTGAAAAGGATTCTGGAATAGGCAGTTCAACTGAATTCCATTATAAGTGTATGAGAGTACAGTTTAACGGAAGGGAAGCTGACTTTTTTTTTTTTAGGACTTCTAATTCATGTTATTTCATTTCAAAGGAGCTTTGACTCTAGTATTATTACTAGAATACTACATAAAATTGCAATAACTCATCTTAAGATTGAGGGATTTAAACAGTGTACAAACCGTATTTATCCCGTGATACTTGCATATAAAAAAAGAGAAGATACTTTTGCATGAGGGAAATGTAGATGGTAATCACATTGCTTCAGTATTCAGTTGGATGAAATAAATAGCACATAAAGTACAATTTTCACTCTTCAATGTTTAAGATCTGAAACTCTTCCTTGATTCTTTTTTATAATCTCAGCATGCCAGCCTTTTTCCTTTTCTTGTAAATGAATATATCAGAATGTGCTTCAGTCTTCCATAAAGATTTCTGTATTACTGTTGGCTGAAGTCAAAGATAGGGGATCTGATCCCTTGTATTAGTAGCGTGTCATTTACATTTATCTTTGTGTATCTGTAATTGACATAGGTAAAATCAGTTTCAGACCATATGCAGGGTTTTTTCCTACAGTACTGATTTTTCATCTCAGAATGTCTTAAGCCCAATCTAATGCCTTGAAGGAGCCTTTAATGTCAATGTGGTTCCTTTGATCAAATGCGTGTTCATGAAAAATGTGGTGTTTGCAAGACTTCTCCTAAAGCTTGCTAGTTTTTGTAGCATCTCTATTTCTAAACTGATTGTGCTCGTTACCATCCACTCTGATTTTACCCAGGCTCAGTTTCAAAGGAACAAGTATGTATTTACACAGCTATTCTCTTCCACCCCTTAAAAATACTGTATATGGAAACACTCAGCATGTGCCTCAGATCAGGAACTCATGTAGTAAAATTTATTAGTATGTTGAATAATTTAAGTGAAAGTTGACGAAGAATAACAACATACCTAATTATGGAGATTTAATTTCCTGTGACTACTATTTTGCATCCTTCATTTTTCATGTATGAGTTATTTATTTTAGGAATGCCATACTCCATGAATGCAGAACATTTAAGCATTTACACTATTGTGCACTTGCCTGTAAGATGCTGGATTTTATCATCAATGTAGTTTGTACACCTTCAGAAATAGTTTGCTAAGGTAATGTGCACTAAGTTCTGACTTCTTTGTCTTTCAGTATCTTTCAGAACATTGATATGTATAAAATACTGTGGTACTTCAGTTTCTGTTGGGAACAGGTACTGTGATTCGTGTTGTCCTTTGACAGTTTTTCCTGTTTCCCTGTGTTTGCCTGGTTTATAAGCTCTTTAGTGAACATCTTGTCTCTTATGTGTACCACTTCTCAGGTTGTAATAAATACCGCATTAATAAATAATAGCAAATCCATCCTGAAATGCATAGTTAAATAATAACAGATGCCAGTATCAAGGAAAAAAATTAAGTGTGAAATAAATTAAAAATAGAACATCGGAAAAAGTTTGCCAATGTAATACTTATTGGAGTTTTAAGTCAACTTTCATGTGAAGTGTTTCTTTGTTGCAAGTTGTGTGGCTCAGTTACATGTCTGGATTTTTAGTAGGTTCTATACTAAGGAACAAAGCAACCTGTATCAATCAGCTCAGACTTGAAAAATTTCCTGCTTGAAGGATGCTCTGTGAAATTACACCTCCCTTACGTGATTTAGGCTTTGAAAGGAATTGCACAACCAAGTCTCCTGAAATGCTTACCTCTACTGTTCTTGTGTGTTTCTGAATGCATTTTAGTATCTGTGATTTGTTCTGCTCTCAGAGAATGCTACTATTATCAATTGTTATTTTGAATTCTAGTGTGACATTGTATTGAGTATTAGCTAATATGTGCATAAGTGTTTTCTTCACAGAAATTCAGGGAAAATAAGAGTTTATTCTATCACAGTTGTTTAAATTTTAATTGCCTTTTTCAAGTAACAAACAAGCTTCAAGCTAAGACTTGCAGATGTTGAAAACTAGGTCATCTTGTTTATGCACAAACTGTGCTTGCTATACTGCAGAGTGATCATCTAAAATAAATAAATTAGAAAGCTAGGATATCTTCATTGCACCCAGCTCATTTTTTTCTTAGTTGTTCAACAATTATTATCCTATTTTTGACTTGTTTGGATTTACTCGAACTCTTGGACACTGAATGAATAATTTCTAAGGAGATTCTTCACTGTAAATGTGACCAATGGACTGAAAGTAAGACTGGTGTTTAACCAGGATTGATCTAGTTGCCTTTATAGGGCAACTTTTCTCAGGGCTGGTCATTTTGTGAAAAGAACAAGATCATGCTTTAACTTTATATCATCTTTTCAACCATGAGATTCATTCAAATCATGATGACATAAGTGTTTCCTTCCCTTGCCTCATGTTAGTCATGCCATATCCCCTCAGTTCCGTTTATTGAAGCTATTTAAAACATTGCTTCACTGAAAAATTATTATAAAAGATTTGCAGAGATGGTAGGGCAAGATTAAGAACCTTCTATTTTTCACTGGGTGACTGAGCTTTTAACAATGTTTTCTTCATGGTAAACAAATCTACCTCTTTTTTTTTTTTTTAACAAAAACAAAAAAAACCACCTCCTTTAAAACTAAATACCTTGAAATTGTAAAGTGTGCATTCTCCTGTTCTCAGATGAAATGTTTCCATTTAATAGTGTAGGTAAATAATTTGCATTTTTTTTTTATGCTGCTGCTTTCCCTTTTCTTTGTAGACTGGGCTCTTTTATTCTACTACATGGTTGACATTGTTACTGAAACTTTCCCTCCTCTGCCCCATTTCACCATGTGGGAAGAAATGACATTTCTTAGTCGTCTTATTCATCACTTCTTTACAGAACAAGACACTTTACAAAGTAAAGCTTAAAGTTTGAGACAATGAGCACATTCAATAGTAGTCATGTGACTCAACTGTCCATGGATTAAAGCAGAGTTTAACCCTGAGAAGCATTTTATCAAAGTTTCAATCTGTGGTATCCTTTATCCATGTATGTTCAAATCTCAGTTACATCACTTCAGTAACTGCAGTATGCTCAGTAAAAATACAAAACAAGAAACTGGGTAGGATATGTAAAGCAGGGTGATGATATCTATCTTCTCTCCTGAATGTTTAGAGCAAGTATAGAGAAGTTTTGGTAATACTGATGTATGCATTACCTACCAGATGCTAGGTTGGATTTGTAGATACAGGTGATACCATTCCTTGGAACAGTTCATTTGGCACTGCAGCATTCAGTCACACAACAGATGGAAACAGCGAACTTCATAACTGAGTACAGTTGAGAGTAATTGGCTTATATGAGAAAGGAGATGGTTTGTTCCTGTGGAGCAAAGGTGAATGTGGGGGCAAGCTAAGCAGAGGAGAGGTTCCAAGGTGATCGTTTGTTTGAGGGGAGCGATAGTTAATTTGTAGCCTGAGAGGAAAAAGAATATCTTTCAATTACAGTCAATTGAAAAACCAGAAATAACTTAGCTTGACCTTGAAATTCTGTCTCTGGAATTTGAGTTTGGAAGGAAAACAAAGCAGAGCATACCTTAGTGAAAAATGTACTTAAGTTTACTCAATTTGTAACTAAGTAAATGTGAGATGAGACTTACAGTTCATTTATCTGAAGCATCTTTTCCAACCTTGTGTGCTTTTTTTTTTTTTTTTTCCAGGTAGCCTGTTCAACATTAGTCTTGTGGATTTAGTTTTATTTTACTGTTCTGGTAGACATGTTCTTGATGGCATCTTTTAATGCAGTTGACTTGGTTCAGTGAATATGTATTTTGCATGTGTGTCACACAGACTCTTGAAGTAGCTTGAAATCAAAGTACTTAATTATTAAGACATACTGTATTATGCATAGTACAGTAATTTCAACTGCCGCTTCCATTTGCAGCAGTTGGAGCTAGCTAACCATGTGAACCATCTTGGTTTTTAATTTCCAGCTGAAGTGGTATTGTTTTGATGCTGCTTCTCAGATTTTATTGGTTTTGGAAAGCTTTTTCATAGAAAGTAATTTTTGTAACAGTATTATCTATTACTTTCATCCATTTTTCCCCTAGCAGACTTTTAAAATAAATTGCTGATTTCGTGTGCCAGATTCTACATCACTGTCTCTGGAATATCTCTCCAATATTTAATACAACTGTTTAGAAGAGAAATCTGATACTGTTGTAGCTCATTAGTACCTACTGATCAAAATGCATTTTTGAGGTGTACAGTGTAACTTGTGCACTGGCTCAATAATATCTGAAAAAGAAAAAATATATACTGAAGGTAGTGCACTGTTACTTGGGAGGTTATTTCCTGCCTTTGAACTCTTATGATACTCAACTTGCTACCTGCTTCTCATGACATCTGTCTCTTGCTAAATGTGTTGCCTTATCTGTAGAAGTCACTCTTGACAGGTGCGGTCTGCCCTGCCCCTAAACACCGTGGAACTATGCCCATAGTTTCTGATGGTAGGTACAAGATGTGCTCATGTGGAGGAGGCAGGGATCAGGCTATAGGTTTGGATGAAATTGACCATTGGGAAATACCCATTTAACTCTAGTAATTAGACCTCAAAGAGACCTGATAGTGGCCTTTCAGTACTGAAGGAGTTCCTCGGGAAAGCTGAGGAGAGATGTTTTATAAGAGCATGTAGCAACTGGGCAAGGGGAGATGGCTTTAAACTGGAAGAGTTTAGACTAGATATTAGGAAAAAATTCATTATTGTGAGGATGGTGAGACACTGGAGGAGGCTGCCTGAGGAGGGACTGGATGCTCCTTTCCTTGAGGCGTTCAAGGCTAGACTGGATGGAGCTTTGAGCAACCTGGTCTAGTGGGATGTGTCCCTGCCTATGGCAGAGGGGTTGGAACTAGATGATGATCTTAAAGGTTTCTTTCAACTCAAAGCATTCTGTGATTCTATAAAATGTTGCTCTGCTGTTACTTGAAAAATAAATTAATCCTTTCAAGAGGGTGACAGATGAACAGAGTTTAGACAAAGTGGTTATGCTGATCCTGAAAAAGACTGTAGATGTTCTGGGCTTTGCTTTGCTTAAAAGCACTTTTTATTTCAGTTTTAAAACTACCTAAATAGTAGCTAAATATTTTGACTGATGTATGAAACCAGTATCTTACATGTTATGGTTTGATAAGAGACTCCTATCTGATATTGGTATTGATAGCTTGAGGACAAAACAATGCATAGCAGAAGTGGTGGTAAGGGTAGACTAACCAGCTGCAGTTGCCGTATGTTTGCTGCCTTTTCTGTTTTTTTTGTTTTTTTTTTTAATGACTTGGCTTCTAGGTAGAGACAAAGATATTCAGTTTGTAGTGCATTACAAATATGTCATAGTTTACTACACTAACACTTAAAGTTTGTGTAAGACTTATTAGTATGTAAAGCTGATTAGCCCATAATCATATGTTATTTTCATATGGAATCAGTTTAACTTGTGTTTGCTTGATTGAGAATACACTGTGGTACTTGGCCTGTAGATCTGATAGTTCAGTGGAAAACAAAATGGATTGTCTGATCTGCTGTTATGTTTTCTGAACAGTTAATGTCTTTTAATTCTGATTCTACATATGTGACAGTTTTCTACTGTTCTTTATTATATTCTTGCAGACTGTCCAGGTTCAGTGTGTTGCACATCTTTCATTAAGAAATCTTTTATTGTCTGGTCTTATTACAGAGACAGTATGCAAAAATGAGATGCTACTTTACTGGTTGTAAATTGTGTAGTAGGTACTAAAAAAGTGGTGTACTGTGGTATATGTCCACAAGATGGCAGATTAACATATGTGACCTTCGGCATTTGCTGAATTCTGTTTTCAGACATGAAATCTGAATATTTACGCTAGAAAGCCTCTGTCTGGCTTTTGAATGGCATGTGTTGGAAAGAGTTCCCATAAACAGAGTACATAGGCATCTCACTACTGTGTAATGGTAAGGTCTAGTCAGAACTGAGCTAAAAATGTACCTGAGCACTGAACCACCCTTTTCATTCTTCCTAGTGTCTTCCAAATAGTATAGTAGACAAAGCTTTGATGACAAATCAAGTTTTTTTACTTTTTACAAAAGGTGTTGTAAAGATGGAAGAACAACTTTCACACTGTCTTTTGTGCTGAAGAAAGCCTCCCAGGCTGATGGGAAAGCCAGCAAACATTAAAAATAAATTTTTAAGATCCCTAGTTCAGTAACTCATTCTCATTTAGGGAACTGCAGAGCCAACCCAATTCATCAGAACAACCTCTGGAAAATCTGCACATGGAGATAACTCTAAACCATTCTCTTTCTTTAAAGGCAGTGAGAATTCAGTTGTCCTTACCCTTCACACACATTTCAGGTGGCCAATTGAACAGTGGGAATCCCTACCAGCCTGCTGCTTTTTCCTAGGGAAATCTGGTGTGCTTGGATGAGAAGAGGAAGGGGATAATTGCAGTCTTGCCAGTTTAAGGTCAGGCTAAGGTAGGAATGTGGACCCACATCTGATAGGTGTAAGGTGCTGCTGCCTTTCAGAGTGTGCACACAACATGAGACATGTCCTAGATATCTGGGATAAGAAGGAGGAGTTTCTCTGCTCCTGTTCTGTTAAGGCTGTCTCCTGTCTGTGTTGGTAAGCATTTGGCCTACCTATTTACATTATTTATACTGTTTACTTCTTTCCTTTCTTAAGTGGCACCATGACAATAGTTCAGTCAGTTTCTTTGTGATTTTTGGTCAGCTGCTCTTTGGAACCTAAGCTGCCAAAATACTGCAGTCTGGATTGGTTTAACTGCAGACAAACGGCATTCAGTAAGCTGCATGCATTTGTACTGGAATAAAAGCAATGCATAACAACAATTGCAGCTCTCTGTGAAATCTGTGTCTATAATGCCTGCATTTTAGGCTGTTTAGACATACAGCATCCCTTTTATGATTTTGTACTCAAAAATGCATTTTGAACAACTTGAAAATGTCATTCTTTTAAATTTCCAAGCCACTGTTTGTTGACTCATTTTTATAAGTATTAATATAATCTGGAACTTTCTTCAGATTTTATACTTTGAAAACTGTTTTCTTTGGTTTCCACTAGGATCAGGCTGACAATGTGTGGCCTTGCTCAGCAGCAGCAGAACAAATCTCTGCATTCTGGCTGCTTGTCTCACTGCAGGCAGGCAGGTGGTGATGTCCTGTCACCATGCCGACACACAGTCCTCAGGGGACTCTGGTAAAATGATAGTGGGGAAGGGCACTGAGATGGACTCCAGGCTGGGGGATCTTTTGTATGGGTTGCACTAGATTACGTGCCTACCCAGTCACATGAGCATGTGCTGCTTAAATGCAACAGTCAGAATACATCACTGCAGACAGCACGCAGCGACTGCTCACATTTAGCATTTAAAGTCATTGCATGGATCAGAAAGATGAAAGGGCTATTTTTCACACAGCATGAGCTTCTGCATTGTGTTTATCACAGAACTTCCCTGTGAGGCACTTCAGAAACGTAGATATACATGTATTGAGGGGAGAGCAGGTGAATGGGCAGCAGCTAGTGCAGCGGTTCAAGCGGGATGGAGAGGTTCTGTGGCTGTAAGCATGTCTCTGGACAAAGAGTAGACATGTTAAGGTGGGAAATGTTAATGGGAATAAACAGGTAAAATCCTTCAGCTCTGTGACTTCCTTTTGTATGTCCCAGGAACTTAGGTAGGTAGAATTAAGAAGGCGGAAGGTACTTAGCACATATGAACTGCCAACTTTCTACTGTGAAAAGAGTAGATTCCAATAGAATTCTCAGTGGTTACACATGGTTTGACTTTGTCCTATCTGAAAAATGGGATTGTCTTTGGTTTCAAGAGTGGCTCAGGAAGTACAGCCTTGTGACTTCCCAGTGTTTTCACTCTACATGCCATGCCATGACATGCGATGCCATCCAATGGGCCCTGGACACATTTGAGGACTAGGCCCATGTAAACATGACTTTCAATAAGGTCAAGTTCAAGTGGTGTACTTAGGTTGGGGCAACCCCAGATATGTATACAGACTGGAAGAAGAACTCATTGAGAGCACACTTGAAGAGAAGGACTTCTGGGGTCCATCCTGATGTATGGAAAACTGGGCACGAGCAAGTGGTGTGCACTTGCAGCCTAGAAGGCCAGTAATACCCTGGGTTGCATCATAAGAGGAGTGGGGCCAGCAGGATGAGGGAAGTAATTTTCTCTCCCTGCTCTCATGAGACCCCACCTAGAGTACTGCATCCAGTACCCCCAATGCAAGAAGAATGTTGAGCTGTTGGAGTGGTCCTGAGAAGGGCCATGGAGATTATTAGAATGCTGGAGCACTTCTCTTATGAAGAAAGATTGAGGAAGTTGGGCTTGTTTATCTTGGAGAAGAGAAGGCTCTAGGGAGATGACGTTGCAGCTGTCCCAGTACCTCCTGGAAGCTTATAAGCATCATAAGACAATTTTAAATGGTCTGATAGTAGTAGGACAGGTAGAAATAGTTTTAAATTACAACCAGAAAGGCTTAGATATTAGGAGGGATTTTTTTATTTTTTTATTTTTTTTTACAGAGGATGGTAAAGCACAGAAACAGCTTGCTCAGGAAGGTTGTGAATGTGCCCCATTCCTGGAGGAGTTCACAGCTAGGTTGGGTAGGACCCTCGGCAGCCTGACTAGTGGATGGCAGACCTGCCCGTGGCAGAGTGTTGGAACTAGATGATCTTTAAGCTCCTTCCAACTCAAGTGTTCTGTGATTATTTAATGATTTTAGGCTCCTCTTCTGTGGCATCTCCTGTCCCAACCTTTTCTGAACTTCTGAGATGGGCTGAGAAGGCAGCAGGAGCTGGCACTGTTACATGCTTCTTGTCTCTTCAGTGTTGCTCTGCCCACTGCTAGCACTGCAACCTTTGCAATAGAACAGATAAGAGTCTCTGCTGCTGGAACAATTTAATGCATGGTTAAAAAGAGCTAAATAATACAGACTAAAAACTGATTAAGAACTGTCAGCCCTGAAGAGACAGGGCAAACAAAATGAAAGCTAGCCATGTGATTCAGAAGAGATGTTGGTTATTGTTTGTTGCTGTTCATGTGATTGAAATTTTAAGGATTATGCAGCTATTGCTTTGTGTCTACAGAGGTGGCCAGCAGGGACAGGGAGGTGATTGTCCCTTTTATTCTGCTCTTGGAGTACTGTGTTCAGGACTGGAGTACAAGACAAAACTATTGGAGAGGGTCCAGAAGAGAGCCATGAAGATGATCAGGGGGCTGGAGCACCTCCCCTACGAAGACACGCTGAGGGAACTGGGCTTGTTCAGCCTGGAGAAAAGAAGGCTGCGGGATGATCTCATTGTAGCCCTTCAGTACCTAAAGGGAGCCTATAAACAGGAGGGGAATCAACTCTTTCAAAGGGTAGATAACAGCAGGACAAGGAGAAATGGTTTTAAATTGAGGGAGGGAAGATTTAGGTTGGATGTCAGGGGGAAGCTCTTTACTAGGAGAGTGGTGAGGTGCTGGAACATGATGCTTGGGGAGGGTGTGAATGCCCCATCCCTGGACGTGTTCAAGGCTAGATTGGATGGGGTCCTGGGCAGCCTGGTCTAGTATTAAATGGGGAGGTTGGAGGCCCTGCATAAGGTAGGGGGGTTGGAGATTCAAGATCCTTGCAGTCCCTTCCAACCCAGGCCATTCTGTGATTCTATATTTAAAACTTGAAGACATGAAGTTGAAGAAGTTTGTGATTTGTGATGTTACTAAGATTGACTGTTAGAGGACTGAGACTGCAGTACATCCAGGGATGCTGTATGTTCATAGGTAGTAGGAAGGTCGTCCTGATTCAGATTTCTTAATGAAGGCAGGTGAGCGTCAGGAGGAGAGGAAGAGGAGAGTAAGGATGGGAAGAAATCGTGACTTTTCAATAGAGAATTAATTGGAGAGTTCTGGCTAAATGGAAGAAAAGCATCCAGTTAGTACTGCCTGAATTTTTTCATTAAGTCCCTATAGTGAGTGAATGAGTGTTACCACCTGGATCTCAGCTTCCTAAAGGATTATGCATGTAGTTCCAGCACTGCAGAGTGCAGCAACAGAAAGTTGCAGACAGTTGTTCATCTTTGTACTTCACATGCAGCTGTTCCTTCAGTCTGCAGCTTGCTCTTCATAATTTAGAAACTGAAAGCAGCAGTGACCTAGAAAATACAGAAATATCATTTTAGTGTAAAATATTTACAATCTTTAGCTTCTGCTAGGCAAATTATGCAGAAAAATGAACTGGGGGCAGCCATGCTGGCAACCTTCTTTTACTTCTGAAGTTGTCATTTACATATTCTAACTGAAGTGCAACATACAGCGTTCTTGTGTATATGTACATTGTGTGTATTAAAAGAACTGCTAGAACAGGAAATACAGGTTTGAAAAATCACTTTGAAAAGCTACTTGCTCAGTTAGCAGACTGCCTTGCGTGCTTTATTTACAATTATGTACCATGAATTGTCTAACTAGAAAACATTACTACTTCTCAGTATATTCTAAGACTGCTAAAACAATGGGAAGCTTTAGATTTTAGGTACCTGCTACATTTTAGGACTTTTTCTTGTATATCAATCATTAAGAAATGTAAGGTGTCAGCATCAGAGTTCTGCTGAACTTAGTTCACAGTATGCAAATATCTGCAATGATGCTGGGTCTGGAAACTGAGAAATCCTCTATAGAGCTGTCCACTGAAGTGCCTCTTAAGGCTCTTTGCACCCTGTACATTCCCATGTATATGGCAAGTTGGGTATTGCTTGGTGTCTTCAGTTGGAACTTAGAATCACAGAATTGCTCAGGTTGGGAAGGACTTTAAAGATCATCAAGTCCAACCACAACATAACCATACTACCCTAACTCTAACAGCCCACTGCTAAATCATGTCCCTGAGTACCACATCCAAATGTTTTTTTTTTAAACACATCCAGCAATGGGGACTCAACCACCTCCTTGGGGAGCCTATTCCAGTGCTTAACAACCCTTTCTATAAAGAAATTGTTCCTGATATCCAACCTAAACTTACCCTGGCACAACTTGAGGCCATTTCCATTTGTCCTGTCACAGTGAGAAGAGATCAACCCTGCTCTTGCTGTGAGTACCTTTTAGATATTGGAAGAGAACAATAAGGTCTCCCCTCTGCCTCTTTTTCCTTGGACTAAACAGCCCCAGTTCCTTCAGTTGCTCCTCATGGTGCATATTCTCCAAGCCTTTCACCAGCCTTGCTGCCCTGGTCTGGCACATCCATGTAGTTTCTGTACTCCGGTGCTCAAAAGTGAACACAGTGCTTGAGGTGAGCCTCACCAATACTGAGTACAGGGGCAGGATCACTTCCCTAGTCCTGCTCACCATAGCATTCCTGATACAAGCCAGGATGCCCTTGGCCTTCTTGGCCACCTGGGCACACTGCTGGCTCATGTTCAGCTGACTGTCCATCAGTACACCAATGTCACTTTGTGTGTCAGGCAGCTTTCCAGCCACTCCTCCTCAAGCCTGTAGGGTTGCCTGGGGTGGTTGTGACTAAAATGCAGGACCTGACACTTGGCCCTATAAAAACTCATACAGTTTGTTTACCTTTGCAACTTGAAAATTTTCACTGGGTATATTAGAAACACAGAGGGGCCTAGGTGGGAGTAACTGGGCAGGGAACTGAAATACCACTGTTGTTTTCCTTTTTTGCTACTACATAAATTGGATGAACCAGGTAATTATTTGTCATTCAAGAAGGGAGAGAGCATGCTAAATGGAGCAGTTACAGGTTCTTACATCTAAAATATGTAACTGAAAATATGTGTAAATTCAGTATTTAAAAATACAGACTAGGGGTTAAAATGTTGCACTATGATGTGATGATGTTAACAGAAATGTAAAAATTATTGCTTGTCCTTGTTTCTGCACAAACTCTGCAGCACATAAATTAAGGATGTGACTGGTGCAGATGGGAGATGTTAGTAACATCCTTTCTACACAGCACACATTCATGGAAGTAGCATATGCTATGCCAGTTCTGTCCCCTGTCACTTTCAGAGTTTTAAAAGAATGTGCTGTTCCCTGGAGTTGCAGACAGCAAAATTCTATCCAAAGAATAAATGTAACCAATGATATGCATCCCACATGTTAAGATCTGACTGCCAATTAAAGCTACCATCCTTTTTTCTTCTGTATCTTTCTGTGCTTGCGTTTTATTTAATATTAGTTAAAAGGGAATTTATTTAGCTTTCTCATTGCATGCTTTCACATGCTTCTTATCTTCCTCTTATTTGCTTGAAGAGGTAGGATGAGGCCTTCAGTGTTCAGCAGAGACAAGAAGCTGTTATTTTTTTCTAGGTCAGTCAATTTCTTTCCTTAGATCTGAGCTGGGATCTCTGAAGTGTATACCAAACTGAGCTTCCTGCAGTCATAAAACTGGATCTGCCACTGTCATTCCCCTGTAACAGAAATGAGAAAAATGGTAATAAGTGTAAATTTTTGTGACTGTCAGTTCTAGTTTTTCTGGGGGGAAAAACACCTAATAATGCAACCACTTAGAGTTTTTGTATGAAATAATTAGGAAATGTGTGTGTTAGCTTTGAATATTGCTACCCGTATGTGGCATGTTGCTAAAATGCTTTTTTTGGTTTGCTGAGCTGGGTATCACAGCACTAGACTAAGGGAAAAACCAGCATGACCCACTTTGACTTAAGATGGCCAGTTTTACTCATTACGGCTGTACTTTGCTTTTATTTTGCTCTAAGCACATACCTGGGGTAAACTTTCTGATAGTAAACCCCAATGTTTTTACATTAGGAGACTGGTGGGTAGGATGTTTGCAGGCCATGTACAGGTTGTAATAAGAGTTTTAGAATAAAGAGTAAATAACATGATACTGAAGTTCTTGATGTTTATAGTTTAGTTAAAAAACAATTAAAGCAGGAATGCCAAGTCCATGTAAGGACTAGAAAATTCTTTTTGTATTTTTTTTTTGAAATATGTATTTCTGATAAGAACAAAGAATGCCTTTCAGGGATAATACCATTTTTTCCCTTCTTTCTGAATGTAGATTATGAGAAAAACATTACATGGCTTTTATTATCCAGGAAATGTACTTGAAGCGAAGAATGCTTGGGAGCGGATGCCTGCTTTACTGCTATAAATTGTTCATGATACGTCTTTTCTTATATGCATCAAACATAGCACTTGCTGCAGAGATGCATGTGACTTGTCTTCTCTCCTGGGAAATGGTAATTGGCTTCAGTTTACTTAGGCTACTGCAGCACAATTTATTTTCCTAGCTTAGCTGAGGTTCATATTACAGCATATTTTTTCTTTGAGAGTGAATTATTTAAT
Source organism: Lagopus leucura (assembly GCF_019238085.1). Lineage (NCBI taxonomy): Eukaryota > Metazoa > Chordata > Aves > Galliformes > Phasianidae > Lagopus > Lagopus leucura. Next base: position 2,059,956 of record NW_024962267.1, read on the forward strand.
TTGTAAAGCGATGGAGAGTGTGCACTGCGTTACAAAGACAGAACGCATCTCTGCTCTGTGGTATTTAGTGGAAATAGATCAAAGTACTTGACTATCGTCCTTATCTTTCCTTGTTAAATTGTACATGAGCTAATCATAGTCTTTTAAAAAACATCCATTATAACCGACTTAGTAATCTGACTGATGAACTGTGGTTACTATTTGCTTTGTCTGTTTATAATAAATTATTTCTGTGGTTTTCTGCCTTGGTCACATGGTGTTATTTCTGTTTTCCAAGTGGATAACATTATTCAAACAAGCAGCGAGTAGCAAACAAATGAAAACATTTTAATTATGGATATTTCCTGTTAGTTAAGTGATTTTTCTTCCCGCTTGTATTTCCTTATAGTTTTTCAAAGGTATCTCTCTAGAAGAGCTATAGAGATAAACATAGTAATTGCAATAAATGGCCTTTTAAAGAGATCTGAGGACTTCAGTTGAAATATATTCACACAACTGTAGTGATTCATATAATGGCATAACGTACCATGCTGGAGATAAGCCCTCTGAGCAAGGGCTTTATTGATTTTATTACCGCCCAACATAATTTTACCTTCTGAATGATTGGTTAAGATACATATCTTAAGCAAATACAATACCATATGCAGCTCATGAGTTCTAAGAAATACTGCGTATTCACAGCTTCCATTAATCGATGAGTTAGTTTCACGATACTACTTTTGCCACTGCACCTTCAGCTTTCATCCTTTGATAATACTTCAGTGCTGAATTAGCTTCAGTTAATTCTGCAAGCTCATTACTCTTTTATGACAGTGCACACGTTAGCAGTGCCTCACACAAGCTAATGCAGCAGTAAGACTTCTGGGAACATTAGCTTGGGAATAGCAATAAGCTATGCTGTCCTGTGAATTAATTTGAATTGTACCGAATAAAGATATGTCTCTTTTCTGGGCATCCATGTGGAAATTTTTTAATCTAAAAACTCATTAAAGAAAAGAGCAAGTAATCAGCATACACTACAGGAATGACCAGGCTCTACTGTCTATATTACTAATACTTTCATTGTGACAGATAAGAGGTTTAATACATAGTGGAAAGCATTATGTCTGCAGTTGTATACCTTAAAATTCAGCTGTTCATGGACAAGGGCTGGTACAGTCATACAGTAAGGATTTTGCTAGCCAAAAGGAATCCTTACTTGCTAACTGGAAACTGTGGAGAAAACCATAAGCTCAAAGCGGTAGGAATATTAAGTCATATTTGATTGGAATGACCTTTGCTACTGTTTGGCCTAGTAGCATGTAGGTGGTTCTTTCCAGTATTTTTTCTGTTCAAATGCTCTGAAAGCATAGGGGGGTGTGTGTGATGTGAGATATAAAATATACAAACTGTCTATTGATTTCTGTGGAAAAAGAAAGAAGGGACAGAAAGTGGTCACAGAAGAAGTGCAGGGTAATTAGGGGGATATACCTGCCCTCAAAGCAAAGCAAGCTGTCTTCCAGTCCAGGTTAAAGCAAGTCTTTAAGGCATTGCCGCAAGCTGAAAGCACTGTCAGTGGTCTCCTGCATAAATTGTGTACTAACGAAGCAGAGCAAGCAGTCTTGCAGAGTTCTGTAAGAGATTCTAAGTTTATGAATGTTCTTACTGTTAATTTTTAATTTCAAATTTGTAATATTGTTTCTCATGAACTATATTGTTTTGCCCTTGAAAAACATCAAAACAACCATTTCATTCCAATGTTACTGTTTAAGATCCTACATAATTGCTATTAACATTTTTTTTACGTGATCTTTTTTATGTTGTCTCCTTGTGTGACCATGTATTATGGTGTTTATAGCTTTCTACTATTACTGGAATAAAAGGAATCACTGCACAATTAAAACTTTTACCTGTTTCAGTTATGCTCTTTGGCTAAATGTTAGGCAAGACTCACAAAAGAGCTTTGGTGGAAAGCAATATGTACATATCTGTACCTCAAAAATAGTAGGCAACTTTGGTAAATGCAGTATGGCTTATTGAAACAATACCTCAGATACTGAGCAATGCCTTCATTGTTGGGAAGAATTCTTGAGGCTTGACTGAAAGGCTCTTGGCAGGATGTGTAGATGTCCTGTGTTATCCTCAAGCAATGTCAGTGGCAAAGAAGCAGACATAATGGAGTGTAGTTAAATTTGTTTGTTTTTTTTTTTTCCTAAATTGCTTTATGTGAAAAAAGTATTTGAAAAATAAGGTATTTAGATCTAGTGATAAGGAATATATTATTATTAGTTATATAGCCAGCTTTTATCTTTTGTTACTCAACAAAAGAACAGAGACAAATACAATAAAAAATGAGATCTTTATTTTTTGGCTCATTTGTTATATTTTTATGTTGTTTATGATGATAACAGATTCCTGCATGCATTTCACCAACACATTACAAGTCAGAAGCATTAGTAAAAGAAATATCATACATTTAATGTTAGCTTGTGTATGAAATGCAAAGTGTCCTGCTGTCCTTGATTATACAAATGTGCCATTTTATTCTTGAGAAATATTGTGGGTCCTATTTGTAGAGGTCTAGTGCAGTGTGATTCAAAAAGAATAAGAATAGTCTATGTAAACAGATACTGCAAAATAGCAAGGATTTCATGAACAATGAGACTATCTTGGAACTTCTGATGTGATCAGCACTGGTAATTCACACATTTCCCTAGTACTTTCTTTGCTATGTCCAGTTACCAGATAAACTATTTGGAAACAATAAGCTGGGTTCCAGATTTACACAATTTACTTCACATTGAAATATATGCAAATATAATATTAAAACATGATAGTCTACAAATGCATCTTATGGTATGATTTCAGTTTGAAATTACTGTGGCTAGAAAGTAAACTGAGTGAATGAGGAAAGAAATATAAGAAACAGTGATCTAAACTTGAAGACACTCTTCTTATATACAAAACTGTTGCCAAATGGTATTTCTTTACAATATTTATATATGCTAACCACATTTTCAAAGGTTAAACAGTTTGAAATATGACCTGTACAGTCTGATTCTACACAACATAGTAGCGAGTTCAAATTTAGAATGCAAAACTAAAAAAGCTCGTCAATAGCTGCAAACTATTGCTTAATGATTTGAAAGAACGAGGTCTGGTTGGACAACTTTATTCAACTCACCACTGACATATGGCTTCCTACATTGGAGGCAGTGGAAGGAGCAAGATACAGCAGCAAAAGCATTGACATGCATCAGTGATGCTCTCCAAACTATCTATAATGACACAGAATACAAAATGTTCTGTTGAGCTTTTGCAAATTACCCACACTGTGGTACATATCTGATGCAATTCAGTGTGGCAAAGCCATTTAGTTCTGTGCTCAAATGTGTATGGCAATATGCCGTTAGTATTTACATAGCAAAAGATATTTATGGGATGTTGGCCTTAATGAGAGAACAGAGTAACTAAATAATAATCCAGGAAAAAAGCTTAAAAACTGCTTAAAAAAAAAAAAAGAAAAAAGACTCCCAAGTATATTTTGGTGAAGCTATTTTTTCTAGTGTAGAAACCATACAATATTTTTTTTTAGCTGTGAATATTTTCACACAGTAACTTTTTCATGCTTAATGATTCGCATAAAAATAAGTCATTGCAAATTCCTCTAACTTAGAGGAGACTTTCTAGGCACATTAATCTGGATGTACATAGTCTAGATGCATCCATACACATAGTCAGGATGCCTCAAATTAAAAAGCAACCCTAAAACATGGAAGTTCTTAAAATCTTTAGCTTTGTGCAATGTCATATTTTTATTTGGGCATGACTGGTAATCGTAACATGCCTATGCAAATCACTTGCATCTGTATGTTATAGAGAATCTGAGAGTAGAACACTTGGTCCTCATACCTCTTTCCCCAACATAAAACCCTTTTACAAAAATAGTCACATATAATAGTAAACAACCTGTGAATTAAAAAATGATACACTAATACCAGTTTTGTAAAAATATGACAGATGTAGCCATTGAATTACAAACAGTGAATAGAAGTACTGTTCTACATGTTCTGCAATATGTGAAACACAAAAAACTATAGCTTTGCACGTATTTCAAGCTCCCTGTTCTCTGTGGAGCCACTTTATCCCTCACTCTTAGCAGTGTCAGCTGTAGTGAAAACAGTAACCTCTTGTCAGGTTTGTTACTCTGGTTCAGAGAGTCACAGTTTGATGATGAAGGTTGACTGTTTTGTTATAGGCACTGACCTTATATATATAATGTATATATATGCACACACACGCGCGCACACACACACACACATGTATACATAAAAACTGTCAGTTTGGCATAAACCTCCTGCAGGAGTCCAGTTGATGCTTCATTCTCAAAGACTGTAAACAAGCTGTCCCACAAGCAGAATTCTTACATTTTCACTTTTTATTTTCCCTGACATCTTTACCTTTGTAGTTCTTTTCTGCTTTGTCTTTCTCGTATTTTTCTTTATCTGGCTTTGTTACACTGTCATACGATGGTGGGGAAGTTGTAGAGGAACTCTCATCTGTTTTCTCTGGAGTGGAGTTCCCATTTAGTTTATCAATAATTGTCTCTTTTATAACAAGTCCATCTCCTTCTTTGTTTTTATTTTTGTTATATATACTGGATACTTTTTTAACCTTTAGCTTTAAAAGGTAACGCCTGTAAGCACGCTGAATAATGAGAGCAGATACCTCCTCCTGTTTCCTTTTTAATGTGGTTGTGATTGGTTCATAGGAGACTTTGGAAGGATTGGCTGCCATAAATCGGTCTTCCATCTGTATTCTGAGGGCATCCATCTCCCCACTTTCCCCTAACACACGCTTTGTGAAAGCAAACAGGATGTCGAGGCAGTGAATTCTGTCACCGCTTACCATGGGCAGATCCATTGCAATCAGCTGGACCTTGTTTGGTTTTGCTATGAGAAGAGGAGGATCTAACGAAGCTGCAAAATCTGATAGTTTACTGTATTCTATGAACTGTGTTGCATCTGGATCAAACTTCTCCCAGACTTCATAGAACATCTCAAAGTCATCCTCGCTCAAGGGCTCGGCACTTTCTTCAGTTGCAACACTGAAGTTCTCCAGAATGACAGCAATGTACATGTTCACCACCACCAGAAAGGATATGATGATGTAGCTGACAAAGAAGAAAATCCCAACCGAAGGGTTGCCACAGTCACCTTTAACAGAGCTCCCTGGGTGATCTTTATGAGGGTCACAGTCTGGCTCCCCACTGTTAAGAATTGGGGCTAACAAGCCATCCCAGCCAGCAGATGTGGTAATTTGAAATAGGCAGATCATGCTGTTGCCAAATGTTTCAAAGTTGAACATGTCATCAATTCCAACTTCCCTCTTAACGTAGGCAAAGTTGGACATGCCAAATATGGCATAGATAAACATGACCAAGAAGAGCAGCAGGCCAATGTTGAACAAAGCAGGAAGAGACATCATCAGAGCAAAAAGCAGAGTGCGGATTCCCTTTGCGCCTTTAATGAGACGCAGGATGCGACCTATTCTGGCAAGTCGGATGACTCGGAACAAAGTAGGGGACACAAAATACTTTTCAATCATCTCAGCTAAGAACATACCTAGAGAAGAAAAAAAAGAGTGCATAAAATAACAATTTATTCATTCATTAATTAAGGAAACATTTGTTTCTTGCTGTCTTGAAAACAATCAGTGTAGGAAGTCTCTGCTTTTTTATTTTTAGAAATGTAAGGTGATGTCAGAATTCCTAGAAAAGTTAGTTATTGCAGAATATCATACAAGTTTTTTACTTTTTATTTAAAAGAATTATAATAGTACTGTGTTCTCCTTATATTGATATGATATCTAAGAAGGGAAATAAGCAAAAGAAAGAAGTTATTTTACGACAAGGCAGTTTAGTGTCTGAGTTCCACTTTGTTCTAAAAAGGCCAGAAAGAGAAGTTTTTCTTAGATATGATTAGTTCTTGATGATGAGCCTAGTGCTTTCTTTTATGAAAGAATATATTGGCTTAACTTACGCAACTGAGGATCTGCACTGTATGCAGGAAATTTCAACATTTAACATATTTTATGCTATAAAGTATAGAGATCAATCAAATTGTATAGAAAACAGAAAAATTCATATTCTTGAAACAGCTGCTCTCTTTTCTGCCCACTAGTTCTTTCTTGAAAGGGAATTGCTCTTACCTACTATGGAGAGAATCACAACCACAAAATCAAAAATATTCCAGCCTATAGTGAAATAGTAATGGCGAAGTGAAATCAATTTGAGGACAAATTCTCCAGTGAAAAGGATAATGAACACCAGGTTAATCCGGGACAAAATTGTTTCCATTTCCTTACTCTGGTCATCTGTTTCTACCATCATCGTGACCATATTAAGGCAGATAAGTATCATGATGCTGATGTCAAATACTTGTTTGGTGACAAAATCAAAGACCATGCCTTGGAATTTGTTCTGCAAAAACAAAGACAGAATACTCCTTATACTCTGAAAATATTTGCTTTCAGAAATGTCAAATGGGAAACGAGTTCCTGCAAGATCTTGGGAGTGCAAGATCCATTCATAATATATCTGTTAAATTTACACCTAGTCCTTGTTGGATTTTGTCTAGGCCTTATATAGTGGATGAAGAAATGTACCACTGTTGACTGTTGGAATAGAAAGAGAAGCATTGAAATGATAATAACAATTTGTGATTGGTATTAATTGTGAAATGATAACACCAAAATTGATAATATTAGTATAAAAAAGGTGGCATGACTTGATACCAGATAAGCACCCACCAAATAGAAACTCATTTTCTGATTCTTATCCATAGCTGGCTTTAGAATACCAAACCCTGGCGATCTATGTTAGATTAGCTGTGCTTGGTGAGGTTGCTGGACAGATGAAGTTGCATGTCTCAAACACTCCATGACTCCATGACATCCTTGTTTTCCTTTATTACTTAGCTAATTATTTATGGCTATATGCTTCTCCTTGGAGAGTTCACCACCCAGTGAACAAAGTGCAACAAGTGTTTTCCTTTCCAAATTCCGTAGAATTTCAGGAAATAGCAGAGTGCTTTCTTAACTTAGAGGTGAACATATTCCAGTTCATCCTGTACTCTCCAGGGCATTCTTTTATTCCATGGGATTACACTTCTCTTGCCCAGTGCCCCCTTCTGTCTAAAACAACAATAGGCAGTACATCCCCTCTTCCTACAAATTATCTAAGACACTAAGACGCTAAGTTTATCCATTGTGAACAAGGACCAGTAAATGAGCCAATTAACCCTATTTTTCTCGGGCTCAGTCAGGGAATTATGAAACTTATCACATTAACCTTATTAAATCCAACACTTCATATATCAGAGTCTGTGTTTTTAAAATAAATACAAAAGATCTATTCACTCAGTTAAAAAAAGAGAAATTATACCTTACAAGAAAAACAAAATAAATATTTTCCTTCCAGACATATAACTTTTTCTTGTTGGGTAAAATCATATTCCCAAATGTATATTTAATATTAGCGCTGTTAAAGTCAAATTGTTCTTACCACTGGCCTTGGTATAGGTTTCTGTGGTTTTTTGGATCCCAGTTTTTTCATTGCATTGTAATATTTCTTCTGTTCTTCTGTCATAAATATATCCTGACCTCCAAAGTAAAGAAATAATACCAAAACTATTTACTAACGTGTTCAGCATTTAACTACAATATTCCTGTGTGCCATTTTATATTACATTTATATTTGTTTTATCTAACAAAAGTGATTTTTTTTTTTGTATTTATTTTTCACATTGGGAGTAAGCACATGCACACGCCAAAACCCTTCCTAGTGCCTTCTGAGGCTGACAGTTGACTTTTTCCAGTGCCCTTTTGTTCACTTTTGCTGACATGGCTAAAATGGTACTTATGACAACAATGCTGTTAAAGAACTTGCTAATTAGGATTTTAGTGCATAGAAGCCTCTCTGGTGCCTGAGATGTCCTAAATTCCAGATTGACAGTTAGGCTAGACAGGTCTAAAAGTGGGGAAAGTTTGGGGTTTAATGTGTGAAGGAAAAGACTGTTTGAGTCTAAACTGAGGGCAAAAGCCCTGTTGATGGGAACTTCAGAAAAGTAACCCAAGTCATGACATAGCGAATTAACAATTTTAAAATTGCTGGAAATTGTCTAGTTCAAATTAGACTGTGTTTGGAAATGCTAATGCTGCCAGATGTGCAACTGACTGAATTCTAGTGTAAAGTAAATTGTACTTATTAATGAATCTGAACTAAGTCAGATGTAAACAGCATGAAAGTCACTGTTGACTCAAGTTGATATTGAAGCTAAAAGCCCATACTTATTGGTAAATGTAGCCCCAGATGCCCTTGTGGCTCTTTTAGAATAATAGAATATGCTGAGTTGGAAGGCACACATACGGATCATTAAATCCAGCTCCTAAGAAATTGAAAAATATTTTTACACAAAAAAATTTCTATCATTCACAACTGAGTTTTACCATAGATTCTATTTTGTACTGCTGCTTTTTATTTAGTAATCAAATAAAACCAAATCAGATGAAGCTGCTTTTTCACAGCACGCAAAGGTTTACACTTATTCTCATGTGATAGTTCTGTTCAGAAATTGAAGACCAGGAATAATGAGACTTCAAAATATTTTAAATGCAATTGTAATTTTATATTTTAAAGATTACCATAAATAAAATTATATGCATAATAAATATTTTAAATATTTTAAATATTCTTGAATGTCAAAGGTATGTGGAAAAATATCCTTCCTTCTATACATATACTTCATTATTTCTAGTATTATAAATTAATTTCTTTATGTCTGAGAAGCCCATCTCATTTTTCAGAGCTCAGGTGTTAGAATAACAGAATTCTTTCATACAAATTTTTTACTTGTATCTTTAAGCCTATTTATGAGATCTATTGGATTTTTAAGCCACTGTTTAATCAGTTTGCAGAACTAGTATCTATTATATCAACACACTGTCATATTGTAGCTTCAGTAGGTGTCAACAGTTTATAAGAGTTTATAAAACTAATTTTTTAATTAGAAAGGAAATCTTCTATGGCAAATAGTGCTAATCTAATCAAAATAATAATACAAATTCCCTTCTTAAATCTTCACTTTAGCTCTTGCACAATTTCTAAATTACCATCAACAGACTAACGATTTGTGTTTCAAAATGCTGAAATACAAATGTCATAATCACATCACAGAGATTGTGTTAAAAAAGAATTTTTTATCCAAAGAAGCAAAATAACTTTTTTTTTCTTATAAAAATAAATTGTTAATTCTTTGTAATTAATGATTTATAGCAATATAGAAACATTTTCAATACTTATCTTCTTTTTTTGTTGGTTGAAGTTGTCTATAATGACACCAATGAAAAGGTTCAATGTAAAGAATGATCCAAATATGATAAAGATGACAAAATAAAGATACATGTACAGATTGTCCTCATACTTAGGTTGATCTTCTACCTACAAAATATTATAAATTTTATTAATCAAAAGAATAGTAACTGTAAAAAGAAAGTGTATACAGATTATAAATAGGTATATGTTATTTCAGCATTCAATTATTAAAAAGACTCTATGTATCCTTTCCCATCAATATTTGGAGAAATGGAAGCTGACAGAATGATTATTTCTATGGAACTTTAATGTAAATGCACATAGGTATGTGTTTATGTATGTACATACAAACAAAGCTCCCAGCATAGGACATGCTTTCTATAAACTTCCAGTGAGTGTCTTTTCTGTGAATTTTATTAAATTGTGCCAAATTTCTAAGGAGGATTTTGCTGTGGTCTCAGTTCTTCCAGGTTTCACACCTCTGACAATGTCTGCATTTCAGCTGCACAGCAAGCTGATCATAAGGAAGTTGAAGTTAATTAAATAGGATATATATTCTGACAGATGAGTATCACTGTTTGATGACTGATTATCACTAGTGTGACTATAAGCTAAGCTGTGTAGAACTAGTTCAGGTATCTGTGTTGCACTTTCTTGTACTAGGTAAACACAGTTGAAGTTTTCTAGCCAAAAATAAAATTTTAATTCCTATGATCTTCAACCTTAAAACCTAATCGCACTTAATAGCTGGGAAACAAAAGTGGTCAGCCTAAATAAACAATGAAATGCATGGCTTTAAATTTTAATGAAAGACACATAAATTTAATCTATAAGAATTATGTTATATAGTGTTACGTTATATAATCATGGTAGTTGAAGGAAGTTATTAAAAAGTCATCTTGCCTGTTTCTTTTCATTTATGTTGCATTTTCCAAAAAAGATCAAGTTAAATGAATTTAATTCATATTGTTTGACTAGGAAGAAGTGGAATTAATTTTTTCAACTACTATTTCTAAGATGCCTGAAGTTATACGAAAGTTTCTTTCAAGCCTTAAGACTCTGTACTAAATTAAATACATCAGAATATAACCAATAGATGATTTTTGAAAGTCTTACACTTACATCTCTTGAATCAACTGCAGCATACATAATGTCCATCCATCCCTTGAAAGTAGCCTAGAAGTAAAATTCAGTGTAAAAAATAACTAGGTTTCAGAATTTGTAGGTTTACTTTTAATGAAATAACACAAAAAATTATAAACCATATTGAACAAACAGGAATATTAAAAGATTTTTCAGAGTATTACTGATATTTTGATAAATTATTTTTAGGTATTTCAAAAATATTAACTCTGGGCTATGAACATCTTAGCATGGACACAGAGTGTGTGCAGATGCAGGTTTCTACCTTACAGATGACCAGTGGTAGACTTAGACATCAATACTGTAGATATTTAGGCACGCTCTACAATCATTCCTGCTGACAGCCATTTTAACAGACTTACAACATGAACTGATGGAGTCTGCAACATAGCTTCTAGGCAGATATTAACATGCATCTGAATGTTTTGCCCATGTTCACCATTCCATGGTATTTTTAGAAATGTTTTAACCTCATATAAGTAAAAGGAATAGACTCTATAATTAAAATGTGTTGGTTCTTGAGATGTATGATTTACAGGAGACCTGAGGAACTGTGAAAGAGCTGTGCTTAAATTTATAAAAACTGATTTCAAGTAGAAACTTTATCTAGGTAGTAAAAAAGATTTGTCCTAATTGCTTTAAGGAGCAATTTTCATGGAGATTGAATGTCTGCTTGCTGAAGAACACCAGAGAGATGGTAGCTGAAAGTGTAAGTGCCTGCCTGTCAGGCATGACTTCCACAAGTATTCATAATAAAGGAAAAAAAGTCTGAAATGAGCCGGTAAAGAGAGTATCTTCTGAGGAACCATTCCAAGGAGTGCATTTGCATCTGTGTCTGCTAAAACTGAGCTCTCATACTTCGGTACAACTGCCAGCTTCCACAGCAGAAGATTTCTACTCTGGGAGTGTTCAGATCCTGACAAATCTTGCAATGTACTACATATTTACTAGGAAGGTGTATGGAAACTGCTGAGTCACGGCCTGAACCTCTGATTGATCAGAGGCGAGCCATGAGTCAGCCAGAGGAGCACAGGTGAAGGCAATTCAGCTGTGCTGCTGGAAGGGGTCGAGCCTGGCTCCACCCCTCCTAGACCTATTTAAGAGCTGGCTACCAGTGGGGAAGGATCTCTTCTGGAGATCCCTCCTTCTGGTGTTTTGTGGTAAGCCCAGCATAAGGGTAAGCCTTCCATTTATTCTCTTTTGTTTTCATAGTCCACTTCGCCTAACTCTCTTGTTTATATTGTGATTGTAACATCTTGAGATCCATTGATTATACAGAAGATACACTTGGAGACAAGCATCATAGATTGTTCTGCCTCAGTTGACAACTAACACCTTTTGGTGTACTTTGTATATTGTTAGAAAAGTATCAGAGTTTGATAACAGCTATAACTACAGGAGAGGGGCAGGGAGAATGCTCCTCTGGATCTGGATCTGGATCATCCATCTGGATGGTGGAGATGTTCAGCTGAAGAAGTGACATGATACATGATACATGCCCAAAGATCTCTTAATCTCAACAAAAAAGAAAAAGAAGAGAATATTTAAAAAGGAAAATAATGAAAAATCTGAACAAAACGAAGAAGAAAGAAAGCTCCACAGTAGTAATATAGTAATTAAAGACTAATACTGACTGGATGGGTGATACAGATAATGTTCAGATGCAGCTTCAAGAGACTCAGAAGTATATCTTACACTTTTTCAGAGGTTAGTATTGGTGATAATGGTTCACTTCAATTCCTAGTATAAGAGTGGCAATGACACCTGAAGTTATAGATTTTGTTATCATTCAGTACTACACCTCATAACTTTAGAGTCATGTTGTCTTCAGAAACAAAATTCTTCAAGCAAGGTAGTTAAACTGGGAATCAAGGTCATCTAGGGATACTGACCGACTCTGAATAGAAGAGACAAGAACATCTTCCTCAGAAAACTTGGGAGTAGTAAAAATCCTGTGATATTTCTGACATCTCTTCATACACTAAAGCTGTATGTCAAATTGCAGACAAGTGATTCAACACAGCTCAATCATTTAAGCATAATTGCTTGCTTGCTTGTGTTTGGGGTCAGATATCAGCTATCAGAATTAGGAGCCTCTGGCATAAATAATAGGAACACTCAGTACCTAGTTCAAAAACAGCTCTGTACCAGAGAGTGTAAGAAAAGGACTCAAAGGGGAAATATAATTTGCAGACTTTGTGTTAGTTATGGTAATTTATAGAATAAATATGCCATAGTATACAAAAACATCTACTAGTACACTATACGTAGCATAATATATATTTAGTTTATTATAATGTCTTCATTAAAAGCATTAACAGAATAAGAAGTTTATGAATCATGAATATAATTTTTGTAATAAAAGTATTTTACGTTTTCCCATTTAACCACACTCTAATGTCTTCATAGTTTCATGTGCTTTTTAATGAAATCCATGTATTTCAGGAGCAAATGCTGTTTGTCCATGAGTACCAAGAAAAAGTGTTATGAAATGATCTTAATAGTCAGGATCTGTTTGTCAGTAACTATCCAAACTCAGACCCTTGTACAAGCATTGTACTACAGGAAGAATTGTCTCCATGCTACACGAAATGCTGGGTACCCCAATCTCAGATATTGTATTACTTATGATTCCTTTCCCTAACCCACTTCAAGGTTCTGAAAAATCAATCCCCTCTTAAACCTGCACTGGAGATCCTCTGGGTTATTATGTTCTTACCTAATGACAAACTGGTTCCTTAGATGAGCACCGACATAAAGAAAAATGCACTTGCACTATCTTGACCTGGCTGTTGACAGGAAAAATAATTTCCTAGTGCCTAAATGTGCTGAGATTAATGGATTTTAAATGTCGAAGATGTTGCTGTGGATTTGTAATGATATCCAGGAACAGATTATATGGGAGGCCTTGGCAGTAGTTGCTCACATCAGATCAGACGCACAGCTAGGATGTCTGCCTTTTAAACTGCTCTTTGCCTTCCTGTCTTAGAAGATAACTAAGTTTGTAAAGGAGAAGAGAGACCTTTTTAATAATTAGAGGGACCTCTGAAACTTTTTTACTGGAACAAGAAATTAAATCCATTTCTGAAGTTTATATTGTACAGCGCTGGTACAGATTCTTGTACATCATTCCACTTAAAAAGACATTTTTATCATGATGATGAGGCTGTACTGTCTAGTCTGAAAAGTTACTCTACTACTATTCATTCAAAAATTACAAGTGCAATAGAGGCTTTTTCAAGTTTCTGTTGTGTAAGCCATACATCATTGCTATAAAGAAATTACTTCACTGCTTAGCAGACTTATGTTGCCCATTTACCTGGGACTTCTTTAAAGAGAGCAAAAAGAAAAAAATACGAATTTACTTACTACTTGAAGCAGAGCAAGATACCCAGCTCCTACATTATCAAAGTTTACTTTCACATTTTTCCAGCGGGCGCTTTGATTGTTTTTTATGAGCTCTTCACACTGAGTGTAATTGTTGACATCGCTGACATCAAACATCTCGCCTGTTGTGGTGTTGACACAGTGATAGAATTTTCCAGCAAACAGATTTACTCCCATGATGCTGAAGATGAGCCAGAATATCAGACAAACCAGCAATACATTCATGATAGATGGAATTGCTCCTACAAGGGCATTTACAACCACCTATTAGAGAAATTAGACAACACAGTCAGTTTATGAACAGAAAAATTAAAATACTTTTAAAATGATGGAGCTGCTTTAATATGGAACGGATAGTGAAAACGTAACAATGTAAAAATAAAGGGAGAAGCATTATTTGAGGTTCAATAAGAATCACTACTGAGATTACCAAAAGCAATACAAAAAATGATATGAAAACAAAGACGATGAAAAAAAGGTGAAAACAAAAGAAAACCTGTTAGTAGCAAGATGGATTCTTAGAATTTCTGTGCTCTAGAGAAAAAGAAAGAAATGTTTAATTCCAGCAATACAAATCAAAATGTATAAATAAGAAATAAAAAAGCATAAGATAAAGAATGATGATGTGAAAGACTGAATAAAAATGTCTGCATTTGAAACCATTACAAATTATTTTATTCACAGAACATACGTATAAATAGGAACCAATGTATTTTAGCATCTGCTTACAATGTAACATAATTAAGTACCTTTAATTTAATAGTAGCATCTGTTATAAATCTTAGTTTTAAATTGCCTGTCTCACTGTAGTTGCTCTTCCACATATGCACATTTTTTTCAATTGGAGCACTTAATACAATTGTGCTAATAGATGTGAATAAGCGACAGGAAAAAATCAGATTAAATCCCTTGACAAAAATGTAATTTAATTACTGTGATTGAACAAAAATGATATACAAGTATTTTGTTTTTATTAGACCATGTTTATGTATAAGACTGCAGTACCTTTATGTATAGTGAATAACTATGTACGGTTTTCAAAATAATAGTATTTTTCAAATCTGTAATGACTGAAAATGTCTAAGATCCCATTTATTAGATAGGAGTTTACATACTGTCTGTAATGCAAATTGTACAAAACGTAACGGTGATGTGTCACAAGACACAGTCCACTATTCTGGCTGGTGGGGCCAGCTAGGGTATCATCAGCCTCTATCCAGACAGAAACCACACTATTTTGAGACTTAAGACTTGTGAATAAACTAAAACTATATCACAGCATTCAGTATTTTTAGGTGAAGACTAAGGAGAGATTTCTTAATAACATTGCATTGTAAATTTTTTACGTATCGATTTCACCAGGAAATAGCATAGTCTGTGTTTACAGCAGACAGATGGCAATAATCTTTTTTGTCAGATTGACAGAATTTGAAAATAATAATTTCCTCAACAGGAAGGATTTAGCTGTGGAGGAAGAGGGGTCAGATGGCAGCAGATGTATTTATATGAAGTAAAGGACACTTGTTGAGAAAATGGTTTTTCAACTCCCCTCTTCTCTATTTCTCTATTTCCAGCCCTATCTGTATTTCAGGTGTTTGTTCAGAGAACCTTCGCTTAATAATATAGCATGTGTTGTGGGATCTCTTTCCCAGACCGGTAGATGGAGAGCCACAGGGAGGTTTCAGCTGCCTTTTTCTCACTTTTGTCAGTTTCTTCACCTTTTTCTTTCTTTTTTTTTTTTTTTTTTTTCCCCCCTGGCTAATCCTGTTTCATCTGACAAACTGAAAGAGAACAGAAATTAACTTCAGAAACTCTTGAGAAAAGTCCCTTACTAAACTGAAGGAAAAAAACCCATCTCTGTTCTTTTCCTCTTCCGTGGAGATCAACAAATAAATGGAAATTTTAACAGCCATGGGGCTGAGATAACACAACTCTGCAGCAGTGAGGCAGGCAAATTTGAAGAGATTAAGATCCAATATCCAAAAGTTAACTGCATGCATATCTTGCACTTAAGGACATGCTGAAAGCTATTTTCCTACACTTTTCCATGAATTCTCCCTCTGGTGTTCTTAGTAGGAGGCATGAGTCTCATAATTCTACATTAGCTTTTGTATTCACAGTTTAATGTGGGCTCATTCATTTTTTCTCACCCTCATTCCTTCAAACCGTGACAAGGCTCTTAAAGGTCTTAAAGCTCTTAATGTCCGAAGTGATTTAATGGCACCAAGTTCAGAATAGCCCAAAGCATTGGCTATTAAACTAACCAATGAGACCTATAAAAAAAAAATAAAAGTCATTCTACAGTTTATTTAAAAAGAATACAAATTGAATATACAGAAAGATCAATGGAAGAAAGCTCTCGATTAGTAACATTTGAGGATGAATCCTATGATTTTCATACTCCTGGTATGTTATATGGAGTCGTATTTGGAAAAAGAATATGTGCTATGAAATATCTGTTATAGTTGAATAGTGAGATGAAAGCACAGTCCTGGTGAAAGATAAAATCCTCAGAAGTACATGAAGATAAAAGGGCCATACTTTCATTAAATTTCATTAAGAATTAACCTTCCTAGAACTTTTAAATTTCTGCATATATCAAGATACTTTATTAAATACTGACACTATTCGTTCTATAATTCACTAAGAATATCCTTAATAGTGAATTATTTGTAAATCAGAAGCATATAATAGAACCAACAGCCAGGGTTTTTATGAAATATATATTGACTGAGGTGTTACATTCTCCTTTGCTGGTCAATTCTCTCAAGAACTCTTCTAAGCATAGGAAACATGCAATCTGTCTGATAGATGCTAACAGATGCTAGCATTATAAAAGTAACTGTCTGATAATCTACAGCCATAGCGAGTTCCTGATTCATGTTTCAATGAATTTTCTATTACAAGTCAATTCATGCCAAGAAGGAGCAATTAATTTGTGCTTCTCAAATAGAACAGATTTTAAGCAGTATTAATATGGAAAAAAAGTACATTCACTTACTTTTGGCAGTTTTAGAGACATGAGTGAGGAAATATTGTACTTTACTCATGTTTTATTTCAGTTTAACCACCAAAAGCACACAAAACGTATAAATGAACATAGGCATATTTCAGTCCTTAAAAAAATACCCCAAATGCTCATTCCTGTACTTCAACCTCAAGTTCTTCAAATAAATGGCTGTACAGAAATAGGTGGTATGCCAGTAAGATTTTGACCACTATATGGAAAGGTGGTTTCCTGTGTTACTTGCCTAAAAGAAAACAATTAGATGAATTACAGACACTGGAGTTGGATCATGTCTCAGTGGAAGATAGGAGAGCAGATAGAAAAGCAGCTAATTGATTACTCTGTTGCTATGTACATTCATCTAATGGAAAATAGCATTTTGGTTAGTAGTTTTCAACTGGATTATGTCATGACATGTTAGTCCATATGAATTCCTTGTTACTTGCTAAGATAGCTAATTTATGTCATTTGATTCCAGGCCCACTGTGGTCTGTTACTCTCCTCACTTCCAACAGGGCTTGACCTATTTTTCCTGCAGTTTATGTGTTTAACTATTGTACTTAACTAGGAATAAAAATAAACCACTAGATTTGGGAAAAAAAAAAATCTTTTAGTTGATTAGTTGATGATTTTTCTCATATAGGTATTATGTTAATAGTTTCCCAAGAAGACATTTCTGACATTCTCTGAGGTAGGGCATTGGGCGAAATACAGCCTTTCTTATGCTTTTCTATTATGATCCTATACTAAGATAACTTTCTTAAAATGTACTTGGTTAAAAATTCTTAGTTTCTGATATTTTACATACAACTATGCAAAGTTGTTTTTTTTTTTTTTTAGGTGCATAGAAGCAAGAAGATTCTGTTCCCTTACTTCCTGACTGGAAGCCTTTGGTTTCATGCATATATCATATGGAATTCTCTTTGAACTGTAAAATTGGTAATTCCAGAAATTAATTAATTTCTGGATTATCCAATATTACCATATGAAGATATGCATAAGACATACTAGACTGTCAAGGAAGATGAACTGAAATCTCTCTTTGGATCTAGTATCCCAACATGGGTATGCACACCCTTTTTCTTCTTATGAGGCCTTCAGGGCAGCAGCTGTCTTTTACACTGTGCTTACAGTATTTAGTATATTAGTATAATGTGACCCCGATCATTTTCATAACGTTGCTGCTGAATTATTTATTTTCAAAAGCTAACCAAAAGATTGAGAGCGCACTTTAATTAAATTACTTCATCTGTTATAACAAATAAGCATGAACTATTTTCGGTCATATTTCCAAGCAGAAGTAATATATAAATCATCAATATTATCAACTTTTAATTATCTACTCCACAGCAATCCTAGTTGAGAGATTTTTTTTCTCCCTTAAATTATTCAAAAATTGTATTTTGAATTCTAGCACGCATGAGCAATTTCAGTGTTGAGATACATGAAGATTACAGACTTCATTCTAATTTCAGATAGATACATTACTGCCCTGCAGTAGTTGGCAAATACATGATTTATTTAAAATGTAACTTATTTTCATTTCCTCTACTTACTTCCACATCAAATAAAGTTTATGAACACAGTAATTTAGAAATAAAATGTCTATAACAAATAGTAGGACTACCTTCTAAAGTACATATAGCATAAAATATCCACCTACAGTTACATATTTTAGCAGAAAATGACAACTTTAATAACCAGCAAACACACTGGATATTCCCAAATGCCCCATCTTCATCCCAGATATCCTATCTCCTAGCATTGTATTTGAAAAACAGAACTTACAGTCCTTACAGGTGTGCTTTAAATCTTAGACATAATAATCTCATGAAAGATGGCTTCTGAACAAAGATGTGAGTAAAAGAATCAAGGTACATGGTGACAGATGCTCTAGAGCATTTGGTTGAACTGATGTAAGATATGACTGTTTGAAGCCTTAACTGTACACCTCTGCCAGTTAGAGTCCCCGGCCTAAGAGAATATGTCCCTGCTTCTCATTTAACTGTGTACAAAATTCAGTATCTCAGTATAAATCACCAGTGAGTGAATTTGAACTAATTTAACAGGTTCTGATTTGGGGTCAGTAAGTCACAGGAATTTTCCCTTCTGCCCCTTGCTACAGATGTTGCATCCAGTAGAAGAGTTGGGTAGAGATATGGCATAACAAGGTCTTAAATGGAGGTAGCCAGATGTGCCCAGGGTCATCTGCCTTTGCTGTTAACTGACAGAGCTGAATCACACTTTCTTCATGTAATTTTTAAAATCCATTTGGTCACAATGACTGAAAGTAGCTGTGGCTATTTCTTGCACTGAGAGCTAGGTATGTAAGATATTAAATGTCGAAACCCTGACGAACTATCAGTGTTTACCCTTGAATAATTTTAAAGGATGAAGTTAAACAATTTAATTATTTTTAGTCACATATAATGAAGAAGGGCTCACTACTGTTCTCATTTGGAGAATGCTGCTGAATCGCTGTTAAATCTCTCCACTGAAGTACTGTAGATCCTCTTCTACAAGTAGGTAACATGAGTTCATATCTTTCTTTCAAATATTGTCCGGGCATGCTAAAATAATTGCTGAATTAGCCTTTGGCACAGTAAGACATTTTTTTGACACTTTCTGGAACACTGAATGTAGGTATTCAAAAGTAGAAGGTTCTGATGTCATTTATGTTTTTGATTATAAAATTAAGAATTAATGGAAAAAGTTGGCAAAATAAGCTGCTTTATTTGTGAAGATGATGCTTATAACTGAGAGCCTGCTCAGATTACAGCATTTCTGAGGCTAAACTGTTATTAAGAAACCATGGAGTATGGCTTAGAATAATCAGTTCACGTTTATGTTACAAAGAATAATCAAAACATGAGTTCTAGTTTATCTAAAATAAATTCCATTCTTAAGGTAATCCTGGAAAGAAGTACCTGTCTACTTCTTTAAGATCTTCTTAGGAAAACTATTTACACTGCTCAATACTAGTGTCTGTATTCAGCAAAGAGCTCAACAATATAACAAAATTAATGTGGGCGGGTAAAAAAAAACATCTGTTTTGAGTTATAGGCCAGTTTAGGTAGGGTTGGGTTTTTTTTGTGTGTGTCTCTGGTTGTAAAAAATCTGACATGTTTTCACTACATGTTCACAAGTAGTGACTATTGATCCAGATTTTATTCAAATTTCTCAAAAAAATACGGTAGCTTGGGTAGAAACTACGTTTGAGCATAAACTATATACACGTCCAGAAATTGATGTTTGCCCTAAGATGCCATCTCTGAGTTAAAACACTGAGGATATGTATAGCCAGTGAACTGGGTCAGATAATGTGTGAGGCAAGGGACCAAAATATTCTGGGAGTAAAACCAGCTTTGATCCCTTCTGACAACATAAGCAAGGCCTTTGCACAGAAGGATATCAGAGCTGGGAAGTCAGCCAAGAAACTCTGTATTCTCTTCTATCATAAACCATGCCAAGTCACAGCTGATTTAACTATTGCAGATTGTCAACCAATTAAAACTTTTTAAAATCTTTTTTTTTTTTTTTTTTTTTTTTTAAGCAATTAACCACTGTTTTTTATTTCACTAGAAGTGAACAGGATAGTTTTGGGGGATTGAAGGTCTGAGAATTCAGGTGAAATCTAGACCAAATGTATCATTTCAGTTGGAAAACAGCAATACTTGTAGAAGAAACTTGCGCAAAGTGTCTTATTTGCTAAGTGTAAAGAAAAGGCCATTAAAAATATAGCATGAAAGGTTCAAAATTAGTTTTTAGTTGTTTATTTTTTCATAAAATCTTAAATTTGATACATCCAATTAAGAATTAGCAAACTGATGACCAGTAATCCTTTGTCTTCTAGGTATATAAACCTACTTTAAACATCACATCTGTATGAGAACTTTTGATCATGGCCTGAACTTCTAATTGACCACCTAAGGCAAGCACCTAGTCAGCTGTAGGAGCACAGGTGAAGGCAATTCAGCTGTGCTGCTGGAAGGGGTGGAGCCTGGCTGCACCTCTCCTAGATCCCGTTTAAGTGCTGATTGCCACTGAGGAAGGATGTCTTTTTGGAGATCACTCCTTGTGGAGTTTATTGTGAGCCTACAACACCAGTGAGCATTTTCCATTTATTACCTTTCCACCACAATAAGCCTACTTAGCTTAACCTCTGTACACTTACAGGTTGTACAACATCAAAATACAATTGGAATTCTTTTTTTGCATGCTAGTAAAAGGAATACTTATTAGTAACAAGCTTTACAACACAAAGAATACTACTGTGAGGTTTATAGTATTGGAGACTTATGTACTTACATCAACAATCAGAAAGTCCAGCCAGCACCAGGCATTAGTAAAATATATTTGAAAACCATATGCTACCCATTTTAAAAGCATTTCCAAAATGAAAATGTATGTGAAAACTTTGTCAGCATATTCCAGCATGGTCTTGATAGTTTTACGCTGTTCAATATATATATCTTCAAAAGCCTGTGGGAAAATAAATAAATAAATAAATAAAAATTCAGGTATTACTAATGTTTCACAGTGTAAATGATTAAAACAAGCAGGTGAGATGTAATCTTTCTCCTTGTTTTCTGCATCATCATTTTTACCTATTTATCACCCATAACCATGCTGCAAATTGGAGCATTATTCAGCCTTGTCTGGGATTTCTCCAGTACGGTGTATTTAATGACATATCCTATTTTACTGTAGGAAGGGGAGACAAACTCGAAGCATGATTTTCTTTCCTGTTGTTGTATCAAAAACTGTTTGCACATACATACACACACATGCACACACACAAAAAAAACAACCCCAAACAACAAAACCCTCTCTTAAACAAAAATCTAATCTGAGCAGTTTTATCCTCCATCAAACTCCTGTCTAAAAGTTGAAGAGTGATGTATTTGCTCCAGTTTATACTATTCACAGTGCAGAAGATGATCACCTTCATTAAAGATGGGAAGGTGAGTAATGTGAATCCTACTGGAAAACAGTTTTTTGGTTTTATTTGCTATCACATTCTTCTCTATCTTCTGCCTTCAAAACAGCAACAAAATGAAGAAATGTTTGTCAATGTTTTTTTTGTAAGCACCATCCAAGGAATGGCAGAGCCCAGAATGAATTAAGGGCTTGAAATCATACCTTTAGCTGTATACTCACTAGTAACAGATTTTCTTTGTAATCAAAAATTTTAACAAACATGCTGAAAATTGGTAGACAGTTTGAATCTAAAGTCACTGGCTAAAATAACACTGCTCTAGCTTTGCAGGGGTAAAACAAAAGTATCACTGAAGAACTGCATGTAAAACAAACATTTTCAAGTTTGAGCCAGTTTTAGTAAATAAATCATGAAATCGTGGAATAAAAGTAGTACAGCTCCAGTCAAAATAGGCCTTTCTGATGTAATTTGAATTTTGCTGTTACTTGTGAGAAGATATCTAAACATTTCAGCATCTGCAATTTTTTACTTTTAACTTACTAGTGCTCCACTGCTGAGGAGAATCATGAAGACAATGAAAGTCTCAAACCAGTTGTGCTCAACTATGCTGTAGCAGGTTTTTCTAAGATTCCACCAGATTTTTCCTTTGCCATCCTCTATACTTACTTGGCAACATGGAAATTTCTTCACACAACCTGCATTAAATTAAGAAATGTTAGGATTTAAAAGCAAATTATTCTCATGTAAAAAAGTATCAAAATTGTTAGTAGCTGTAATTAATTTCATAATATTTTTTTAAAATTAAAATAAATATCGTGATCCTATTCCATGTGAATTTAGATGATTAGTAATTTGGATTGAAATCAGACAATACTAGATGTAATTAAGAGTAAACTATGCATTCATATTTTTGACCATTGATATTTAATCATTCTTCTTGCTGGTAGTCTCACAGAAATGAAACTCCAAATTTTAAGGGCATTCATTTTCGTGTAATGAAAATGCATTTTAAGAATGGAAAAGTTAATTAAGTTCCTTAGTTACAAGATACAGGCAGTGGTCAGGCAATGTTACTCAAAGCCCAGGGAAACCTTCTTCTGGTGTCTGATTTCCAGCGTTCTAGGCTTTGAGCATTTTCTTTTTCACTGTAGGGGACATGAAGTTCCAACAGATTTTAAAGAGTCCAGAACTTAAATAAGTCTAATAATAGTGCATTTTACACTAGTAGAACTCTAACACATCTCAAGTCAACAGTTATTGTACAACCTTCTGTAAAACAGGCTTCTGGTTCAAGAGCTTCTTCTGGTTCAATTTCTGCTTGCTCTCCCTCTCCAGGAGGGGCAATATCAACTGTGCTGCCTTCAGATGAACTGGATGCATTTAGTTTCTGCAAGTAAAGTTCCACAGAAGAATTTTTTCTCATTAGATACATATTCTGTAAAAATTATACTGAAACAGAACTTGCCAGTCTCTGAGTTTTGAAAACCACTATGTTTACACTGATAAATATGCATAAGTAAAACCACAGTAATGAGGTGTATGTTGTATATTTCTATTTCTCAGTTTACCTTCTCATAGGAAACAAATATGATTTAGCTACTGACCTGATCCATGTAATGTCTTCAGAATTCGAGGGTCAGTGGAGCTACAACTGCAGATCTTACATATACCACACTCAAGCTATTTTCTTTTCTTTTTTTTTTTTTTTACTATACTAGTTTACACTGCAGAAGTGCCTCAGACTTCCCAGGAAAATGATCTAACAGAATGAACTAAGCGTACTAAAGGAATTAATCCCCACAATTATCTACACATCCACTGCAGATGGTGTTCTCACAAACCTAAAGCATATCTGGATGAAAGAGTTGTAAATTTAATACTACATTTCTGCCCTGGAAAGTACAAGTTACCATCTTTGAAATCTCTTTGAATTCTGATTTCCTGTGAAGATTGAGAGACTTCCTGAGGTCCCTTCCATCTGAATTTGTCTGTCATTCTACTATTTGTATGTAGTCAAATACTATAGTCCTCACTATGGTAAAAGCACTCATAGATGCAAAAACTCCAACAAAGCAGCTCACATTACATAAATCTTCTCATCAAATAAAATTTGGATCAGGAAAAACTGTGTATCAATCATGTAAGACTGCCCATAATTTTCTTCTTTTAAGAAAGCACAGTTAGAATGGACAAACCTATTACAGTTGAATACAGTTAATGCAAAAACTGAGCACAGAACTTACAACTTGTTTTCATTTGTCAGTATTGTTTATGTATTAAATTTCTTCATCCAAAATACATTTTCTTTATTGTGAAATAAGGTTTGTAAACTGAAAGCAACATTAAAAAGAAAAGCATGGCACTGAAGTTCTTCTGGTTTATACTGCGTAGCAATCATTAGTTTCTAACTTGCATTTCTAACTTAAACACTGAAGTTGTTTATGAGATAACATAACAGAAATTTCTACAGTTTTCAGCTAAGCAGGTCTGGCTGTGAAGTTTGACCTCTGTTAGAGTTTTCTGTACAGTTTGAGAGAGAATTCTCAATACCAAGCATTTTTCTCATTTAGCTTTCGAAATAGTGACGTTTTTAGAATACGTATTAAAAAACTACTTGTTCAGATGATTTGAATTATTTTATTTCAAATAACAGATGAAAACTTTTTAGAAAGTAAATACTATATATTCTCTCTTTCAGAGAATTGCTGCAAATTAAAAGTAGTTATTCAGTTCTTCAGTTCAAACCAAGTCCTTTCAGAAAAAGGCAATGGGAGCTGAGAGATTTTTTGAAGCAAAGGCATACATTTCTTTATATAATTTGGTAAGTAATTCCTCTCTCATATTCAACTCACATGAGATGATTTATATTTAAAAATAATTTATGCTAGGTAATATGTAATTTCAGGGCTGTTTCAAGAAGCCCTTTTGCTCTCACATGCATCCGTTGTCAATATGGAGTCAATCAGACCTCAGCTTACACAGCTGTAACTGAATTGTGACCAAAAATAAAGGATGTGTTGCACAATGGAAAGGTTTCTGACAAGCACACTGATATTAGTTTGAAAACCATTCTTTCCCTTTCCAAATACCATGATCTGTCATACCTGGAAAATCGCATTGACAAATGTGAAAAGATTTGGATAAATACCCTGAGATTTCAATATTTTCAGTGGTTAGTTTATAAAACTAATCACTAAGCATGTAAGCGTCAATGTCTCCCCTTTCATGCTGTGCTTGCTACTGTGATTTCAAAAATTTACATACATAAAACATTTATTGCTGAATTGCCTATAACTGAATGATTTTACTGCTGGTCATGCAGTAACTGAACCAAAATGTTCTGTGCTTTGCATAGTGGAAATATTTTAAACTTTGCTTTCTGTATTACATTTACAGACCAAAATGCACTCTACTGTAGACTATATTAAAAATCATTAACACAGCACCTAATTATTCACATATAAGGTTCTTTTTTTTAAAAAAAAAAAAAAAAGGAAACAAGATTTATAAGTCAATTTTCTTACATATCGTGGTAATAAAAGAAATAAAGATTAGGAAAATTGTCACAGAAATTATAGGCAGTTTCTTCATTAAATAAAACCTAAATCATATGAGAACAATCATCTGCTACTTAGTGCTAAGTCTCATCTGCTAAGTTAGAAAAAGTAAAAGTCCTTTATGGCTTGATCCATCATCATTAAATCAATTACTGACTTAATAGTAGAAAGAGAAAAGTTCATAGTGAGCATAAATAATTAATCTTTATGAGTGCCAATTAAAAGTAGTCAATTCTTTAATGCCTTCATCCCATGCAATCAGATATCTGTTTCAGATAGTCCTGTTAGCATAGCTGCTAAAAACAAGTGACTGAATTGCAATTTATATACAGTAAAAAAAACTATGATTTTCTTAATTATTCTTCAAATAAAGCATTCTCTTCATTATTTTTCAAATAATCTCAGCAATTGAATTACGGAAAAAACCATGAAGTTACTAAAACTGCTCTTCTTTGCTCCAAGTCCCTACATTATGAAAGAACCATTAAATTTTAAATAAGGTGACCTTTTTTCTAGCAATAAAGCTAACGAAACTAAGGAAACTCAAGAGACATTCCTTTCAGCTCATACATGTGCTTATCAGCCTCTAGAATATGCCATGCCCTGGAAATACTTGTTTATGTCTTCAGTGATACAATACCACATTTTTCTTTACAAGGATACATTTGAAAGCAATTGCTTATGATGCAGCATTCTCAAGTCCTAGGTCAGCAAAACAACATGCTTTTCTAGTGCAGAAGCCTGAGCAATGCTGTGGAAATCACACACAGAAATAAAATCCCCAAAAAAGACTACATCAATGGGATTATATTTTTCAGAAAATACTGTCATAAATCTTACTGTTTAAAGATGTAATAAAAAAATGCTTCATCACCAACCCAAACACTTGGCTAAACATACATATAATCAGCCTCCATATCATCCTTTCAGAGCAGTGCATCTATTTTCAACAGCTTAGATCATTAAAACAAGCTTTGACCAACAGCATGTTAATGTGCCCATTTACGAGAAAATGCATTCACTTAACACCCAGTCTTGCTCTCATGTGATTTTGTTCTATATTTCAATAAGAGCAAGAGCAGGCAACAAAAACTTTAAGCTTTACAAACTGCTTCATGATTCAAGTGACAGTAAAAATAAAGGGATTCAGCCATTACAAATTGCCTTTAGTAATTTAGCCATGTTGTATTGTCCTTTGAATCTTTAAAGCTGCACTGTAATTAAGTGACGAAGTATCAAGTAATGGAGTTTGATGATTCCAAAGAGATTCTAAACTTATTTTAAGTCTCAAATCTTATAATATTTGATGTTTATATTAGGAAAACAACTTTAAAAAAACTTTTTCCGTAGAGCTTTATTTGAGTTTGAGGCATATCTTGGTTTAAAAATTTATCATTTAAATTAGAGACTTTTCAGAACACACAGCAATATAAATTTCTGTTGGTATCACTGAACAATTTATACTACAGTATAATGTCAAAGATTACACTGCACAGTAGTACAAGTGGAGCAGTATGGTTGTTCTTTTGAAGCTGCTGAGACTGCCTGAATGTACATATACAAATAACAACTTTGAATCCAGCTGTAGGACTGAAATCTCAGTCTCAATAAAATTTTGATTTCAATTTTTACTGGGATAATCGGAACTTCATAGTTTCATATAACTTCAGGTTCTGTGTAATATTTCCTGTCCTATTCCCAAAGCTCTGCCAATGAAGCTGTGATGGACATTATATTCACTCACAGTGAAAAAAAAAACAACTAGGGTAAATCTACACACTTATAAAATTTATACATTTTATAAAAACAGTGCTGACTACTCTACAGATATGCTCGTTTACTCTGAGTAAAATCTGCCAACTCAGTCACAGACTTGGTTATTGTGAAACACATTCAAAAATATCACTGTTTATGTTGGAGTTTAACATTTAAGAAAGGATTTTTTTATTGAATGGCACACTCTGAGAATTTTTTTAGAGGTTTTTTTTTTTTGCTAAGTATAATTTCAGCAATTATGAAACTGTTCTTCCTGCAGTTTATAAAACTCAAGATATGCACTGCCCAAATGAATACAGAATGTAGTTCGTAGCATCTTGAGGACTTGCATTACAGTGCATTGCAGATTTAAAAATATACCAATGTAATTTTTATACAAGCTACTGTAATTAGTTAAATTGTATTTATTAATTTCATTCATTAAGGAACTGAAGTGTGGCAATAATCACTACATAAATGACCTAGCATATTTCATTAAATATATACATTTATAAGGGCTGAATCAAAAAGGGCTGTTTTTATTTTTTAAAAACTGTGCATGCTCCCTTTTTTCTTTGGCCTCGTTGAAGTATAACATTCCAGTACTTTTATGATCCATACTTCATAACCTGCAGAACATGCAGTTATTGCTAAAGACTTTATTATAATATCCAGAAAAATCATTAGCAGAGTTAAAAAATGTATGTTGGGGCTGCCAATCCCACCTGACCATGCTGTGATGTGAGTCCCATGACTCAGCAGAGAGCAGCTGTGCATGTTTCTACTATCTTGCAATGGATAGGGAAGGAACATAGCTGAATAGCATGCAGGCCAATCAAAATCCATTAAAAAGTGATTATATATATATATACATATATATGTATAACTTGCTTAGGTAACCTGTGTGAAAGTGGTGACACGTTGCTCTACCTGGTTAAAAAGCACCAGAGCTGCATTCTTGATTGCTCCAGCTTGGTTTTACCCCTGTGAGAAGTAAGAATGGTAGGTAGTGAAGTTCAAGACACAGGATCTCTAGTTTTCTTCTTTTTGGAATTTCTAATTCAAATATGTCTTTAACACAATTAAAACATAGTTATTAAATAGTTTATGATCAGCTGGCAAAAAGGGAAATACATACCACCTGGAATGCTCTACAAACCTTTCTACAGAGCTTGTTAGTTTATTTTACTAAAATAAAAAATGCAGGAACTAGACCTAGTACTCTGCACTCTGAAATTGTGAATCAGAAATAAAAATGCAATGATTAAATTCATAAAGTCACGATTAGCAGATTTGGAAATCATTCCAGTGTTTATAGAGTGCTTTATGTGTTTTAATGAAAATTTAAAGGTTTAAAGGTTTTGGTTTAACATTCTCATCTTCATTTAACTGGCTATGTGACTATGTTTTTTATTTGAAAAAAATGTACATAAAGTAAGCAACATATTTTGAAGATATATGTTTTCCCATTCTTTCTTCATACTTCTCGTAATAGTGGTGAAAGTTACAGATGGCAATGAAAGTAAAAATCTGTAACTTAAGAAATTACCATCACTGATTTGATCAGTTCGGAATTTAGGTGGTTGAATATTTTAAAGGAAATGTGATTAAAAAAGGATCTTCCAAAAGATTCACAGATCAAATAACTACTGGGTAAGTTTTGGCTAAGAAACTCATTGAAGCTTCTCAGCAATGCTTAACTTCTGGCACACAGTAACTCTGTTTCTTTTTCACTTAACTAGTCACAAAAACACAAGTGACCCTGATCAGACAACTGAATTTAT
Organism: Lagopus leucura; assembly: GCF_019238085.1. Classification (NCBI taxonomy): domain Eukaryota; kingdom Metazoa; phylum Chordata; class Aves; order Galliformes; family Phasianidae; genus Lagopus; species Lagopus leucura. The sequence continues at coordinate 2,088,880 of NW_024962267.1, forward strand.
TCCTGGGTTTGAAAGCTCAGTAGATTAGATGTTGAAGGATATCTTCCCTTTTATTAAAACCATGTGGTATGACTTCAGAAGTTGATTGAGCAGCCTTACTTCTCAATGCAAATTTATACTTACTGTAAATTTACTTTAGATATAAAGACTACTGGAATTCTGCATGATAGACGCCTGCAGATATTTCTTTAGTAGTGAAACCAGCTTTACATAGCTGAATAACATCTTTGAAATTACTTTTCTATGTTGAAATCCAAAACTTTATTCAGAAAGTTGTGATTCAGAGGTAACGTGCAGTTATTAAGTAGTACAAAAACACAACTAGTTAGCAGTCTGATTTCTAGTAAGATTAACATATTCCATTTACATCACTAGCAAGTATAGTATACATCATTAGCAAGTATATTTTGTAATAGAAACATCATCCACAAGTTAACTTTAAAAAACAGCAAATTAGCTGCCAAATCATTGGCAGAACTATTATTAGTTACTTCTCTTTTTTAAAAATTATTTTTAAAGTTATTACTTTTTAAGTTAATTATCTTGAATATCATATTTTCAGCACAGAAATTTGTTATTTATCTCACTGGCTACTGCACCTCTGTTTTCCTGTAGTAGGTACTGATAAAATCCTCCTTCAATAAAATCTTCACTTCTTTCAATTACTTTCAGGCAACTATTATGCTAAAATAAATGGTAACTTTTAATGTCTTTACAATAAATCCTCTTTCTCATCCAGATCTCAAGTTTCGCATATTTAGTTTTTCATTATCCACTTATACTTCATTGTACAGTTTTTCACGAAATCTTAACTTACTTGCTCTGATTTTAGAGTGTTTTATCATCTGTGTAAGGTAATCAATCACATGCAAAAAGGAAGCTACAAAAGAAATATTCTAGCATAGTATATGTAAAGATGCTTTTCATTAACTTCAATAACGTTAAGTATAATATTCAATTAAGACTGCAGGTTTATGTGTCAGGTGTTGAGACAATAGAACTTGAGCTTTCACCATGTCAGACAGCTACTTGGGTAACTTCAAGTACATGATGTCAAGTCATTGCAAAATAAGCAAAGAAAAGGCCTTTTCTGAAGCTGCAGATATAAAAACTAGAAGATGTATAGGTTAAGATGTGTCTTGGGAGAAGTCAACTGTAATTTGAAAGCCAAAGTAGATTTGGAGAGACTTTAACACAGAATTGGGTTCTTGAAGACGCTATCTGTTTTTTGCTTATCCTGAACCCTTCAACCTGACTCTTGTGATACAGTTCTGAGTTCTTTAACAAATCATATCTCAAGTACATCTTGATGACAAAATAAGTACAGTGAAAAGAAGTCTGAAGTCCCCTGAAGGCTGGGGAAAAGCTTTCCTCCAAATAATGAATAAACTACCACCTTATTTGGGAATTAGCAATAGTAGAATTCTGTGGGTTTGACTTCTGGCCAGGCTATCCTGATGAACGTGACATTGCAGTCAAATTCTTCTGAGTACATACAGTCTTTTTTTTTTAACCTAGCATTACATCCAAACAGACTTCCCTAAATTTCTATTGATATCTATGAGAAAGATCTTGTTTAGACCTGGAACTTACAACTGGGTTCCAGAATACCTTCTGGAAAAATCGAGAAGTTACTTATTTATTAACTGGGAAATTAATTAGCAGGTGTTTTTACAAACAAGGAAAAAAATAAAGGAATCAACCTTCCAAAACCTTCCAAAAGTGGCTAGAGTTGTTTTGTAACACAACATAACAGATAACAAAAATAAGAAAAAAATAGCATTTACTTCTCAGAAACCCACAGTCATATATTCTGTGGCATTTTGTCATGGGCATCTTCCCACCCCCTGCTTCTGTCGTGACCTCTTGTTGGTGACAAGCATAAAATAATCATTCTGCTCTTAACATCAGCACCAATCAAGAAAATTCAAAAAAAGATAAAGCTCATTTTACAGTTCAAGCTTCCCAGAACTCTGTTGCCAAAAATATAAATAAATGAATAAACCAGTTATTAAGGGGGATATCTCCTAAGGGAATTTTAAGCATTAAGCACTGCTGCAGTTAAGGCAGGGGATTTCGCCCCATCTCTTACCCTCCTTTTGAGGACCAGCCCTTCTCCAGTCAGGAATGTTGTCTCAGTGATATCCCTTGAGAAGCAAGATAAAGCAAATAATGGTGTACTTTTCTAAAGAGGTAACTTCAACACTGAACCAATATGTCCTTACTTTCCCTTAGAAGAAAATCAGAGGGTACCAGGAGACATTACTGTTGACTTGGCAGAATAAGATTAGGAATTCTGGTAAACTCCTGTCACACATCAGAACAACTGTTCATATATTACCAAAGCGGGTGCATTTTTATGAACACAATAAAATAGAAGTACTTAATCTTTTCTCTAAAAATCATCCAGAAAGAGTGGGATAAAGAATACAGAGCAAAAATGAAAATCACTACAGAATTCACATTTTTCAGAGCACTATTTTTTAGCTAGCATTCACAAGATGTACTCTTTTGCTGTACAGATAAATGTGACATGGTAAACAGTTCTCTGTGAGCAGAACTTGAGGGAAGCACTATTGCTCCGGCTTTGCTATGGTAGTGACCATGACACTGTATGGAAATCTCAAGGCTCTACTGATGCCCTACATTTATTTTATCCCCATTGAAAATTTATCCACAACATCTTAACATGTATGTACTTCATCATTCACTGGTTGATTTTCCACAGGCACTTGTAATTTTCACTTTCATATTGTTTTTACAGACATCTGGATTTTATTTCTCTTCCTGCAGCCATAATGACGCTTTTAAAGTTCATTTAAAAAGGCAAAATCACTTTTGATTTAGCATAGCACTGAAAATTCAGAGTAACCTTAGAAAAAGGAAAAAGTATGATGCCTGAAACAAGAAGAGATGGGAATGAACAGAGCAACTGACTTGTGAAAATACCTTAAAATTGCTACCTTAATTCATTTTCGTAGGATGTACTTACACCCTTCAGTTTGAAAGCAGAGGAATTTCTGCATTAATGTTGCAATTAGTTCTCTCCTCAGCTATTCCAATAAAATACATAGTGGTGCACTGTTAAACTGATCCATATAATCAATCTTAAAGAAGAAACTATGAAATAATACCTATGGGACAGCTGTTTAAATTATATTGCTTCAATGACATGCCTTGTACATGCACTGTGGCAGAGAAGGTAGTAAAGACTGTTAGGGAATCTGGAAACAGATGAGGATGGCAACCTCTGAGCTCTGCTGCTGAGGTTAGCTTGTCCTGTAACCACAGCTTATTACCTTCTGAACTTCCTAATGCACAGTAAAAAGTTTTGAAAAAATTACATATTCAGAAAATTTTTAAGCATATATATTTGTAAGGCAGAGTTATTAGGAAGGCACTTATCACTGTATTTCTCAAAACTAACCACAAGGAAAGCTGAACATTTAGATTGAAGATTCATTTTAAAGAAAAAGAATCAGAACATATCAGAAGTCTTAAAGACACTGCTAAAGGTTCACTGAAAGAAAACACTTTCACTAGATTAGCTTACGTGAAAAACACTTAGCTGTCAGACCCAGAGAAAACTTGTTTTCTGATACTAGTTGAGCTCATGATTTGTATAATTTGCACTTCTCGATTCTCTTATATTCGGAAATTGTTATGACAATTTACATGCTACACCACAGTATAAATTAATATTTGTCCTGTAACTGAGCAATTCTATGGAATATCTGGCTTTTAAACTTACACTTCTTATGCAGATTAACCTTTACTGTTGCAAATAAGCTCACACACTTTATGTTACTCGTTTTTGTTGAAGAAAAAAAGCATAGTATAATTAACTGGGTCATGGTAATCTGCTAAACCCATGTGATATAGTTTGGTATTGCTGTGGAATACAGCATTATTTGAAAATAGAGCAGCTTTGCCACTGATACAGTCATGAATGCAGGATTTCTTTATAGAAGAGCTTGCTTTATAGTAAACAGATGCTTTTGTATTAATAACCTACCTAACAACATAACAGCAACTGATCCAATTGAAAACATATTTATCCAAGGTTCCTGATCTCTTAAGCCTCACAGTTCCTATATTTTTAAAAGCACTGAAAATAATTTTTCAATTTTTTTTTTTTTTTTTTTTAGTCAATGCATTTAATAGTTTGTTATTGCTCATCACTCCAGTATAGTAACTTTTCTATTAATATTCTGATCACCTGACCATGTTTGCTGGTATGTGAGCTACTTGGCTTCTGTATTTTAGGACAACTTCTGTTTCTTTGCCCAGTAAGAATAGCATAAGACTTTCACGTAAATTGCTTCTATATGCATATATACTACAACGTCAGTGTGCCCTCCAGGACAGCTTGAGATATTGCTGTACTGTGGCATTGATCTATGTCTGAATTGTTTCAGTTCAGGCAATATTCTCTTAACCCAAAATCAGTATGAATGTTACTCACAAAAAAATTTAGATAATTCAAAATGCATAATTTATTTATCATTCCTCAGGGTTCATTTTTAAAACTACTCTAACTACAGAAAAAAAATGCATTTTCTTTTAAATTTGTATTTGATTAGATATGCAAAACTATACACTTGTACATTAGTCTTCTACAAGAATCTTATTCCACAAATCCTAACCACATTTAGGTACACAAAGGATGTTTTATGAAATGTGTGCTAGCCCCAAAACTTCATTAAAAAATTGTAAAATGAATAACCATATGATACATCTTCCAAATGCTAATAAACAGAGTATTAAAAATGTAAAGTCTAAGGATTCTTAGTGTACTGTCACATAGCACAATTTTTTTCTTTGAATTGTATTTACTTAAAATAATACAACGTAAAATATAGTTACAAACAGTGAGACACTATTTTGAAGAACTCTGAGTATGAAATAGACAAATATGTAAATGTGTGACTACAGTGTAATAGTTAAGACACAAAAGCTCCTACCTGTTTGCTTTCCTCCATATCAGATTCACTGCTAAATTCTTCTGTGTTTAAATTTTCGAAGTCAGATTCTCCAACAGCAATTGGTACTGTCACGGTGAGGCCTGGGTTGTTTATGAAGGACATATAATCACTTTCATCAACAACATATTTTTCCACACTGCTGCCTGTGCCTACACCACTGGTAGTTCCATTCCCATCTTTAAGATAATTCATATCTTTATTTATTTCAACAGCAGTATGATTGGAAATGCAGCTGTCTTTCTTGTTGTTTAGCTCTTCAAGTGCTTTGATTTCTTCTAAAGCTTTCTGTTTTCTAACGAAGGCTTTTTGTATGAATTCCTGTATCTTTTTTTTAATATAATCTATTCCCTTCTGAATTCTTGCCACAGCAATCTGGAGATTGTTCATTTCATTATCATCATCTGTAGCAGCAAGGTTATCTGAGCTAAACGAGCTCAGCAGCAAGGCCAGAAACAGGTTCAGAACCTAAAAGATGAGAGAATACAGCTATGTAATAAATACACGCATATAAGAAGTTCATATTTTTACAGGATAATGTAAAAAAGCACAGATTGTTTTAAAGAACATTCACACTTGCTAATTTTAGGCACCAATTAGTAATACCCATTACAAAACCTCTCCTTACTGGTCTTGGTCAATATCCAGAAGCTGAAAACAGACAAGCTAACATCTAAACATTTTTACTTCCTTATTTTACTTTTTTTTTCTTGATGTAGCAGGGTTTTTTAAGAGTACAATGAAAAAAAAAATTACAAAACTGTAGCTGTACACATCCATCAGAGGTCTGAAATGCTTCTTTCTAAATCTCTTAGTGGAATCGCCTAGAAGTTAAGTAGAATTTAAAAAGTATCATCCTATAAAATTAGATAGATTTCTATGGTGCATGTATTTTAGAAACATACATCAGCTAATGCTATAATAACCTACTTACATTTTCTACATAGTGTTTGAAGGATTATACCATAAAATTGTAATATTCTGTTAATTCTTGTATCTTAAGTTCTATAAAGCTTGTCATAAAAAGAATAGAATATTTTAAAACGAAATTTTTACTTTAATCTCCGTTACTAATAATTACATTATTTATAATTGTTTTTTTTCCTTTTTCACTTGGCAACAAAGAAAAATTTATTTGATCTTATTGATAGGAATTCAAAGTAAAACAGACTTTCCTCATCAGCAGATAACAATCCTAGCATCAATATTGCCTGGGAACTGTGGTTTGTTACTTCAGAATTCAAACATTGTTACTGTTATTTTAATGTCACCTCCAATAAACTACAGTTATTTCCCTAAAGCCTACAAGCAAAAAATCATTTCATACCTTCAGTTTTATATATGACAACTTTGTATAAAATCACATTATTAAAGGAATGGATTGGTAAACAGCTGAAAAGACTTCAACGTGGTCTTCCCTATATTTGGATTAAGTGGAGGCCACAAGGCATCAAAAGCTGTCATGACATTGCAAAATGACAACCTACATCAACTTCCTTCCACTGAATTTGAGAAAAATGCTTTGTTCTCTATCATATTTATATAATTTCAAGATACAAAAAAAAAAAAAAAAACCCTCTGATCTACCAAAAAAACCTCATATCCTATCCAAAATAAATTTCCCCTTATTTAAATGTGTTAGACCTCTCATTTTAACTCTATTCAAAATATAATACTTTCACAGTTCCTGGAAAAACAACAACAGATCTGAATAAGTAAATATTTGAAGGAAAGATGAAGTACTATGTATTGGAAACAGTATTTATATCCAGAAGTTAATGCAGAAAAAATAAGGAGTAGTTTACCAATCATAAATAATTTTCTCAGGCTTGCACATTTCTGCAAATCTAATGTCAAGACTGCAAAGTTGTCTGAACAACTAAGACATAAACATTGTGAATTCCATGTCATAAAAATAAATCATTAAAATCAGTCACTAAAGGAAGATAATTTTGACAGATAATGAAATATAAATTCTAGGCATTTCAGAATTTACTGTGAATGTTAAAAGAAATTTTAAAGTGTAAACATGAATTGTGCCTTCCAATTATAATCCTGATTTCTAAGAAGTTTTCACAAAGAAATATGTGAACCTTTCATCGTTAATTGTCAGCATGAATTAAACTTTTTCTATAAAAATTTATTCTACAATTTTGAAGTAGAAACTCTCAAATGCATTTTTAGGAGGCAAGACTAATCACTCTGAAAATATTTCAGGTTTCTTTCTACATCTAGGCAGGGCAAAAAGTACTTTAATTCAAGATATGCTACTATGACAAAACTACATTATACTTTATTTTAATTAAGTCGGAAGTTTTAGTGTCAGAATTATCTGCAATGAGTACAAGGAAGTCCTTTTTTAAAAAGAAAAATTTCCAAGCAAGATGCTGCCCATGAGCTGGTGCAGCATAGTCTTTATTATTTCAAGATGAGTTGAGATAACATTTGGATTTAAATAACGTCTATGAATTAGTTCCATCACTCCATGGTAGGATGTTCAGTGGGTCATTTTGGTGCATTCCTACGTTCCTAAAGTCATAGTAACGTTACTTTACTGAATGGAAATACAAGTGAAAAAGAGAATAATTTTTTTTGTTACCCAAAATCTAGCTCAAGCAGTTATGTGTTTCTTCTAAATAGAAGCATGACAAACATTCTTATTGCCTAGCTGTACATAATATATATTTTTGCATCACAATTTAAAAGTGTTCATCACATACCACTAGGTTTCCTATCACCATGACCAGCATGAAAACAATAAGGCACATGGTTTGGCCTGCAACCTCCATGCAGTCCCACATCGTTTCTATCCATTCTCCACACAGCACTCGGAATACAATCAAGAAAGAGTGGAAAAAGTCATGCATGTGCCAGCGTGGAAGCACACAGTCACTGGAGATCTTGCAGACACATTCCTTGTAGCTTTTCCCAAAAAGCTGCATCCCAACCACAGCAAAAATGAACACAATGATGGCCAGCACCAGGGTCAAATTGCCCAAAGCTCCCACTGAGTTGCCAATAATCTTAATCAGCATATTTAGAGTTGGCCAGGATTTTGCCAGTTTAAAAACACGAAGCTGAAAAACAAAAATGCAGAGGAACCATTAGTTATACCATAGTTCTAGAGGTATCTTGTGCCATTATTCATGAAGAGTTCTGATTTGTAAATGCCATCTGTTATGATGTCTGTTTTATATAATCTCTTTGGCTGTTGTCTATTTGTGTTCTGTGAATTTGGAACCTATGGAGACAGTTCACAATTTAAGGTTCAGAATTTAGTAAGAAAGGAAAAGTAAGAGCAAGATGTGTGATCAAAACGTACTCAAGAGGCAGAAAAAAAAACCAAAACATTTTAAGTTCATAATATTTTAACTTTTTTAAGAGACTGCATTTTAGGAAATTCTAATAGTTGTGTAATCCTTGAGAAGGATATAATATAGTATATGCTAAATGGATAACTTCTGCATTCCCTTATTTTCCTGCATTGTAACATATTTATGGCATCTTCTAAAAGGAATTTTATGGCATGAAATGCTGTAGACTGTCTATTCCTGTCAGAGTATCTGAATTTATTTGAAAATACTTGCATTACTACTTAGCATTGAGAAGTTTTCCCTGAGAATTTAGCAAAATCTATTAATCAACTCAGATTCACTTATCTGAGATGCCACACAGGAAAGCCAGCTGTTTTCCCTGCTGTTCCTGACATTTTAAAGCAAACAACTAAGACTGTTTACACATACACTAGTTTTAATTCGTGAGCTTTTTCCAGAGAAGGGCTTCTACTTAGTGGTGTCCATACTGTGCTGTAATGAAATATAGATTACATTCTTCATTTTACATACCATTTTACATATCAGAAGTCAACTTTAAACAATTAAATTTCAATATTAATAATTTCACTGCTTATCAAAATGTAATAGAAATAAATAAGGCTATAAATCTTCCTACAAAATCTCTTGTGATTGGCAGCTTATTCTAACTTGTGTACAAATGCGTTCTAATCACATGTGATCAGAGAAGCTAGGTCCAAGGTGTATAGCAGAATTGAGTTTATGTAAACTAACTTTTCCTTCACAACAAATAATATTATTTTAATGGGAAAAGAGAGCATGGAGATTTCTATTTCCCTAAACTCCATCATTTCATCTTAGCAGCACACAGAGAAAAAGAACATATTTTGTGTTTTTACTAGATTTAGTTTTAGTATTTTTGAACATCCACTCGCAGATAATTACTGCTTCAGTTCCTAAAGACAGACAGGAGTTGGTACTCTTCTCCTTACTCCCAACTCCTTCTTTGCTGACTTAGACCCATGTTTCTCTCAGCACCACACCGGGTTTTATAGGCTTACTTCAAGGGAAATTTTAAAGCAACAATTTCATGTTGATCTTGAGATGTCCTTTCAGGACACTGTACTTACTAACTTAAAAATTATAGTCAGTTAATAATGGTACATGAAGTTGGGTGCCATGGCAGCTGGTGCTAATAAACTACGAAACTACTGTCTGCTCCATATATTCAGAAATAACAGTTTCAGGTAGCGTAAGAAATACTAATAAGACAGACTTTTACATCATGACACTTGTGCCTCTATTGCTTTACCTATAGATCAGATTGTGTAGAATGCTAATTGCTGTAAATACGTTATTTTTAGTACAAGCTCAACAGTATCTCAATTTAAGTATTCTTATCCTAAAAACAGCTTATTCTCAGTGCACATTAAAATTGTTGTAAAGAGAGGACGTACTTAAGGATTTTACAGGGAACACAAAGTAATGTTCAAATAAAAAGACTAAAAAACTTATGATTCTTTATTCTACTGGCAATAGATATGTTCTTACAGATATTCAGCTTTGATGGATCTTAATGAAATCAGTGTAATGAAAACATTCAAAACTTTCAAAAGATAGCGGTTAGTCTTATGATTGGAAAGGATATCAGTACAATAGGATATCAGTAGGACAATTTGATATGAAAAGATAACATTTGACTAACACCTGAAACTTGTACATATCAGTTACAACTTGTAACTTAGCCATATATGAAAAAATATGTGAGACATTTAATTGTCTAATATGTCCTTACACTACTGGTAATTATTACATAAATCACGACAATTCTGAAGTGATACAATTGCACATATATGTATATAATATACATATATATATATAATTATCAAAGTATTTACCAATCTGAATGACCGAAGAACTGATAATCCTTCAACATTTGCGAGACCAAGCTCCATTAAACTAAGGCTAACGATGATACCATCAAAAATATTCCAGCCTTCTTGGAAATAATAATAAGGGTCCATAGCAATTATCTTTAGTACCATTTCTGCTGTGAATATTCCAGTGAATACCTAAAACAAAATCAATTACTTGAGTTGTTCTGACACAAATATATATCTCAGCAATTTTTTCTATTCCAGCTTCATTTCTGTTACCTATTATTTGTGCCTGTTTCTGTAAAATAGATGACTGTTATCTCCAAACAGCATCTAAGTATCTCTGCACAATAAAGACTATAGTTAAAAGCAAATTACTAAATCAAGACACATATAGGAGGGCACAAAATTGATAAGCTTCTAAAAAAATATATTTACCAGTGAACAGCTCAGATCCAGTTCACTAACTAAAAGATTTCACCATCACCTGAACTGATATGATCTAGTGTTTTTAGCCTTGCTTCTGAAGGATTCTCCCACTAAAATAAAACAAAATGACAGTAATTTCTATCCTTTCCCACAGTCTCAACAGAAGTGTTACGATGGACTTCTGGGGTCAGGCTTCCTAAGGTGTCTGTTTTAGCTCAAAGTGTATGGGTGGAAGCTGAAATTTTTTCGTTAGACTTTTTGTAAGGATATAGAGCATTCAGGAACAGCTATTTTTCCGTGTGATAGCTATTTCCTTGCATGAAAAGGATTACATGGTGAAAATGTTACTTGAAATATCTGAAGGTGTCAGTTGTGAAATGATCAGTGCTCTTTGTTTTTTGAAAGTACAGAATTAATCCCAGCATGACATTTTTGCAGTGAGTAGTGATCAGTGTTAAGTACAGTATAATAAAGAAGTTTTAGAACATAATGTAAAAGCCACTAAAACCATATGAATATTGTGCATAACACTTAAAAGCTATCCCACATGATCCAAAAATCTACTGATATAAACTGATGTGCTCTGCAATTGCATTCTTCATCCAGATTGTTCTTAGTCCTCCCAGCAAGTTGCATGGAAGCAAAGCTTAATTTTACATACATTGTGTGTACATAAACATGACAATTATAAACAGCTTTTAATTTAAGAAAATTAGGAGATGGATATAATGTGGAAATATTCAGCATTTTCAAACTAGAACTGCTAATAATTTTTAAAGTTTATACTTTTGAGAAACTGAAAGCATAGCTAGAAACAATACACTATTAAACTGAGATATGAAAGGTGTTACCATATATTCAGAAGAATGTAATAGGTATTTCTTTAAAGAAAGTATAAGTATAAAGAAAATATAAGTATAAAGAAAGAAAATATAATAAAATGTAAAGAAAAAGGTAACAATAACTATTGACAAAACTGTCATAATATTTGTCAAAATAATTGAAAAAAAAATTTTAAAAGCATTTATTTTAAAAATATTTCCTCCACACTCATGCCATCCACAAACTACATTTTTTGAGCATATCGGCATCCACAAATACACAAAAGTAGTACATTTTTAGCAGACTGAAACTCAAGCTTTCTTATAATTAAAAATCTTGCACATTGAATTTCAGTAGTATGAAAATTAATAATTGCACTTTATAACTATTTCTTCCATTTCATTTAAATACTACACAAAGGCTTGTTCATATTTGCTTTGTTTAATTTATCCTCAAACAGCCTATGATGTCACAAGTGAGCAGTAGATTAACATATTTTGTATGCAAACTGTATAACTAAGGTTAATAGATTAGTACAAGGAACTTAATTGGAAGCAGCAGGAATAATATTCATTGCTTGTATATAGTCCTGATTAAGGATACTGAATTGTTAGAAAGGTAGTTAAAATATCACTGTTGCTAGCATTGAGTAAAAAATGTATGAGGTGGGAAAAGCCTGAAGATCTTGAAAGTGTAAATGGTGAGAGAAGATCATTCTAACATTAATATGTCAGACTAATGTATTAAAATACAATGTTCTGTAATTTGTAATGAACAAGAATATGCTAGAGACTAAGCCTTTGTCCAGGAGAAAGAAAACTTTAGTTCACACAATATCTTTTGGCAGTATGTTTATTTTTAGTTACGTTTTTTTTTTTTTTTTTTTTGAAAAGTCATAGACATTTATATTAGCAGTACATATAAGGAAAATGTTTAGACTTTAAAATGCACTGTGGCTGAGAAATGTATTACTGCTCCATTCAAATATTAGCAGAATATTCAAAACTAATCTTCTTGTGCTATTAGTTCAAAAGACTCAATAGGTTTGGTTTTTCAGGACTGCATGCTGTGGGAATCAATCCACATTCTCCTGTGTAAACTACCAGTAGTTACTTGAGGTGGCAACAATTTAAAAAATGTATGAGTCCTTCCCTGAAACAAACACTTGCAAAGTTCATTCCTCTTGTTTCCTGAACATCAGAAGCAAGTACTTATGTGTGATGCCACATTTACATATCTGCTCAGAAAAAGAATTGAATGTCACTGTAAATCTCCAGATCAGATGAAAACCAAGAATGGCATCACTAATAGACTTACAAATAAAAAGTACTTTTTACTAGAGAATAAATAATAATCTTTCTTACCAAAAAAAGTTTGTAAAACTTTTTTTCAGTCATATAAAGTGGCAAGTATATACTGCTAGCAAGAAATATGCCTTTCTTTCACTGTAATTTAACTGAAAAAAATTCAAAGTGAAATTCTGACATATAAATGTTTCTTCAACTTCGCACACAGGAAAAATACTTTCTGCGAGAGAATATCAACATTGTAGTAAAAGCTAGATAATCTCCTTTAACCTTTTAAAGATAAAACCCCAAGGTAGACCTCAAGAAATCAAATCTGACAAGTGAAGACTACATTTCCAAACATATCTAGTTATTTCATTTCAATAGTTACCAGATTCGTGAAAGTTAAAGGCTCCAGGAAACTGTTGGTTTATGAAAATAATAAATACAGTTTCTAAATGGATTATTAAAAATAATAATAATAATAATAATTAGAATAGATTTAAAGCCAGTACAGTGCATTTACACATTTCTTCTTTCAGAAAAAATAGTACTTTTAGATCAAACTGCGTGATAAAGCACTCACCAGGTTTCCCACAGAAAGGACACTGCTAAATTGTTCTGTCATTGGGTAATGTTCCATGGCCATAAACAAGGTGTTCAAAACAATGCAAATAGTTATAGCAAGATCAACAAATGGATCCATCACTACTAAATTGACAACATGTTTTACTTTTAACCATGGACTCCAGCAATCCCAGATTAAGAAAGTATTTGCAAATCTGTACCAGCATGGGGGACATTTCTGTCTGGATTCTTCAAGCTCTGAAAAAAAAAAAAAAAAAAAAAAAAAGAACAAGAAAAAAATAACAAATAATCAATAGTTCAATTATAATCTCTGTGAACTCTTGTTTAAAACATGTTAAAAAAATAAATTATTTAAATAAACAGGTCACAACTGTCTAATCTTCCCTAAAACCTGTGGACCGTATTGGTTGTCATCTATATATAAATTATGAATGTACTCAGTTTCCTTTAAATAAGCAAAAACCGTATGTTTGTAGATAGCAAGGATTTAATAAACAGTTTATCTGAATGTATCAAATACCTTCCATTGTGTTTGTAAGTATGCTGGCTATACTCATTGCTCTTTGTCTTGCAGCAGAATCTTCCAGCATTTCCATGGAAATCTGATAAGAACTCAGTCTTCTTTTTCTTATTTCTGTTTCAGTAGTGGTGCCCTGTAAATGAAGTACTCAGGAATTAAACCATTCTCTTCAGCAGCCAATAAATTACATTTACTGCATAAACGTATAGTGACAATCAAAATCAGACTTGCAGATCTTTCTAACACGCTGAAGATTTCTCTTCCTGTAGGTACCTTTCTGCTTTTAAGCAACTCAGTGGAAATGCAACAAATAGACAACAGTAGGAACAAGCAACATGGGAGCAAAGGTGGCTTTCATTTAAGTGGCAGAGTGAGCAAAACTTTTGCTAGGTGTCTTTTTGATAGTGACTATTTTTTTTTCAAGAAAAAAATTATCTAAGTTGAAACCTGTCACCTTAATTTTCAGCAACTAGTCGTGTTAATGACTATATTAGTATAATTCTAGGAATTAATTATTATTCTATATACTGCATTCTTAGCCTGACAAGCATGGTTGGAAAATTTTATATGAGGACGAAATCACATCATGTTAATGTTTCTTCTACCTAATTCTTGTCCACCATAATGCTCATACAGAAGTCATTATATATTCTTATAAAGAGTATGCAAGTCCTTTTACATTTTCCTTTCTGTTTTCTATACCTTCTAGTTATCTTTTCAAAACAGTACCCAACTCTGATTTAAATGTCACAGACATGGCACTATTCAGTAGTATGCAGGTGTCCTTACAGATGCTTTTCTCTTCTTTTGGAGCATGGCCCAGGAATCTGACCACAAGAGTAATACTAAAATCTTCCTAAATCTTGGTTCTTGCTTTTCACTAATTCTACCATTCATGCAAACCTCTCATTCTTTTTTCGTTATTTTGTCCCTATCCAAAAAAAGAATAAAGCTTTCAGAGGATTTCAAGGTTATATTAGTGTGAAGATGAAAAAAGGTTTTTGAGTATTAATAGTTCTATCTCCTTTGCAAAGGGTCTTGACTTAAATGGCTAAATCTTTTTTTTTCAAGTGTGTATTTTTCTGAAATAGAATTACATATGCATAATATATAACGTAATTTTATCTAATTTTTTGTATGAAGCTCTGTATCAAGATAGGACAGAAAATAAAATGTATAGTAGTAATGAAATCTCAATATTTATTTATAATGAAAACATTCTGTCAAAGTATTATAGCTATCAAAATACCATATTAAAATATTTTGTATTAAAAAGCTTGCTTTTTCCGAAGTTTGAAGAAACAGCTTATGGAAATCAACTGAAATGTATGGTAATAGAAAACTACCATGAGAATAGTAACTTTTTTTCACATTTTGAAGGTAGTTTCCTATTCCTATATCCTTAGTTTTATATCAAATGCCTAGCTGTTTTTTGAGGCAAAACTGTGTACAAAATGGCAGATTTAGTTTATATATACATAATATTTTTCTCTGTGCAGATCTCTTGCTAAAGGCAAAGAGAATATAATACTATTGTAAGGCTCAGACATACAAGCTTGAGGACTTTTTTTTCCCTTGTCTTCTGTAGTTTAGAAACCATTGCAAGTTACTTCTCACAGCTATAAGAAATGGTAAGGCATGCCGAAGTGAACAGTAAGAAAAAATTCTGTGCCCAAAGAAAACTGCAGGAATTGCTTGTTTGCTTATAATTACCTCTGGTAGAAGCTGTCCAGTAGGAGAAGTTAGAGTTGAAGGTCCTCCAACTAAGGAGACTACTCCATTGCAATCTACAGCACTGTGCATCTTCCCATTGGCTGGAAGGGCTGGCACCATTCTGGATGACATACTGGCCTGACTGATGTTACTGTTACGCCTTTCTCCATGTCGATTGGGAACAAAGAGAGAGTCTCTTCTGCTTTCATTGTCCTCAAGAGTGCTGTGTTCATCATCAGCAAAGTCATTTTCAGATCCTATATCCCTTGTGCGACCTCTGAAACTGAAAATGCTTGTTTTGCTGTTGCGCCTTGGTGAGAACAGGGAACCACGGATGCTTAGCAAAGACTGCAAAAGATTTAAATAGAAAACAAAAAAGACAGCTCTGTAACTGATGTTCCAAGATACAGAAGTTCTTGACTTTTCAAAGAATTTTTAGGTTTTTCTTCAATAGTACCAGTGACTATGTGGAGAATGTGCTCATTAATGGGACTGAAGTAGATACGAAATTTTAGTTTAATATAGAAGGACTGAAGAAAAGTTGCGTAGGAGGCATAGCAAGGTTGAGCAGTTTGAGCAAAAAATGCAGTTTGAGTTTGTATGGACTCATGAGTATATTGGAGTGTATCAAGGCTTGCAGATTTATATTTTATTGTATCTTCTACTTACAGCAGAGCTGAAAGTCTTTTTAGTTTTCTTCCCTTCTTCATCCCTTGGACTCCTAAGGATTCCAACTTATCAGAACTTGTCTGTCCTCTTGACAGTAGTCTCAATAATGATGAAACAATATAAGCAGTACTCAAAAACTAGCAGACAGGGGCTTGGAGAAACTCTGGAGGGACAGTGTGAATATGCCTAGTAGCACTCTTTGAGCATAGCACTCAGTGCTGCAGTAGGCTGAACACCTACCTACCATGTGTCCATCAGACAACGCACAGCAAACATTCACCAGGGACACAGCTACCCAAAGATATCCTCTTACAGATGAGAAAAATAAATCAGCGGTTGTTGGCAATTAATCTTTTAATTACAATAGAAGCTTAATGGAATGCTCTTCTCCCATGCTACATATTTTATTAACAGCATTCATGAATAAATAAAATGAGTGCTAACTGTGGAAAAAAGACACCTTGCATTAAGCTTTCTTCATCCTTGTCTTTGTGCAAATCTTCTTGTCTTTTTTTATGGTAAAACTGGTTTCTGATGATTCTCAATTTGCTTGCAGGTGAAAAGTGCTTTCATGCAAGAGCAATGCCTTTATCTCAGAATAATTATAATTAAATTAAAGCATATAAAAATCCATATTAATGTTGAGAACCAAATATTCAGACCGCTACATATATATACATATTATATGTGTGCTGAACTAGTAACGCTGCCTTATAGCAGTTTGCAGGTGTTTCCCATTATGATAGGTAGTTTTCTGCTCTTAAAGCTATACCAAATCTTAATAAATTGGGATGACATTTTTTATGCTGGCTGTCAACCTCAGGCTGAGTTACTTACCGAATATCAGCCAAATGGTTTTGCTATCAATATGTAAAGTTGACTAGAAAAAAAGTGCTGTTTTATGTTTGTTTGTTTGTTTTGTTTTGTTTTGTTTTTTTCCCCATATAAATAGCTGTAGCATCTATGGGAGATGTCAGTGAAACCTGACAAAGTGTTAAAATAATTACTGCAGCTCTTGCAATCTTGTCATACTACTATTTGGCCCAAATACAGTCCTTCAAATAATCGCACATCTACTAGGATTCAGCTGACTAGCACTGCTATCCTTGCTTTATAGAGAAAGCTTCCCTTGCTGCTGTTTTATATGTTATCCAGTCTTTCCAATACATGCTATCAAGCTCTGAGCACAGCTAAATGGATCAGGCCCCTCAGGGACTTAGGAGCAGTATGCCTGCTTTGAATATCCCTACTAGGTTTGGACAAAAGCTATAAGCCAAAATGACAGCAATTTTAACACATGTAGAGGCAGAAATATATTTGCCTTCAAGCTGCTGGCAAGTAAGATGTGAAAGGAAATCCTAGCTTTTCACAGAGGGTGCATCATTCATTTGCAAACAGAATACTGTGTCAAAGGACAAAACCTCTATAGGGGCTGGCTGGGCAGATTATCTCCCCTTACCATTCTACTGTGTTGTTTCATGCTCAGCCATCCTATTTCACTCAGGAGCTTACTGCATAGATAACAAGACAAACCAGACCTTCTTTTTTCAGTTTACATGACAGCTCAGTCTTACTTTGTTTATGTGCAGGCAATATTTGTCCCAGAGTCTTTTAGCACATATACAATTACTAAGGCAATTTTTAATTCTATTAATTATCTTCAATTTGATTATTTGCTTGATGGAAATCTCTTTGTATTTCAAAATCTTAAATGCCCTTTAAAATTTATTTCAGGTGGTCACTTATTTCCTTTCTGCTCTACAATTCATGATGTCCCAGTCTATTTTACTATTTCTTTGCTTTATTTCAAATCTGAAACATATACAATTTTTTTTTCAGTTGATCTCCATGGATTTTTATTCAATGTGCAGCATGAATTCACATGTGATTTTAATATTATTGAAAGTCATTTCACATGCCTTGCCTTCCTAAACTTGTTCAATTTAGATGAACATTTCATACTTTTTTATGACAGCTGATAGGATGAAAGCTTTCTGACATTTTCAGAGTATGAATAAATACATGCAACAATACTTTACTGTATGTTAATAAAGCTACATAAAATTTATATACCCTATTCAAATTTTGTCTCAAATTCTCCTCTTCTTATTATATGTGTTCCCAGACTAGTTATTTTTTTCTATTGATAATTTAATTCTGCATCAATCTGTGCATGCAAAAATAAATATATTTAACATAAATGTAATATATTATTTAATCTTATCCTTCACCAGAATTATATAAAATAGCATCAGAGAATTTAGGCCAAACAATGGAGAAGCCTATTGCTGAGTAGTTAAAGCACAAGACCAGCAACCAGAAATTCCTTTCTTCTCAGGCTTTGTCAGTGACTCTTTTCTTGAGTGGAGTCAAATCATTCACTTTCCTTTTCTGTAAGATTCTCCATCTTGCAAAATGAGCTTCCATTGGGAAAGAACAGTATGGCTAAATTTTGTAAATACAAGCTTAAGCAATCCCTATATATTTTGTCTTTACTATGGAAAACTAGAACTACCTTTCTCTTTATCTATTGTTTAAAGAAGATAATGAAAGCCAATAGAAACTAATGGTAGAATTTCCTATTCAGAGCATTTTGAAGGTATAGTCTGCTTAAGTACTTACATATTTCTAATGTTTTGAAATGGATGCACAACAGAGAACTGCAATTGAGGAACCACAATACAAATATATGAATACTAGTCAGTGTCTTTGATTTCTCTCTAATCTACCAAATACATCTTCAGAAATAAGTTTTCAGAAATGTTTTAACTAACAGTTAAGATATTAATAATTAACATAAACAGTTATCCTTGGTCTTTTTATCCCTTCGCTAATAGAATGGGTTAAACTTTAACGCTGCTAAAACTATTAACTGCTTATTTGTTTGCTCATCTTTTAAATAATTTTCAATATGTAAAGTTCAAAATAAAAGCCAAACTAGAACAGATGTACATGATAGAATAGACAAAGTGTGCTGTACCTGATGGGGAGATGTGAACCTTTTTTCATATGTCAGTTGACTTCCTTCTGTGGAGAAGCGGAAACTTTTTCTTCTGATACTATCTTCTGACTCAGACTTAGGAAACTTGTCAATATCTCCCTTGTCCTCTGCTTCAGACATTTCTTTTTGTCTTCTTCTCTTCCTTCTGTTTCTTCTTTCTTTAGCACTCTTTGAGCTCAACTTTGATGCTTCTGAAGAACTTTCCAAGAGTTCTCCTAATCCCCCTACCCCACTGAAATCCCTTGATGCAACTGATGCTGCTGCCACTGCTGCTGTAGCCTGTCGGGTTACAAAACATAGTATTCTTATTGAGCTAAAAATGAACAATTTTATTGTTTTTTATCAATTGCTTTTATTATCCCTCTGGTAGTGTTGTACACACTCAAAACAAACTACTGAGATGTATAGCTCCTCATTATTTAACACCATGGTTTACTTAAACACCAGATTTAGCAGTACAAGAGCATCATTATTCCTTAAAGACTTCACAAGACACTGGTCTAAAATGAAGGTAGTCAGGAAAGTGTAAGCATGAGGCATTTTCATCTACTTCAGACCTTTTTCCAGATTTCCTCTTGCCTCACATTATAGAATCACAGAATCACCAAGCTTAGAAAAGACCTCTAACATCATCCAGTCCAACCATCCACCCGTCATCAGTATTTCCCACCAAACCATGTCCCTCAGTACAACATCCAGATGTTTATTGAACATCTCCAGGGACCGTGACTCCACCACTTCCCTGGGCAGCCCATTCCAGTGCCTGACCACTCTCTCAGCGAAGAATTCTTAACATCCAATCTGAATCTCCCCTGGCACAATTTGAGGCCATTCTCTCTAGTTCTATGGCTAGCTCCATGGGAGAAGAGGCTGACTCCCACCTTCCTGCAACCTCCCTTCTGGTAGTTGTAGAGAGCAATAAGGTCATGGTTATGTTCTAATTCAGCTGATCCCCTCTAAGTCTTTACAGAGAAAGCTAATCCTTGACATCCATCATGTGAGTTAACGTATCATAATCCAAGTAGCAGGTAATTGAATCCAGCCTTTTCCTTGGTGTCATCACAGCAAGGACACCGTCTTGATTTCTGCCTAAGAGCAGACACCTTGCTTAAAGACCTTAATATGTCTTTGAGCACCATATTCCTCTTCATGTTTCTTTTCCCACATTCCCACTGTTGCAGCAGTCTAGGGCTTTGTTATAAAAACACAGAGGTACATTTAATTCCTGTTGCTACTGCTGCTAGGGAGCAGAAAAAGGTTAGGTTTCTTCTCTGATTAAAAAGGATGAGATGGAGCAAAGAACAGTCCCAAAATTCAGAACCTCTGTCATCAACTGCAGTGGTCAGGCTGTCTGAGTTGGCTCATTGGGAAAATTGGTACATGCAGTCATGAAATAAAGGACGAAATGAGAGCATAACCAATACGCTTCCTATAAAGAAATATACTCTATTATATATATATATTATATCTATTATATATATATATAACCCCAGACTCTAAATAAAGAGTCTGGGGGACTAGCTGTGAAATCCTGCTGTGTAAAGTATATCTGGAAAGCCAGTAAGCTCCAGTGAGCTTCCAGAAAAGGATGGTGTGAGAAATGGCAAGAGACTAGCAATACATAGCAAAGATGACTTGTAATTATCCAGCAAAACATATCATACTTGATGTCAAGTATTTAAAAAGGGATTGGATTTGTCTTTATAGCTGAAAAAGATAGCCCCAAATTAGTTCATTCACAGTACAAATTAATGACTTTCTGCATCACAATGAGCAACCTATGCTATACAAGTTGACTTGATACAGAACTTTTCTGCCAATCAGAGAATAAGATATTAAGAGGATTATGAAGTGTATATCAATTAAAAGAGATACTCAAAATTATGTCATACTGCCTTCAGAATATTGTCCTTCTGATGTTCTAGCATAGATAAGGGACCAGATGCTGAGTCATTGCGTATCTATTTAGTACTGACAGCAAATTTCAAAATAATGGCGTAAACTAAAGCACAGTGTAACTTAGATTTGTGGATGAATAGATCCCACGTCAAAGGAGTGAAAAGATAGGTTACTGCTTCGTGAAACAATTCAGCAGCTCAGCGATCTACCTTGAAATTAGTACTTTCCATTAACATCTTCAAACATAAAAGAGATCTTGACTGTAATACTGCTTTACTTCTAATTAATTGAGTAGTCATTCATCTAAAGAAGTAACAACAACTTGGCCTTTATCCAACCTTTCTCATAGTCTATTTCTTCCAGTTCTTCTCTTTTTAAGTCTGGGTCATCTTCTCTGTCTCCACAATGAATCACACAAACATCTAGATAGCTCTCGATGTAATTAAAAGTGGCTTAGTGACTTTCAGGTATGAAAGTATCATATTTTTTAAGAAATGTGCTCCCTACTGATATTTAACATTTTTGTTAATTTGCATTTTGCAGGATTCTTTTTTCTTAGAGATTTGGAAGTGATAGGATTTGACAAAAATAGACATATGCTTATCAGATTTCACAGGTGATGTACAAAACTTCTTAAGTAAAAGATTCAGAGTTTCTTTTCCTATTATCACTCTCATTACAGAATCATTCTAATCCAGTGTAAGAGCTGCATGAAAATACTACCAAAACTGTAGATTCATTGAAAATCCTAATTGATAGCTTTTTATAAGCACTGTCCTGTTAGAAATGATTACTAGAG
This sequence comes from Lagopus leucura, assembly GCF_019238085.1. Taxonomy (NCBI): domain Eukaryota; kingdom Metazoa; phylum Chordata; class Aves; order Galliformes; family Phasianidae; genus Lagopus; species Lagopus leucura. Next base: position 2,110,758 of record NW_024962267.1, read on the forward strand.
AAAAAGAAATTGAAAATCAGGCCAGAAATTGGGCAGATATCTGACTTACAGAACTTGATTCCTGCATACTTTACTTTAAGACAACTAAAACTTAACACAGAAGTTTCTATCAGCATTTCTTATTTTCATGAATGTATGAAATAATTCTCTTTTCAAAGAAAATAAAAATTTATTAATAGAAGTAATATCTTTATTATAAACACTGCTGGTCTATTCTAAGGTTATGTAAACTTCTGATTAACTTCAGTGTGCTTTAATTAGGGATCTGCTAAAGAGTTTGCTGGATAGGAACCTAACAGAACACTGTCTACTATCCATCTCTCTGTTTTATGAGTATTAGAGTGGAACTGTTAACTAAAGCAAGCCTGGAAATTCTCACTCAGATCACAGATGAGAAATACTACATCTGTAACATAAAAATGTTATGAACTCAGACTACTTATTCAGGTTAGCAGGACATTGTTATCTCAAATATTTTACTTCTACTTTTTTTTTTTTTTTTTTTTTTTTGAGAACTTCTTTTTCTATATCATTACTTGCCTTTATTTGTCACTTGGTTAATTCCTGATTTTTCATTGGCTATTTCAACTTATGAAACTTGCATGGCAGACAAGATTTTTCTTCTAATTCATAAGATTTTACAATCCATTTCTTAGAGTAAGCCTGTTTAGAAAGTACAATATCCATCATTACCTGTGCTTCTTCTTGCTGCTTCTTTAGCTGTTCCAGCATCTGTTGAAATTCTGCCTCTTTCTGCTCTGCTTCTTCCATAGTTGCTTGGTTCTGCTCCTCATAGGCCATGGCAACCACAGCCAGGATCAAGTTGATCAGGTAGAACGAGCCCAGAAAAATCACCAGAACAAAAAATATCATGTATGTTTTCCCAGCAGCACGTAGTGTCTAGGAAGTAGAAAGCATATCTGCATATTAGTCCATCTCTTACCAATATTAGTTCACCTCCATGGTGTTATTTCAACACCATAATGCTTTGCTGTTAGCTGAACATTTCAACTTAGCCTAGATTTTATGCCATAAAATTTGCTTACCAGTTGATACAGGTTTTCCCAGAAGTCCTGAGTCATTAGCCGAAAGAGTGACAGAAAAGCCCAACTGAAAGTGTCAAAACTTGTGTAACCATAGTTGGGATTTCTACCAGCTTTCACACATATATATCCCTCTGGACACTGCCTACGTGAAAATCAAACAGGAGGTATTTATTCATAACTTTTATTTTCCTCAGTAGTATATATAGTATAATTCTATATAGCTCCAGAAATAATGCCTATTTTATTGTGTTGGCCCATGGCGTTAGAGGACAATTTTGGTATGGCAGCAGAGGTTGAGCCTTCCCACCAATATTCCATTACATTTTGTGCTGTGTGATGGATGGCAGCAGAGGGGCAATCTGACAAAATGGAGTCTGCCATGGAAGTGTACATGAAGCAAAGCAGTGTCACTGAATTTTTCCATGTGGAAAAAATGGCACCCATTGACATTCATCAACACTTAGTGAACATTTATGTAGACCCAGCAGTGGATGTGAGCACAGTGAGATGGATGATGGTGGTGGGTGTGTTTCAGCAGTAGCGACAGCAACAGTGGGTTACCTCCACTGGTGCAGATTTTTAAGTACACGGCATGCAGGCTCACGTTTATTACTGGCAAAAATGCACAATTAATGATAGTGACTACGTTGAAAAATAGAGTTTTGTAGCTGAGAATTTCTTCTATCAAACAGTGTTATTGTGCTTTTTATATTTGTTATACTTTCCATGGAAATAAATAGGAGGCATTACTTTCGGAGCAACCTGCATGTGGATAATGGATTGGGATTACATTTGTTATTTTTTGCACAGAAAATTCATGAATTTCAAAATTAGAAGTAAGTTAATTTATGAAATGTGTTCTGAGAAACAAACAAATGTAGGAGTAAACAAAAGATACTCGCTTTTTGAATTGACCTGAATGTTTAAATTCTCCTCAGTCATATTTGGAAAATAGAATCTCTATTCTGAATGATTAATTTCTTGGCAAAGATAATTGCTAAAATGTTGCTAAGGGTACAGACAGATTAAAAAATATGATTAGCTAAATCCAATTGTCCTGTAAGGGATATCCTACACAAAAGCTAAAATTTTTTTCAGCTTAGTCACAGAAGCCAGTTAGGTGTCAGTTAACACTTTAAGCCTAACAATTGGACATGTGTGTATGGCACCTTTTGCCAGTGATGAAAAGCCTTGGAATATGAAGTAGCCATTGTACTTTCTTACTATTTTATGTATTCTCTTTCTCAGTTCTAACCTTAATTTTCACCCTACTCTTTTCAATCAGTTAATTTCCAGAGTAGACTATGTGAGGTTCAAATGTTATCAAGATCAATTTCTAATAAAGCGAGAACAATGGCTGTTAATGAACGTTTTGACCTAAGTAAGAAATCATTGTTCTGTATCACTGCTAAATGGGAAGTTGCAACTGCTATGAATAGGTTCTTTGTTACTGATTTTTCTACAGAATAAAACAGATGATTTTTGAAAGGGTCTTACCCTGCATCAGAGCTATTACCACAAAGTAGGGCATCTCTTTGTCCTTCCAAAATGTAGAAATGAGCTGTGTAGAAAGCATTAGAAAAGTATGTGATTAGATTAAGATAATCTTTAAAGGACTACAAAATAAAATAACAATAAAATAATAATAAAATCAAAGTGGTTAGTTTCTAATCACTTTGTACTGTGTTTAGGAATGCTTCTGGTTATTGTATATGATCACTGTAGGTCAGTCACTGTAAACAACTATGCAGAAGACAGAAACATAAACCCATTTTTTTAATTGCAAATATTTTAGGTACAATAACCACAAGTACATAAAAAAAAGTTACATGAGTCATTCTTACTTTCATCCTCAATGTAATCCTTCCAGTTAAATGTGCTCACAGTTGTATTAATAAGTGTACCATTTTCATCCATTGTGCTATTAAAGTAGGAAATAACATTTATTTCAAAAGTAGAATTGTCTGGAGGCCACTGCAGACATTTATTCCTCAAGTTGCCCATGAACAGCTGCAGCCCTATTAGTGCAAATACACTCAGACAAAATACAGTCAGGATCATAACATCCGAGAGCTTCTTCACAGACTGAATTAGGGCTCCTACAATAGTCTTTAGGCCTGAAAAGAGAAAAGGTTCATAGGTTTATCAAAGAGGATCTTCACCCTTCCCATATAACTCATTTGTCATGCAGACAGTTAAAAGAAATTGCTATTATCTGTCAAAAAATAAAGCTTCATGAGCAGCCTCAGAGCTTGTGAAGATGAATGAAAGAAAAATATATATTTTTTTATGAATAAGCAATGTAGATACATTCAAATACACAAAAATATATAATTCTCAAGCAGGAAATTTATCAACCATGCTTTTCTGTTATAGATTTAATCTCTTTATTTTTTCTCTCCATTTAATATTCTATTTAATATTTAATAATAGTATTTATTACATTTAATATTTAATAATAATAATTTATATTATCGTTAATATTTAATATTCTGCCAATAAATCACTTTCCAGTGATTCCACAACCATACGAACTGAGATAGAATTGCAAGTAATTTTGAGAAAAAAAAATAGGCTTAGTTGATAAATTTTTCTGTGCAATACTTATCTCCTGTTTTGTAGCTTTGTTGTTGTTGTTAGTTGGTTGTCTTCAAGGCAAATTTCAATTTAAGTGGTTAGAAAAAAAGGAAAAAAATCAAAATCCAAAAAGCCAAAGCACTAAAGCATTTTTAATGTTAAAGAGACGATCTGTCATAATAAACATGGAAAAATAAAGCAAAATAATCCATAGGCCTCACATTTCTTATTTCATGCAAGAATCTGTTAAACACAAAGGCTGATTTTGCAAAATAAAAGAAGCTAATGCTAAAAAGGTAAAGAATCATAATCCTGGCTTATGATCCATGCCTTTTTTTTTTTTTTTCCTCTTTTTCTTTTTTTTCCTTTTTTGCAACATGAGCAGCGCATATCAAGGCTTATGCTCAAAAGAAGTGAATTCAACTTCAGTGGAACAGTCAGCCTCAGTGTTTAACCTAGCTCTCACCTGGAATGACTGATATTGTTTTCAAAGCTCGGAGAACTCTGAATGTTCTCAACGCTGAGACATTGCCCAGGTCCACAAACTCTGTCACATATCTGTAATAGGGGAGTTCACACACAAACACAATGACAGCACACAAATAACAATTGGAGTTACAAGGGGCCTAACACCTTACACAGTTACTTCTTACCTGGGATTACAGAAATAGTTTTCAAAGCTCTCAATACTCTGAAAGTTCGAAGAGCTGAAACATTGCCTAGGTTTACAAATTCTGTTACATACCTGTAGGATTAAATCACAGTTATTCAGAATTGAGGCAGAGCTTACACTAATTATGAGGGTCTTCAAAACCTCTGAGTCAGCATTAACAATCATACTCAAAAATTTACCTGTCTCTTCTTGCTATATATATTTTCATGAGTTATGCTTAAATTTCATTGACATATAACTCACTGATTTATATTTGAACAGCTAATTAAACTAATTAGCTTGTAATAGGACAGTGACATAAGTCAAAGAGATGGCTTCTATTCTGGTGAGCAGAAAAATATAGGACATGAAATTAGTGTCCCTCAGCAGAAATTCCAGTGGTGGCTGACATTCTGTGCTTGTTCCTGCCATATTTAGCTTTGGTTTATGTGTACTACAATGTGTGACACAGCATTAAAGTTCACAGGATGCAGAAATTAACTATTTTTAAATGAATATATTCATGATAATAATACTGTTTGCCACTAATTTCATGCCCTAAAACCTTAAGAAGTTCTTGAACCACTTACGCCATTAGAATGACACTGAAGTCAAGCCAGTTCCATGGGTCTCGCAGAAAAGTAAAACCTTCTAAGCAGAAGCCCCTTGCAAGAATTTTTATCAGTGATTCAAAGGTATAAATTCCAGTGAAAGTGTATCTGAAATGCATCAAAGCAGGTATGACAAATCTTTGCATACTTATGCTTGTAGACAGTGGCATTCACTATCAAAAGTGACTTGCATTAAAAATATTTAGAAATGAAAGAAACAAATCATTAGCTTTACTGTTAATTAACTTAATTATTGTTCAGTAGATGAAATTTAAACTCAAGAGGCATATATACTAATCATTTTCTAAAAGCTTGATTTAATCTCTGTATTTGTGCTTGCAATTAAATTGAGAGTCCAGTATTTACAGATACATTTCAGACTTGATATTTATATGTACATTTGGTAGCACTCACAAGGCTCCTATTTCGTTGTATTCTCAAATCAGGTAGATGTCTAAGTATTACAAAAACGCTTTTTTTTTAAGGTCAAAATCAAAGTTTTCTGAAAACCAGTTCCGGACAATAAGTATATTCATGCACATAATACAAGTTTAAAACATTAAATATAAGAATGCCTGCCCCTACTGTTGTTCTTGAACATGGGAAGCATGATTACCAATTTACCTCGTGTGGGAACCATTCATTTGTAAACAGAGAATTGTCAGTTATAACCAGAGTAAGGCAAGGACTCCCTGAGACACACATGGGTGTGTGTGGACTTACAGAACAAAGGAAATCTACCTACAGATCCTACTGTTCACTTTTCAGCCTCTCATCAAACCTCACAGCCACTGCTGGGTAAACTGGGGAAAAGGTGTATATTATTACAGATTCTATACATAGCATTCAGAGCATGCAGTAAAATAAATAGAAATCAGTAATGGCTATTGAAGAAATGGAGGAAATGAAATAAACCACAAGCAGTCAAAACCTTTCCTCACTTGTCTGAGCTTGTGATTTGGGTGGGCTTTGTGTTTGTGACAGAGACTGCTCTCTGTGCCTGGTGCTTGTGAGCTCGTATTTGTGGCACCCAAAGAATGTGCAAAGAATATGAATACTCAAGGAATATGAAGCTGCACTCCCCAGTGACATGCAGTAATTTTACATGTACTTTGGAAATGCTGGAGCTCCTTTTCCAATTTGCATCTCAGAACCCCAGGAGAAAAACAGAAAGATATTAATGACCTCTGGAATCTGGTTCTTCATGACTCTGGAAAAGCACATTCTGTTCTGCAACTTTCCACAAATATTTATTGTTTAGAACCACACAAAATAAGAGGTAAAAATGGAGAAGTAAAAATGTTAACTTACTCTACATTCTTTGTCCAGTCAGGAGGGTTACTCATGGTCATAAATACACAGTTGGTCAAAATAGTGCACATGATAAGCATGCTGAATAATGTAGATTATAGTCAAGGGAGGTAAGTCAGAAAAACATGATGATTTTACAACACTGAAAGCATTAAATATTAGGTGCATGAAAATATGTACAAATAACATGAAATTCTAAATAAAATCTGAAAATAAAGCTTTGTACAGAATTCTGTCTGTTTAAAACAGTATGCCATCTGGCAAGTTATGGTATAGTAACTGTAAAACATTGCATTGCTTTTATAATTTTGGCAGGTTTGGGATTTAAATTAAACCTGAGTGCATACTTAAATGTGTAAAAATATGAAATGAGTACTCAAACGTAATTTCTCATTAAAGCCAGGACGTTCATTCTAAAATACCTGCATGCAGAGACTGTTTGCACACACCCAAGTTTTTATTTGGATGTGATTGAAATATATTGGGAAATATTCTCTATTTTGACCTGTTTTTTTAATAGAACATCAAACCCAATGCTCAAAACACAATACTGAAAAAGTATGTCTGAAAAAACAGCTCTTTACTCATGCTCTTTTGTCCTTGCTAAGTGAGTCAAGTGTATGAACAGTACTACTGGTCTTAGTAAAAGAGTGACCTTAGATACATTGAAGTGCAATGGCTTGTTATTAATTTGGCCTTAGCTGCAGGGCTTTGCATGGTATCAAGTCTCTCTTTGTATATAAAGCCTGATATTTAAACTCTTTCAGCTTTAAGTGGTTCTGCAGAGAATTCTCCTGTTAGAAATAAAGACCATACTGCAATTAAGATACAACATGACTGCTTTTTAGGACTGATCAGTGTATGTTTAGTTAGCATGCATAGTACACCCACATGGACATCATTTGTAAATTCATACGAAAATTATTATTTCAGTAAGCATTTCAGTTTTAAAGGGCAAGGTTTAAATCAACATCAAGAATAAAAGGATATGAATGTACCAAAATCTTGATAGCAATTTTTCTGACGGGATTAAAAGGAGTTAAAATATACAAGGCAGATGTGGCACTGAATCGGAAAATTGCCTTTCCCTTATTCAATACTATGAAAGTCTGCAAAACAAAAATTATACAATTAAAATGCAGCACTGCCTATACACATGTCTTCATCTCCTTATTAAGTATTCCATTTTCCATCTGGTAGTTTCAAGTTTCATTCTGCTCTCTACCTGTGGTAGGAAAACAACTGATTTCTATACATACAATGGATTAAACCTTCCATTAATGATTCTTCAGTTCGCTGACTTTCCTAGCACACAGACTGAATTCAGATACTATAAACGTTGGTGGGAGTTATCAGCAAAAATTTCAGTTTATCCGTAATAGCAAAATACGGCATTTCATCAATAAAAAATATTTTCATGACTTCATTAAAGTAGGATTTTCAAATTAGGACTTCTACCACATCATTAAACACAAACAAACAACAACAAAAAAGGGATAATAGAGCCATTCTAAATTCCAGTTTGTGTTTAGAACAAGTATTTGTTCTAATTATATACATGTTTAGTTTATGTGATTACAAGGACAAGCACCTAGTCACTAAACAATGTAGCATAATTTTAAAATAATTTCAGATTCATTTGAGAATTTAAACATTACCAGTACTGATCATATGTATCTTCTAAAAAAGTATCTGAAAAAATGAAAGGAATGTATAAATTGCCAGCTGACATCATTCTAAGCAGCCAGTGACCAGCATAACCAGAACCAATACAAATATTTTCTTAAAAAAATATGATGTGTTCATTTTTAATAATATGCTCTCGCTTTCCATATCTGTGGGCACCAAATGTAGGTAGTTATTAGCTTTTCAAATGTAACCTGATAAACATATGGTGAGCATTCACTTTCATTTTGTTCCTGTTGACAGTCATTGCCAAAGTGTTTTAATTTTTATTCCAAGTTTATTTCTGCTTGAGATATACTTGCATCTTTACCACTGTCTGAAATTTCTTCAGGACATGACTATTCTTCATTCCTTTTGCTCTTTGTCAGTGGTAATGGCTCTGCTTTGTGTTACCATAATAGAGTCTTTGTTATGCTCTCAGCTGAGCTATATGGTATCACTGCTTTCCATGCTGGTTTCTATTCTCCTGCCTCTGATCAGAAAAGTGCTGTCCTTCCCATGGCCTTTGCTGCCTACCTGGCCTGCTCCCTCGGGGAGAGAAGACCTCATTCTGCTGGGAAAGCCTACAGGTAATGGATCTTTGCCAGCACCTGCTCACACAGTGATGTTGTGCATGGCCTTGGGGACGACAGTGCCCTAAAACCTACTGGCATTTCTCTCTGCTTGTCAGTCTTGCAGCCAGTTAGAAATAGTAGAACAATTCTGCCTGTCCCAAGTTCACCCTGAAAGCATCCTCCAAGTCCTGTATGATTGTCTCTGCAAGGACAAGGCAGTGATTAAGTGTAATTTATGCTACAAATTGAAGGAGGGATGATTAATGCCAGTTCATCATTTAAGATGTCCATTTGTTTTCTGTTGAGCACATTAGGCTAGTATTTAACATAAATGCAGATATCACGTGTGATAAAAGATTCTGCAGTTATTAATTATTCTCAGTAGCCTGATGAATTCATCAGTAGTCTGAGTTTCTCAAGCTATGACTACTTTTTCTGATTGGATATCAGAAATTATATTTCAGTACTCAGTTTTCTGACACTTCATTTGTAGACTTGTTCAAAAAACTTTATACCTGAACTAACTCATGAAACTTCATTCCAGAGCTGTTTTACAACTAGTCTGTTTTGTAAGATCCAAGATTTAAAAACACCCTGTGCCATTTATGTCTGTTTGTGTTAGAATATAAGATATAGCTATAGCAGAAGAAAGAAATATGGCTACAGTCATTTATTTCACTGAACTGGGTGATCCGATGCTACCTGGTTATATACAATTATCTCTACTGCAAAATCACACTCCGACTATTTTGTATCTCATACCCAGTCTTACTGCTACACTGAAATCAGGAAAATTCAGCCATGTGCTCAACTTCAAGAAAGTTCAAGGAAGTTACAGCTCCCATAAACTAAGGTTAATAGCAAGAAATTCATTAGATTGCTGAAGAAGTCACAGTGTAGAAGAGCATAAATCAGTTCTCTTGGATGAAAAGATATTTCTATGTATTTAGTAGCTGGGTGACTCTAACCATCATATTTTCTGATAAAAAAATTATTTCAAGTGCAGAAAATGATATTCTATTTTGTACAGAAGAATATTCACTCACTTTTTTATTGATATAATATGGGTCCAGGTCTTCCAAAGGTTCAGAAACCATTCCTGGAGGTATGTCACCATAAATAAATGGCAATGTCTTTCCTGCTTCCAAGTCACTGTTTGGTTTTGGACCATTTTCATCATCATCATCAGTATGTTCTTGCTTGGGCTTTTTAGCTTTTTCTTCTGCAGAACGTTTTTCAATAGCGGCGAGAGAATCTCTAGTAAAATAGCGGAAGCTTTCAGGTCCTGGCGGTACCAGCAGTGCCTGTGCCATGTTTTCATCCTGCAAATTTAATTCCTTTTAGCCTCTTGCATAAGAATGACCTACAAAGAAAAATGCAAATAAATTAGGAAAACTAGAGTGTACCACCAGAAGATAAAACAAAACCAATGAAACACATTTGCACAGAAATTTTCCAGTCCTGAAATGGAAACAGCATATTTCAAGGCTGGAAAAATGTTAAAAGCAACTGCTTGCTTTATGCAGATATTTTTAAAATTTATGATTATTTTTCAACTTTCTCCTGCTGGTCTTGGAAAAGACATTATTTATATTCACTAGCCCTGCTTTGTTTATGGCCTTAGACTATTCCAGTTACAGGAAACTGTTTTAAACATACATTTCCTTTTTAATAGCAACTGTAAATGCATATTCTATGAAGTATTCTTGATATTTACAAATCTATATTTTTCTGGTTAATACATTGTATCTTTTTTTCTGAATTATTAGAAATCTAACTCCAGAAATTAAATAATTTGATTAATGCTGTTTAAATGAAAACTGAGTAATGGAATGAACAAGCATAATTCCTTCTTACTGGCAGTTTATTGTACTGAAAGTTTAGGAACAAAGGCAGGTTAGTGTCCACTTACTGACTGTGAGATGTGAATCAAAAGCACAAGTCTTTTAAAAAAAGTGAGGACATGATCAAGGCCATATGGGAAATGAGCACTGTCCTAATTCCTTGCAGAAGTATCATAACATCGTTTCAGTCTAAAACTAAATAGGAACCAAAAATTGAGGTTCCCTATGAATGTCTTTGTTGCCAACGCTGGCTGCTGTGTCTTCTGCTGTTTTTTCCTGTTTTCTGCACCAAACTCCCCATTGCAACACAGGTCTCTTTATGTAGTCATGCAGTGCATCAGCTGAAAGTAATGTGCTTTTCTTTCTTCCGAGTCCTGCTGTGGGACCTGTTGCTCAGACTGATGCAGTCTGCAGCACAATGGTGAGAGGAAAGTGGCTGGAAAGGGGAATGGCAAATCTTGTTAAGCAGCGGTGCCACTAACAGAAGAGCATTATTTGCTGTATACTTTGCAAGGGCATACTGTAATAATTGCTTTTATAATTTATAAATTATGAAAACTGATTTTTTGGGGGGGTTAGTGGGTTTCGGTGCCTGAAATGAGTGGGTAGAGTTATGTTTTATGCATAACTAAGCCATTCAGCCTTCCCTACTTTACCTTGTGAACGTACAACTGTATACTGTAGTTGTTAAGTCTAGATGTGAGACATAAGTATTACTTTTCAGAAAGGTGGTCAGGCACTGGAATGGACTGCCCAGGGAGGTGGTGGAGTCACCAACCCTGGGAGTGTTCAAGGAGAGACTGGATGTTATGTTGAGGGACATGGTTTAGTGGGAGCTATTGGTAACAGGTGAACAGTTGGACTGGATGATCTTTTAGGTCTTTTCCAACCTTGGTGATTCTATGATTCTATGATATTATACTCATTTGTATTCCTTCAGCAGTCTTCCTCCTAAAGTCCTCACCTGTCTGGAGCAGCTTGTAGAAATGGCATGCATGCACGCACACAATCTACCACAGAATGCTACAGTAATGATCTTTTAAAATAATTATTTCCTTTCAGATGACCTTTCCAAACCCAAATCCTAAAGGGAGAAAGAGTATGTTAAAAAATGTTTGAAGAATTTACAGTGGAAAAATGGAAGAAGAAATGAGACTACTTATTCCTAAATCCAAATTACCAAGCAAATGACATCATGGGTAAACTTGCCTCTGTGCCACTTCAAGTCTTAATTTATGGAGTGCGTTCACAGCATGGCGTCAGTGTGTATGATGTGCATTGAAATCACTGAAATTATGTAACTGGCACATTATTGCCTGAGTAACACAATACCAGAATGGAGGTGACCATAAATTCATAAATTAAATATATTGTGATGTAGACATGGAGAAAGCTTTTCTCAAGTAAAAAGCCTGGAGAATCTTGTGTTAATGTAATATGTAAATCCAGGAGGGGCTGAAAGTATAAATTGAAAAATAAATTTTTAAATGAGCCAGTGCCTCCAGCAAACATCCTTATCACATGCTTCTATGATTCTGAGTTTCAGTACAGCATCGCCAGGGCTAGAAGAGACCTCTAAGATCACTTAGTCCAACCGTCCACCTACCACCATGTTGTCTACCAAACCATGTCCCTCAGTGCGGCACATACCCCCTTCTTGAACACCTCTAGGGATGATGACATTACCACTTCCCCAAGCAGCCTGTTCCAGTGCCTCACACTGCTCTCTATGAATAAATTTTTCCAAATATCCAACCTGAGTTTCTCTATTGCAACTTAAAGCCATTCCTTCTTTGCTGATATCTATTAAATTACACAAGTGTCCTTCTATTCTAAATATGCCCAAACTGTTTTTATTTAGACATTACACTGCTATAGCAGAAATGCTAAGTCACAGCTTGAAAGAGTGATTGAGCACTTGATAGGAAGGCAGAAACAACCCAGGGGAGCTCAGGTGTGTGCAATGTACCTGAGTGGCCAAAAGGGCAGAGTCAGAATCCACCCCTTCCCAAACCTCATTTAAGAGTTAGCAGCAGTGGTAGTAAGGGTATCTTGCTGGATGTTCCTATGTACCTGAGACCTCCTGAAGGTAAGCAGTTTTTTTTTTTTGTTTCTTTGTTTGTTTTTTTCTCCCCTCCTTTCCCCCCCTCTGTCCCTGAGGATGTTGCATTTGAGCAAGTCCTCACATATTGCACCTTAGGACTTTTCTACTCTGCTCTCATTGCTGAGCTTTCTGTTGTGTTACATCATTGCACCTGCTTAGTATAAACAAAATCACAAATATTTAAGATTACCTTTTGCTATACTTACAGTAGTTTAATAGAACAACGGAACAAAAGCGATTATGTTCCCTATGTGGAGCCCTGAGCAAGTTCTTAGCAGTCCTTAAAGTATAAACCAGTGGCAGCTTCCCTCTTCTTCCTTTACTGATTTTACAAATGCTTATGTCCAGTGAATAAACTGCCAGGCCATAAGCGATACCAGACAAAGAAAAAATTGTCTATCTAATCACTTCAGAGTAGCTTTTATTGAAGAGGTATCTTCTAAAGAATATTTTCAAAAATACAGTTAAGATCTGAGCAGCCCAGGAAATTAATAAAACACTGCCCTAAAACTTCAACTCTCTTGGGCCCCCCAGTAGCTGATACTGCTCAGCCTACAATTTAATAGATTTGGTAGGAAACGATGAACTCCAGGTTACTATTGAATTTTCATACCAAATAAATTAATCTAGTGGTTTTTGTGAATTTCATTCCACAAACCCTCTTCTAGTTTTCTTTCAATCCCTTCCTTTAAAGATTAATACACATTATCCATGTATGTTCTTAATTTTATGCATATTTCAGTTAATTTTATTAGTCCTAGGGATAAGTTGCTACATTTTATTTTTGAATGTAATTATCATCTCATCATTTACATAGAAAATGACTTAGAATGTAGGCAAAGTATCTGTGCTAATGATGTCAAATTAATTTTTTCTCTGAAACATCCAAAGGAAGTGGCCTGAAGGTATCTATTTTTAATATATCTTAAATCAGGCAAATGGTAACATTGAAAGTGGCACTGTAAAAGTGAAGTGGATACCATTGATTATTTATTAAAATCACTAAGATATTGAACAATTATTTGTAGTCTGTGTGAAACAAGTCATGTCTACTCTTCAAAACTTTCAATTTACAAAAGTAGCAAATCTTGTAGTGTTTCTCTCAAGCTGCTTTTTTTTTTTCTCTCAGAACATGGGCATTTGAATTTTCCTGCTTTCTCCTTTTTTCTTTTTCTTTTTCTTTTTTTTTTTCTTTTTTCTTTTTTTTTTTTTTTTTGCCCCTTGGGAAAGCTAACAGATTTTCATTCCATTAAAACAAAATACTGGCACACAAACATGCAGTGGCAAAAGTGCAAGACTAGCAAACAATCTGTACAGTGATCATGTAATGTGATTGTCTTAATCTAATCATTAATTTGAGAGATTGTAATTTGGGAATATCTTCTGATGTATCAAGTACAGAAGTAGCCTCAGATGGTTTTTGTTAAAAAACAAACATAATTGCATAAAAATTAGGCTTAAAAAAAAATCTGTTCTAAATGACAGATGTTCATGATACTCATTGGCTAGTGGTAGGGCAGTAAAGACATTGTCCAAATTGAAAAGGTGGAGCTCCCACTTCAGGACAAACATAAACAACAGGGTTTGTGGTATCACTTTAGCATTGGCTGGAGATTATTGTCTGCTACTGTAAAAGTAAGAAGTATAGGTGTTTGCTGATGTCATCAGAAAGTTACCTCAATTCACACCACTGTTATCTTAATGAGAAACAGAGTATAGGGAGACTACAGACAGTATCTAAAGGAGTTTGTCATCACAGCTCCCTCTTACTACTGATTCCAATGCATTCAGTTGATCTTTACAATAAAAGAAGAAAGGATGGGTAAATGTTAATTTACTACAAAGATTTTCCACTAAGAAATACTTCTACTGTAATAACACACAAGTAGAGGTTTATTTGATAAAGAAAAACCTATCCCCTTGTCTGCTGAAAAGCTTCAAAGTTGTTTTTTTTATGGTTATACATCATTGCCATATTTTTTTCATGGCATCTTTGAGCCTCTTTTAATGCTTTAAAAATTGATTTGAAAATAGAATTAAAGAAAGATGACCCAAGTTCTTAATGCTTTAATTAAAAGTGCAGTGCAATCTATTCATTGCGATGGAGAGCTGATTGAGATATATGAAGAGCCATCCAGTCAACTGTCAATCCTAAATCAAGTTGCTCTGGGAGCCCATGACTGTTTGTTACAGGAAAGCAGGTATTTTCAAGAAGATTGACTTCCTGTAACCTGAAAACAGCCTTCAGTGTTTACCATGTGCTCTGAACCTGCCTCTTCTTTACACTGTAATCTACTAACTTACACTATGATAACTTGTTTGCAGTTCCTAACTGACTAATATGTAGGATTTGTCTTCCTCTTTTTCCATTCCTTCCAATATTTATCATCCATCTAGTCTGTCATTTTCCTTGGACTATAGTCATTGCTAGAGATAAATTATAATTATTTTGTATCAATTTGTAAGGTAGACCTTAGCAGCCTGTATGCACTAGTGTTGCACAACTGTTCAAAATAAAAATAATGAAGTCACCACAAGGTATTTATTAATAAAATAAATAGTGGTAATAAATAACAATATCAAAGTAATTACTACTATCAGGATACAAAATAACTAATAAGGGAATGCAATGGCAATAATATTTGTGTAATAAAACCTTAATTTGAAAGTGCTTAGAATGGGATAGTCTTAATTATCTGAGTGTGAATTTGTAGCTGAAGCCTGACCAATGATCAGTAAATACAGGAAATACAAATAAATAATACTGTCCTTAAGAGTCTTACACATGATTTTATTTAACGCTCTCATTAAAAGGTGTTCAAAAAGGTGTGAAAGCATGGTAACTACATTTGAAGGACTCCCACTTCAACAAAAAAAAGCTTTCTGAGTCTGAAAATCTGCTCAGAGTGTAAAATATGAGGTTAAATCTGACCAACAAAAGATTTGTCAGATGAGCAAACCTTCAAAACAGATTAGATCAGAAGTCGGAAAGCAGCTCAAATCTGTCTGAAAGATCCAGAAGCTGGTTTTTGGGGCATCTTCAGACACTGTTCTCTTGTCTTGTTATCTTTGAACCCACTGGCATCCCACGCTCATCTCTTTACTGTTTCACTGCAACATTTGATTTTTTTTCTTTTTTTTTAATTCTTTTGTTTGTATATTGTGCTTCCTCTTAACTGGGACATATGGCAAATAGTGCCATATGATTCTTATATCCATGCCAGTATGCTTTATCTAGTAAGGTTGGTCATGTTTTTTTTTTTTTTTTTTTAAAAAAAAAAAGTTTTCTAGGGAAATCTGTGTTTCTCAGATATGTGCCTGCAAATTATAGGACCACGAATATAAGTATTTTGACATTTTACTCAAAAGATAGACACAAACCTTTAGGAATTCTTTAAATTCAGCCATTATATATTTTTAAAAGAATTAGTTTCTTTTGAGAAAGTGTGGAAAGGTGGAAAGTGATCATACATGAATGCCTGAAGTATTTGAGAAGAAATCTTAAGAAGTCAGATGCATTCAGCTAAAGGAGAGTCTGTTTCTTAGCCTACCAGTGTAAGTGGAATGTAATACTTTTTTTTGCAAATATCTTGCAGAGATCCTTAAATTCTACTGAAAAGTAACTACATGAAACATTACATGTTACAAGGTCAAAGACCAAAAACTTAATGATACTCATTTCAGTTTCCAGCTTACATTTTAAACATATATATATATATATATATATAAGTATATAGCACCATATTAAATGCACATCATATAAATCAAAACATAACATCTGGCTGAGAAGAAAAGATAGTCTTACCTTTGCTACTCAAAGATAAAGCAGATTTCAGTATTTAGCCACTGGATCTTTTGCTATCATGAAAACAACAAAAAAAAAAGCTGCATTTCTAGCAGAAAATGGAATTGTTAAGAGAAATTTCTCTTTGGGAGCTGAAGCTTCTTTGAGACTGAAGTTTCTCAGAGCTCTCTGATATTTTTTTTTTTTTTTTTTTTTTGTGCTGTGTCCAGAGCTTCTCAAAATCAATTGCAGTAAACAAAGATAAATTTACATATCCATACATTTTTCCAACCTAAGGAAAAGACTTAGTAAAAGCAGGGTGGAACATGGATTAGCCCACAAAACCTAGCACAGACTGAAAGTATGCTTCAGAGTATCTTTTAAGTCATGTGAATTTCAAAAATTCCATTTATTCTTTTAACTGCATTTTCTAAATGAAAGGAGAAAAATGTCTGCTGAGATTACTGTCTGACTAGTTCATTCTTCAGTGATACAACTGTGCCCAGGCTAACAGAAAGGTTCTCAATTGTTGCTTAGGAAACTGCAAAGATTATCATTACTCCCCCATGGATTTATAATCTTTAACCAGGAGGAAAACATGGGTATTTCCTTATGTTATTTATCTTAAGGAAGTTAGTATCAGTAGATTTTTTGCATAACAAAGTTTTCTTTCATCTCAAGCAATGCGAAGGCCAGTTTTTTCTCCACATTCTTCAGATTGCATCAAGCGTTGACTAAAAGTAAGCTGCTGCTTCCTCAGCCCTTAAAACTTCAATATTCAGAGCATATATTTTATTAAATTTAAATAGTCTACTTACATCTTGGGAACTTTAGTCTTCGGCCACTGAGATTGGGATGAGGTATCTTGGAGAATGTATTCCCATTTGAACTGTATTTCTGTCTCTTTTAAAATTTATTTTACGTTGCCATTATTTTGTTTCTTATTCCTATAGAAGAAAAGAAAAAATGAGACATCCCTGTAAGTCCTAGCTCCTGCTAAAACATCCTTTATAGTACTTTTCTTCAAATGCTTTGTGAATGAGCAGCCTTTGAATAGTCTGTGGATAAAATCTGTTTGACAGAGATCTGTTCAAAGGATACAGGTGGGAAAACAGACAAAGCTCTCCACTTGACCACAGCTTCTTTTATAAAGACTGATTTCAAAGTATTCCGACAAAATATGTTCAAAATATGAGTTCTAGTCACTACTAATCTAGAATAACTTTCTTTCTCAAAGATACGATAAGTGATGCCTCAATTGTAGCTTTCACTTGTTTAATAATATAACAAAGTCATTCAGAGGATCACTCACAGCAAAGTTTTCGTGTCCTGGTCATTTTGAATGAGGCACTGATTCAGCACATCTTGCTGTGGTGAGTCACTACAAGAGGCTCCACTGAAGACATCTGAAAGCTTCATCTCAACTACTACCCTCAAGGGATCATGACTCTGATACTGCCACCAATGATACTTATCCAGCAATGCAAATTTTCCAGTGAATGTAGCAATTCCCTGGGGGTGCGCAGGGGGATTACCCATCCCTTTGCCTATTGGGTGCATCTGCATTCTGGCTCTGAAGTAGCATTGTGGCTGAAATCTAATCTCATGGTCAGAGACAGGGCAAATAAGCAAAAACTGTTAACTTCTATAGCTTGCAGGCCTTAAAAATATGAACTAGATATTGTAGCTTCCTAGTGAAAGAAACATCATAAATACTAAGTATTCATATGATACTTATTTTCAAAAGAGGACTTGTAACTTTTGGTCCGTTGTTAAAAATCATTGCTGTGTGCAAACGGTAGAGGTATCCATCTTTGGCATGAATGAGTTTGACAACACTAACAATGCAGGTGATGTTAATAAATCCTTATGCTGAATGAGAGCACAAGGCAGTCATAGCAATATTTTTTCACCAGTAACACTAACCTTCTTATCTCTATTTACTACATCTCACATCTGTTCTTACTGACTGTATTTCCAATGGATGAGGGATGCAGCTGTATATCTACTAATGCTGTACCTCATAGCAGTGTCACTGCGAAAACTAAAGGAAGGAGGTTGCTGAAACTGTTAGAGCTTTGTCCTGAATCTATACTCTGGTAAATTAACTACAAAATTTCAATTTCTCATCTCATGTAGTTTTAAACATCTTTTTCTATAAGGTGGGTACTTGTAATGTATTGCAACAACAACAAAAAAACACCAACATAACAAATCAACACTTCATTATGTTTTCTTAATGTTTTGCCTTAATGTTTTGTAGGCTTTTAATCTACTGTAATTGGTTTTCACCTCAGGACTATAAACTTGCATAAGCAGTTTTAAATTATAAATTTTTGCTGTAGCGGAAAGCAGCTATGGAGGATTATTTTGGAAGATATGTTGACCAAATTGGTTTTATTTGGAGCAGGTTATCCTGCTTCAACTTCCAGGAGTGAATCACAGGTAAAACCTCAGGCATTCATCAGAAGTGATTGCTGATTAGCGAACTACACAATATACTCTTTTCTAAGTGCAGGACTCTTTCCTGAATTCTTCTGCCTGCACAGCATCAGGGTTTCTTTTAAGATGAGGTGGAACATCCTTCGTGTTGTGAGATATATTTTAAAAATATTTCAAGTAGTCTCTTCATGCTCTTGATCTCTCTGAGCTCCCTTTTAATGTAAAGCTGAGCTGAAAAAGATAGCTACCTACTGTTATGTTGTCTTGTGGAAGAATGTGTTGATGCCTCTGAAATTCAATTTGGGAAAGGAATGGGTTTATTCAAAATTAGATACTCCTACAAAGATTGTTGTTGGTGTTTTGTTTTCATTTGGTTTTTTTGTTTGGTTTTTGTTTTTGTTTTTTTACAATATGCCAGTGATGGCTTCTGCAAGTGGAATCACAAGTTAGAGGCAAATGCAATGAGTGGAAGTCTCGGGTATTTGAAGTGTTAAGTGATTACAGAAATGTTAATCTAATTTTGAATTAACAAGAAACAGTTATCCACAGATATAATTGTCCAGATTCAGAATTATTTGTTGTGTGTTCCCCATTCCTTATATCCAACTAATTCCTAGTATTTGTGAACACTTACCACTACTTACCACTATTTACTTTTATGGTTTTAAAGAATTCACAGTGAAACATCACTTAGCAATGTCTAAATACGTCACAATATTACTCTTGCTTTAAAAATTAAAACAAAAGGTGTTTCAAAAAGTAATACTCTTCTAAATTTCTCTAGAGAAACTAATGAAAATGCATTTACAACACAAAACGTTGCTTGTAAAACTAACAAGACATAACAATATAAACTCAGAAAATGAACAGAATCAGTAAGAACCACATAGCTGGGATGCTCGTCTTCTGGTATTGCTAAGCTCCAGAAACTAATCAATACAAAAAATGAAAATAAAATTTGTATATCACAAGATTAATGGACTGTATTTAGACTTTGACAGTTGTCTAGGGAACTGAAAGGAAAAAAAGTGTAACTTCTTGCTGAGAGGCTTATACAGAATTCTGAGCTGTATGTGGTCTTTGCTGTGTGAGGTACAAGCATGGAAATTCAAAGTGAGAATAGAATATTTTATATCTGTGGCTTAACATGATCAACGAAAAATACACATGGATTTCTTCAAGTTCCATTTGCATGCAACTGCTTAATAAAGCTAAATTAATCCCTAGGTTTGGAATGTTTTCTTAATGGAAAGAATTATGGATTATGGAAGTACCATTTTGATCTAGTCAGAACTACAATGTAGTAAAGCAAGTTATCCCACTTATTTAGAAGACATCTTTTCTTATACTGTTTATCAGCCCAATATTGTACTAATAGAGGCCTGTGGTTCTAGGTAACATTGTGGGATTGCTAATAGAATTCTAGCATTCTTTCTGTGCATTAGAATTATAACAATCTGATACATAGAAAATGTAAGGCAGGTAACTCAAACTAGTAGTATTAAAAACTCACTTAATACTCAGCTACAGGTTCACTAAATCAGTAGAAATTCTTTTCTAACACAGGTTGAAATGTATTTCTACTGTTTTTATTCATAATTTAAGTCATATGAAAAAATATGAAGATTTTAATCCTAAGGGAGGTCCTAATTTTAAATAAACAATATCTAATTTAAGCATAAATCTATATATGGAAGTGTCTGCTATGCAGCTCTGATAGGGATCTCGTTGAGTAGTTATACTGGGAACACAGAGTGAGTAATACTGATAATGGTTGGTTTTTTTTTTTTGTTTTTCCATACTGGCACCTGTGAAATCATGTCAGATTTATTAGTGGCCATCATGCTTTCAGTCAGGAACTTTGCAAAGAAGTATGAGCCTGTGCCTGTCACAGTGCCAAGACAGCTATATGTTATGCATGCACTGTTTGGCTGGTCTGTATACATGCAGTCCTTCAACACATGACAGACATCAGTTTAACTGTGCAGGTAGCTCAACATTACAGCATGTATGTAATTGATATATCTGGTATGTGCCACACATCAGTATGTGCAATGCAGTCAGGGGAAACATAGTCTTAATGATCTGGCGATATGACAGCTTGCGCCATGACCTCACAGAAGCAGCAGGGAAAACAATTCCAGGTTGAAAGAAGGACCTGTGCATATGATAGCCCTATGATTTACATTTGCCTAAGTAGGACTTCTCAATAAGGAAAGATTGGTAACTACAAGCAGTGCTCTGAAAGTTAGAGAATGATAGAATCATTTGAGTTGAAAAAGACCTTTAAAGGTCATGTAGTCCAACTCCCCTGCAAAGAACAGGAGCACCTACAGCTCATCATGTTTTTCAGAGCCTGGTAACTGCCTCCTATTTAATTATGTTGGCCCATGACATCAGAAGCAGCTGTTGGTGGTATGGCAGTAGAGGTTGAACCTTTCCACTGATATTCAGTAATGTGTTGCCATGTGACGGAAAGCAGCAGAGGAGCAGTCAGAAAAAATGGTGTCTGGCATAGAAGTGCCTGTGAAGCAACAGGATGGTTGAATTCCTCCATGCAGGAAAAAACAGCATACTGACATTCACTGATGCTTGCTGGTTGGTGATGGAGACCCGGCAGTGGATGTGAATGCAGTGAGGTGGTGGGTGGTGCGTTTCAGCAGTGGCAACAGTGTCCACTGTTGGTGGAGATGTTTGAGTGCAAAACAAAGGCTCTTGTTAATTGCTGTGAAAATGCACAGCTAATGGTGGTGACTACGCTGAAAAATTGTGTTTTGGAGCTGAGAATTTGCTCTGTCAAATGTTAGTGTGCTGTTTTTGTGCTTTTTATATCAGTTGTATTTTCTACAGGAATTAATAGGAGGCATTACTTTTGGAGTGATCTATGTACAAGCAGTGAACAACTAATCTGAGCAGAAATAATCTTTATGATTTTTACATGTAAAAGAGCTCACAAATACTTAAGCTCTTTAATTCAACATTAACTTTTTACAATTAAAAATACAATTAAAATGTTACAGTTATTTAAATGGTTTATAAAACACATTCTGTTCTATTTTAGTTGGTAGAATAAATGAACAGGTTTTTTTTTTTTTTTTTTTTTTTTTTGTAGGAAGGCCTTAGAAAGACTTTTTGTGTCTTTTTGTGACCACTTCGAAATTTTTTGAGAATTTGAAATGACAGTTTTGGGTTGGGCTGGCTGCTGCTCTTGTTTTTTGAGGGGCTTTTAGTTGTTTTTTTTTTTTTCTTTTTTGTGGGAATCATTTTGCAAATGAAAAACCAGATACTCTTGTGACCTATAATTTAATTTGCATACTCCTGTCTAGGATTACAGTGGTGGCACTTATACACACTGCGGTTTTTCAAAAGCGTGTTGTGCTCCTACTTCGTATTTACATTTTGAAGTAATGCAGCCTCTGCTTGAGCTACACTTAATCTGCTCTTTACCTAGTTACAGGACAAGAAAAAATCAAGCAATAGTACTATAAGAAGTACTAGAAGAACAGTACTATTATTTAGACATAAGGAAGAACTTTTTCTCTCAGAGAATGGTCAGGCACTGGAATGGCTGCTCAGAGAGCTGGTGGAGTTGCTGTCCCTGGCAGTGTTCAAAAGGCATCTGGATGACGTGCTGCGTGATATGGTTTAGTAGCTTGTAGTGGCAATGGTGATGAGGAGATGGTTGGACTAGATGATCTTGTAGGTCGTTTCCAACCTTGAGGTTCTATGATTCTAAGAATAATACTGGGGACTTCAGATAACCATAAGAAAACTTTGGTGCAAGCAGGTGAACTCTGATGTAAGATACCAGCTCTGAGTTCCTTCCTGAGGCAGACAACTACTTAGGTTGTTCTGAAAGTAATGCCTCCTGTTTATTTCTACAGAAACTACAAGAAATATAAAGAGCACAATAACACAATAGTGTTATATTGCTGCGAATTTGCTCTACTTTTCAACATAGTCACTGCCATTAGCTATGCCTTTTCACCAGCAATGAAAAAAAAACCTGTGTGCCAGGCTCATGAAACAAATGAATAAAAATTAAAACAACAACAACAAAAAAGGCGACAAAATTTAAAGGAATACTGGCAGGAAGGTTCAACCTCTAATTCTCTTTCACCAACAATGGCATCTGAGGTTATGGGCCAACATAATAATATGGGAGGCATTACTTTTGGAGCAGCCTTCATAGATTACAGGGCAGTGCTGTTGGCAAAGTGCTTCAGAGCTTTTAATCAGGAATAGTAGCTGGGACCTCAGCTATTATTCCTAGGAAGCCTCAGTTCAGTGTATACATCTGTCCTGCAAGAAGTCTGAATGTGTGTCAATTTCATTATGATACTTTAAGTGTTTTATGAATTCAGTGTGACACTGATGAAATGATATTTGCTGCAATATATGTTAATCAGCATACATTACCGATTAACAGCTGCAAGCTAAAAAAAAATAGAGTAGAGGAGTACACTGAGTGGCAAATAAACTGATTAGACTCAAAGTTAAGTTTCTAAATTTATCTAGAATTATCTGATTTAAAAAAAAAAAAAAGAGTAAATCCTGGATCTTACTTTCAGCAGTTGTTTTCAGAGGCCAACAAAAAAGTAATCTAAACAAACAGAATTACCAAATATCAGAAACTTGTACTTATTTTCCATTAGATTTAACTCAAGTTTGAACAGTTTTTGTTTGTTACCTTACATCACGAATGGTATATTAGTAAAAACTGCCAGGATTTTCATTTTAGGGATTCAGGTCATAACTTTGCCTACTTTGAAGAAGTCTCAGCATCTGCTGTTATCTGATACATCAAAAGTTGTGGGACTTCAGCAACGTAATACATAGCATATATTTAACACATATGGGGCCAAGAATGCAAGCAGCAGCAGGATGCCGTCAGTCACAAGTTCTGTTTCACATCCCACCTTCATTATTGCTTCTAAAATTCTTTGTCTACTGAAGGTGTGGAAAAAAAAAAACTACAAACTAACTAATTTAGTGCTATCTGATGAAGAAAAAGAGGTGAAAACACAATGTATCATCAACAAATTCATTTGGAAGGCACACTTCACGTATTTTTTCCTTTCCCTTGACATTCCCCACCCCAAAATACTGATAATGAAGGGAAATGACCAAATTACATTGGTGACAAAAGTTAGGAGGGTGTAAGGGAGTTGTTCCTCAGTGAAGCAGTGGTAGCCCCCACCTCTGCTAGCATCTTTTATTACCTCAACACAACTTTAAAATGCAGTTTAATTAGCACAGCTGAGAAAATCAGTGTGAGGTCTTAACTTTTGCTCTTTAGAGGAAAAGATCATGAGCTAACAATACAAGCATATTTTCTATAAATACCAAGGCCTAATAAATAACATATCTGTTTGACAGGTGCTATGGAGCTTCAAATTACCAAGCAGCTTGCAATCTAGTCTTGATGTAGTCTTGATGTAACACAGTCTTTTCTCCCAAAATGGAGATGTGTGAGAGTAAATTAAGATTAATTAGACTTAAAAAGTCTTCATTGAAAACTGTTTTCTTGAAAAATCCGTTATGAAAGCACAAAAGTAGTATGTTTTTAAACAAGCATCATTGTTATTATTTACTTATGCTGAAGTTACTTACACAAGTCACAGACGTATTGATTTGGCAACATAAAAAATATGAATTGTAAACTTCATCCTTTCCTATCACTGCTTCATGTATAGGCCTCACTTGCTGCACTGAGCAACAACTGAGAGTCAATCCTGCATCTTTTTCTTATACAGACTGAGACAGTGTTTTGTAAACAGTGAGCTCCTCAATGGTGTTGTATGTTTTTTGGCATCTTTTTATTTCTACTTTTTTTTTTTCTCATGAAAATTATTTCCTAATTAATACTACAGTACTATATATATTGAATACCATGTGAATCTACATCTGTGGAACCACTACTGAAAAAAAGAATTAATCTATCAAAATGAGCTTTATTTATATCTTTTACCTTTAATAATAACTGAATGCTGTAATTACTACTAAAAACAGTGAATAAGACAATAGATAAATGGAAAAGAACATGAAGAAATACAATAATTATTCTGCTTATTCATCCAAATTGTCCTATCAAGAAGGATATATTAAGCTAGGCAGTGATGTTATGGACAAAATGTGAGCAGTATTGTCAGTGTGGCCCTCTGGTTAATTCACAGTTGGTGAGTCCATTCTCTCATACGCACTGACACACAATCTGTATTCTATGGGGAAAAAGAAATGGCACAGAAAGAAAATATTTCCTTATATGCCTTTTAGAAAAATCTAACCAATAAGGAGATTTTGACAAAGAACAGACACACACATCATATATAAAATATAATATATTGTGTGTGTGTGTGTGTGCATATTGAAAATGGCATTAACAAACCACATGGATTTTATTCCTGGATCATCAGAATCTGAGATGCTCGGAGTCTTACAAGACCTGCTGTTCCTGAGCCTGGATATCACCACATTTGTCTTCTTAGGAAACAAGGTCATTTCTATAAAATGCCAAGAATTAATGTAGTACACCTTGATGATAAAAAGATCTGATTTTGCAAGCAAGTCTACTGCATTACACTATCACATTAAGAGGCCAGATATCAGATTTAACTAGGTTAAAATAAAAAAAAATCACACCACCATCACAATCAGTCAGTACAAAATGGCTTTGAATTCCCCATTCCATCTTTAGCTCTACCTTAACAGCAAGCCAGAGGGTACAGTCTCGTTCCAAAATATGGAAAAGATCATATAGCTAAGATTTATTACGGGTACAATTTAATGTTTTGCCAGCTTACCTGATTGAGGAAGAATGACAAATCACTGCAAAGCCCAGCATCCAAAAATAACGTGGTAATATGTATCCCCTCCTGAAATTGTACAGATTTCCATCCACAAAGCTTTACTAGTTAATCATAATTTCTGTATTCTCAGTGGAAAAGAAAACACAGAGACCTTTCCAGAATCCTCTCTGATTCTGCCTCCGCTTCCTGTTCCCTCTCACTCTATGGTACCCAACATATATCAGAAAACAGCTTATTAGGAAGAGGGAGGGTGAAGGGTGGGGGAGCGGAGGGGGAGAAGAAATGAAAAAAAGCGGCACCTAACGTGGCAGCTCCACCTACTGGTAAAGATAACGAACACGTACAAAGCATCAACACTACACTTCAAACCGATGCTGTGTAGTAAGTTCCTCCAGGCAAGAAGCAGAGCAGACCAACAGAGTCACTCCAATTATTGAATAACTCTTCTAAAGACTTTTTTCTTAATATTTTAATATTTTAGTTTAAAAACAGTTGTCTGAATAGCAGGGTCTTTAAGCTGTAAATCTGTTGTTTCTTATAAAAATCTCTGAAGAGAGGAATGTATCGATGGCTCAGATACTGACCGTTCCTTTCACTGCTCTGTGCTGAATTTGGTGTGTATCTAGATGCTGTCCTATTTGTTGCAAACTACCATGCATCTTTGGCATCACTTTTTTTAATTTTTATTATTCTGTGTCTAAAATGTGCCATGCTTATATAAAAGTCTCAAAGTCTTTCCCTTATACAGGATTCCTGGGATTTTCATATTCTTACCTAGGACTCCTCTGGCCGTGCTGGGAAGATTTATTAGGGCAGGGGCTCCAAAATCTCTTGGTCTGTGTGCAATAGTGCTGAGCGAATATTGTGCTCTAGGCAACGTTGTTACAGACCACTACTGTTCCTAACTGATCCAGTATCAAACTACCAGCTTTGTTCAATCATGTGGGATTTAATGAACAAATGTTATCCTCCCACAAAACAACAAAAAAACAACATAAGAAACAATTACTATTTTGCCCCCTCTATTTTCTTTAAGCACCTTTTCAGCAATGGATAGAGATGGTGCAGTTCTCTGTTGTAGTGGTCATTCACAGGTTGTGGAAAAGAGTGACTGCTGGGCTGCCAGCATGCATTCAGCACAGTGGCTGCTATGGAGCCACGACTGCATGGAGCAGCAGCCGCAGCAACAGCTGCCTGCAACCGCTGTCCTTTATCTATACTATTATCTATAAATCCCTTTGTCAGTTAGCATACTTAAACCACAATCCTTAAGCATTTGTGTCAACTTGTGAATAGTCCTTTTTATTTCAGTTCAATTTTGTGTGTGCTTGACAGGTATGGACTGTAAATTCCTGAATTTGATTTACAAAAGCAAAAAGAAATGTATATTCAGACAGTAATCCTAAAATGGCCGCAATAATTTCTGCATAATAAGTGAAAGAGAATGTGAATGTGCCCCTAGCTTGCAAATGCAGGTGCGTTTCTTTTCTTGTTTGTTTTTGTAAAACTTGAGTACAGTCCTGATCACAGTGCTCAGGCAAATCCTCCCTTTATTTCAAATATACTACGAGGGTCTGAACATACACCAGAGTTTTATTTAAAAAAAAAAAAATATCTCCCTTTAATATTTACACGTTCAAACTTTCAGAAGTTAAGAAGAAATATATTTTCACCAAAAAAAAAATTATTATTTCTTGTCACTCAAGCAGTGCTTTTGCTCTCATAGAATTATGTTATATTAGTGAATTCATGAATGTACAGAAGCTGGTGTCTTGATTTTAAGCTCATTGGGAACATTGCTTTGTAACTGTATTTTGTTTTCAAAAGCAAACTGTTCCTTGGATAGGGCTTGACTTTGCTTACGTGCTGCATAACTTTTGTTATTTTTAATCACAGACATTTTTCTTTTCTCTGAATGTCTTTAGAAAGTCTCAATGTCATAGTCAAAATGCAATCATTTAGTCCCATCATAGTAAGGAGAGGGTTATACATATTGAATCTGACGTGGAAAAATTAAGAAATTCTAGTCTACATAATAAACTATTTTAACCTTATTAAAAGTAGGAAACCATCCTTAATTCTGGCAGCAATAGAAAAAGGTGTATAAAAAGCAATTTTGATTATAGGGTGGTTCAGAAATTTGATTTCTATTGTAAGCTTTATAACAGCATATCTTGAAATAATTAATTTTGATGTGCTAGTATTCCAAAAGATGGGTAGACTGATGTCATATTGTCAAAGACCCCTTGGTCCTACTTTTTTTAATAGTAAATTAATTTAATAATTTAATATACCTTCTTTTAGGTATAGGTCTGATGTTAGAGATGTGTGGTGTCACTGACTTAAAAAGTTCAACGATCAACCTTCATCATTAAAATAATATCCAGGAAAAAAAAGTTTTTTTTAATCAATATTATGATGCACAAAAAGACACAGGAAGTATTAATTTATGAGTATGGCTCCTAGATGGCTCATATTCTTCTTGAATCAATGTACAGGATTACCTGTATATTGCTTGATTCATATTCACAGAAACCACTCCAACACTGTGACTTATGAAACAGAGTCTGAATCAGGATCTGAAGAATTCCTTAACGCTTTTTTGAGTAGTGGAGTTGTGGAACAACAGGGCAGAAACAAATAATTATGCTATATGCATTTACAGAATAAAGACATCAAATCATCTATATGTAGAAAAAAACCAACAATTCAACTACACTAGAATTTTAAATATTAACATTCAATTTAAAAAAAGCTCATTCACCACAAACCTGTATAAAATGCATATATGCCACACATACTTCATATATAAAAGGCATATGTATACAAAACTTTATGTATACAAAATCTCTCCCTCCATTTCTCTCTCTCACCCCCAAGATCCCACTCAACATTACAGCAGTCTAAACTAGACTGCTAGATCTGAAAATGCAATATGGTTATTTAAAAGACAGCAATGAATAAACTGCTTTGACAAAAGTAATTTATACCTGTGCCAGCGTGGCACTTATGGAATTTAAATTATTAGTACAATGTTGATGAATCATCACTGAAAGTTCATTGCGGAAATTATATTTAAAATTATAACTTGGAGCCTGGACATTTCTAAATAATTTGTCTGAGAATCCTACCCCAGGTGCAGTTCTGCTCTCAGAAATGACTGAATAAACTGCAAAGCTATTCAGTCACTTTTAATTAAACAGCTGAAACAGAAATGTTGAGAATGTTAGCTGCAAAGAGAAAAATAACTTTAGTGTGTTAAACATGAATGAGTACAGTCCCTGTGACCCTTCATGAAACCTCCTATAAGGGCAAGCCTTGCATATAGATCACACATAACTTCTCAGTAATATTTTATTTGATTAATAATATTATTTTTGGGCAATAATTCTAATTGGTAGTTCTCAGGCACTTTTATGAACTATACATAGTGATATTCATCATCTGTCAAATTAACACACTTAAAGGCACAATGCGTTTGTCCAGATATCTGTTCCTTTAACTACATGCCCGCCTTTGAAAATGAACTAAACTGCAGTATATGGCTAAGTGATATTAAGTTAAACACTGGTCGATATAATAGTGTAAATGTATCTTTCAACCTTCCACTTCTTTATTTTCACTAGAGTGAAAATCAGAAAGATTGATTTTAATAAAATTTATGTTAGATAACTAATACATGTTTTCAAGCCTTGGACCTGATAGTCACTTTAGAGCTAATAATTTGCATTTTTCAAGAATCTGTATATAGGTCTACTTCCCACTGAGGGTAGTAACTAAAATTTAGAGAAGGTAATATACTTAACTGCAGTGGAAAAATCTCTAAAATTTAAGGATAATAGTGATAGGCTTATAGACAAGTTTTTACTGTTTCTTTTTCTTCAGGACCTTGTGGATTGCACCCATGGAATTTCAAAACTGGGAAAGAGTACAAAAGCCAATTGAATGCTATAGAGTAGAATTGCAGATCTTTGGATAAAGAGGAGGCTGAAGATATGCTTCAACAAGGTCTTCTCTGTATCACCAATAATAAGATTCCGTCTGTAGAATCACTTAACAGTAGAAGGACTTCATAGTAAATTAAGCCTTTGACTATTAAAGTGAAGCTTTTGACAACAGATCACAGAGCACATTACCTGAAAAATGATCTGCTTTAAGTTGTTCATAATAATATCATAATAAAGGTGCGTGATCAGCAGTGCACTATGTAATGATTGTAGCCTTTAACAATAACATACAAGCGTTTCAACATTAGTGTCACTATATAACAGAGCCCTCCTATTCTTGTAGAAAAGTAACAAAAGGCTATACTCAAATGACCTCAATCAATGCAATCCCAGTAATTCCACTGTTTTAGTAAAAAATAACTAAAGAAAGTCTCAAAGCATAACTAGAATAACATAGTAATAACAATAATAATAACAGAATAACCACTCCAGCCACCTTCCAGATGTGTCTAAGTGCTTCCAGAATACTGTGCTCTTGTTAAAATCACAATGATAAAAACACTGTTATCTGAACACAATATTAGCTATATTATCTGTTGTCTATGTTGGCTCAACACAGTAGAGTCACAAATGATAACAAATTCATTAAAAATTCCCCTCTTTTAATTGATATATAATATACTTGTAAAACTCACAGGCCAAATTATGAAAAATTATTATGAAAAATTATGAAAAACACCATGTATGTTTGTGAGTAATAAATCACTTTAGGAACAGAGATAATATTTTCTGGCTTTAGAAGGGGCTTAGGACAAAATAATTATGTTAGCTAGCCCTAATGTAGAGAACGAGTCTCAAGTATTTTAATATTCCTTGTAATGTCTAACAAAATAAGCCATGTCTGGGAAGTTATTTTAGGCACTATATACTTACAGGTTATAGACCATCTTCTAAAGAATTCCATATATATTTATATGATGAGACAAATGTACAAAGATGAAATGCAGGTGAGCAATTTCAAAGCAAACAAATAGAATTTCAGATAGACAAATGAATTAAATGATACCTCAGCAACAAGTGCAGTAGTGCTCTCAGAGCTAGTAACAAAATCTAATAATGCTCTCCCAGGACACCTATAAACAGAGAGATTGCATTCATCTGTTTTCATTCCATTTATTGCTACTGAGTCATGTGGTTTAATTGGTCAGATGAAAGGTAATCATCACTTGAAGAGAGGGGAGCTTTTGTTAAGCAAACCTCAAGTTATGATTTATTTATTTCCTAGACTTTTAAAGCTGGAATGCTTAGAAGAATTGCTCTGTTAAATGTTAAATATGTTAAATAACATGCACTTGCCAAGTTGATTTTGCATTAGAAAGTTTATCTGCATTTTACAGTATGCCTAGTAATTATCTGAAAATAGTAGGTACTGAAAGGTACTGAAAATAGTACCTTTATAGTTAAACTAGGAAAGCATACTACACTGAGATACATAATAAAAAAAAAAAAAAAGAAGAAAAATAGAAAAAAAAAAAACAAACAAACAACCAAAACTCCAACAAGTTAAAGGATAATAATTTTACCACGATCTGCTTTCATCCAAGAGTGATGAAGATACAGAATGCTTGGTGCATTGAACTGTGAAGACAGCACAGGCTAATGCCTTATTGCTTCTCACCATAGGCATACGAATGTCACAGACACGAAAGGTGGAAGTGGTATGTATTTTTTAAAACTGTTGCATACATTCCCTTTCAAATCTGTGTTCTCAATTGGTCACTAAAAGTGATTCAATGCTAGCCTCAGGCAGCTAAGAAATGACTTGCTTTTTGAAAATATTACAAATCTGATCTAAAATATTGCCTTCTTCAAAAGTAATCATGAAGATCAAATAGTTTTCATTACACAGAAAATATTCAGGAAAATTTTAATTTCCAAAGCTAATCTTAGTTTCTTCTTAGGTGGAGATGAAATGGTACCATGCACTAATATGCCTCAAATGCCAATATTTCATGTCTGAAAAAAATGTAATAAAATTATGCTTCATACTTAGAATTGTCCCAAATTTCAGTTTCACTTCCATAAGTAATTTGAAAAAGTGACCCTCAAATTTTAAGGACAGGAATGATAGACTTGAGATTTAATCAGAACTAGATAACAAAGGCTGATAAATTTTGATTGAAGTTAATTTTATGTCTTTTAAGAAGATGGCAGATAAAGAAACCATGAACCTCCTCACTCTGCAGACCTGCTTTCTACCTTAGCGATTTACTGAATAGGCCTAGAGTTTAGAGTTTAAGAGATTTATGGATAAAGATTACAAAATGGAAATTTAAGGGTTCTAAATATGTGAAAATACGTGATAAATGTCTATTGGCCAGAACAACTACTGGCAGTGCACCAGAGGCTTAATTCCTATGTACTTTGGAATCTGGAGTTTGACCTTTTGCTCCATCTCTTCTGGGTAAATGTTTTTGCGTGGTTTAATAAAATGAGTATTTTTTATGCATATGGCTGTTAGCCATGCTCTGAGAGGCAAAGAAATTTCTGGTAGAAACCAACTTTATCAGCATGGTTGAGTAAGCAGAAAGATTCTTCTAGCTATTCCACTTTTAAGACTAGTTTAAAAATGTCGGAAAATGAGATTTGTTCAATCGATATAGGTTTTAATTCCCATATAATTACTATTAGTGTAATTAATTAAAACATTACTAAGCCATGTTTATAGGTGGTTTTGGAGACTGTTAGTAGATTGAGAATCAGTTCAGAGAGTTAATGTCATTTATTGATTTTCAGAGTACTCTTCTGGATTTTTCGTAGAAGAAACTTTATTTTTTTCACACAAGTGTAACGGGCAACACAAGTGTAACGGCCAAATTTATGCCACTAACAACTGCAGTTTTTACACACAAGTGTAAACTTAAACCAAACTGTTAAATTCAGAAATTACTTTTTCATTTATTATTATTATTTACTTTTTTATCTTTGACTTACTGTAACATTTTATTGTGGTATATGTGAGACATTTTCATAACTCATTTTTGTTGTGCTTTTCATAGACAACACGGAAAAGCAAAGCTAGTTTTGTCAATGAGCTTTACCATTAAGATGTAATTGTGATATATCTACATATTAAAGAAGTGATGTGTAGAAGGATAACAATTACAGTTTGTTTGTTTGTTTGAAAAAAAGTTTCAGTGAGTTTGGGAGAGAGAAATAGCATTTATAAGGGTGCTGAAATGCATTTGTCTACCCATAAATCATTTTGCTGAATGGTTACACCTCAGCTAATAATTATATATTAACATTGCTATAAGTAATAAAGACTACAATCTCCAAATCTCTTGTAAAATCTTCATCTCATTTCTTATATTTAATTCAAATTTTTCATTTTTTTGGAAATGAAAAAATATTTTATCGCTTATGAAGTTAAATTATTAAATTCAATTAGTACCTGAAATTTTAAAGTTGCATACTCCAATGAAAAGTACATTCAGTAAGACACAAAATAGGCTTTAGAACATCAGCTTAACCGATTTAGGCTAGCAATAGGCCTAAATAAACGCATAATAACTTCATAAGTATTTCCATAAATATAAAAAGCTGTCAAAGTATATTCAAAAGTAAATAACGTTACGTGTGTTTTGGGTCCTGGACTTCGAATGCAAAGCTGCAGCTCAGCACCAAGGACAGCACTCAGCCCTCCACTTCTTCAAGCGCAACTACAAGAATAACAGCTGTACTTTTCAGTGAAATCCCTGACCTTTTTAAAGCTATGAAAAGTATCTGATATACGATACAGTACTTTAAAGTAGTTTTTCTTTATTGTAAGGTCAGAATAGAGCTTAGTTAACAATCTCGGTCAAACTCTCAGTCCATTCTCACACATTGGCGCTACGACATACAATCATTACTCCAACTATTTTGGTACTTCAGATTCTGTGATAGTCCCGGATTCTATTGTACGGATTGAACAAGCACAGAAACTGATCTCTTCCCTGAAGAACTGGTATTCCAAGGATTTTTGGGAACTGTGATAAATGGTTTAACCTGTTGCTACTGAAAGGGACAGTCTCTCCAGCAACTTCCCTATGTTCATGTTAGTGATTTTTGTGATTAATTAAATCATGGATTCTAATTATTTTTTGTTTGTTTGTTTTCCATCTAGATCCTCTATTCCTAATTAACTGTTCCTGCACTCTTTTCTTCTCCTGTATCTCACATTTGGATGAGATTTTCCATTTTCCTCCAAAACTGAGAATCGTTGTGCCAGCTCTGAATGCAGATGTCTGGTAGTCGTTTGATGTATTAGAGCAACTCAAAATGATAGAAAACTTTGAAGGCAATAGTGATAAAATAGGATGACACAATAATTTGGTATTGTAGACAAACTGACAGTTTGTTTATTTGTATTACTAGAAGAGTAGACACACACAGCTACAGAGCATCCCAGCACTTCAGTAATAGTAAATCCAACTTTGCTGTCATGGAGAACATGGCTAGACACAACTGGAGTGGGGAAGCCAATTTGCATATTAGACTGATAATATCAAGAATATTACAGAGCATATTCAGGCTGCTATAAAATATAGAAGAGAGCCTTAGACCAAAATTAGTAAAACTGATCGCTATATTAACTCTTTACTGAGCAATAATATATTATCCCAGGCTAAATCTGAGCAGCCCTTCATTTTGTCTTACATAACAATTTTTCTTCTCTGCCTTTCAATAAAGATATAAATGTAATTTTTATTTTGCACAATTAACAATCAACAGGAAGAAAAAAAAAGCAGGAAATCATCTTCTGTTATTTTGCAGGGGTTCCAAATGAAGAATGATTTTTTTTTTTATTTCCAAACGTCCCATATATAAATAAATCATAAAGCACTGGTACCTTGCAGAATCTCCAGTTCTCTGCAATTCTTTACATACGGATGCAAAGATACATACTCCACTAATATAAAAACTTTTGCAGCCTAAACCGTAAATGATTTCTTAAAAAATGTGTAAGCATTTATTAGTCCTGACCTAGTTACTTCATTTTAAACTTGTGCAATCAAGGGCTAATATGGCATTTAAAACTGAAATGCTGTCGTTTTGATAGGGTGTAAAAAATTCAGCTGAGCTCATTTCCTTGCCAGTAGGTGGAGCTAGCACGTAATATGCTGCCTCCTTTTTTCCTCCCCCTTAACCCCCCCCCCTCCCTTTTTTTCTCCACACCAATTTTCTGATCGATGTTGGGATTCACAGAGTGAATCTCAGAACAGGAAGCAGGAGGAGAGACTACAGAATACTGCAGAGGCTGCTTTGTTGTTTTGATGGGGAGGTTCTTTCTTCATTTCTTTCCCTTTTCATTTCAGTGAAATTAAGAGTTTACAAGCTTCTGTGCCAAGGAAACTGAACCTGCAGTATAAAGAGCCTTATCATCTACAAGTGTACAGATATTCCTTATGCCATGATTTGTAATTCACTCTTAATCAGGTAAGAAAATTTGATATTTTAATTTAAAATTTATTTATTAGACAATACATTCCAGTTGTTTTGCACCAAGATTTTTCTCTTGTGGTGCCACACCTAGTTTTCAATTAATATTAATACAGCAAGAGGAGAGGCAACAATAGCCATCTTTGAAATTGCATGGATATTTCATAGAATTTATTTAGATCGCACCACAGAAATGAAACATTGTGTTGTTCTCTGGAGTTCTCTGGTCAGTCCTATATTTTATTGAGATTTTATACTTAAAATTAGAATTACTTCTGAATCATTATTTTTCATCCCTACTGTGGTAATTTGTTGTTTTGATGTGATTATCTACAAGTGTTTTCTTTTTCTACTGGATGTTATATTCATGCTATATCCAAGATACAAATTGGAGTGGTATTCTAAAGCACATTAATACATCCCTAGGATTGCTCAGTTTTAAAACTATCCTGATTTAATGCAGAAATGTGCTGTTGCTTCTTTATACCATCTTCAGGCAGAGGCTTTCTAGACTTCCTAAATTCATCATTTTGTTTCTGTGGGGTATAGGAGATTTGCGGGATTCTCCCCTCCCTCGTCTCCCAAAACAGCCTCTCCCTGATGGAAGACAGAATGGAGGACTTGTCTGTGACTAAATATGGTTTAGCACTGCTGTAAATAACATATGAGACACGTTTCTGTTTTGTAAAATGTTTTGTGCATAAGAATGAATTGTTAATGAAATAGCTTCATTTCATATTGCATGGAAAAGGAAATATTTTTCATCCATTATTTTTAAGATGCATGATACACACCAGGAGAGACAGCAGAATGACTCAGGAGGTGGGAAGCTTATGCAGCACCCCCTGATTTTTCTTTGAAACCTGCATTTTTTTCTTAAAATCGCTTAATTGCAGCAATAATTCATTTATTCAGGAAAAAATAGACAACATAGAACTGCACTGATTTACACTGTCAGAGATTTTAAAAAGGGCTTGGTAGCTAGCATGTGAGCGAAAAAAATTGTGTGATCAAAATAAATGCATTACTCTTTCTATTGTTTGGAGGTGAATAGGAAAGCACTTATATAAAACCACTTATTCACCTGTCTAAAGGTAAATAGGAAAGTACTTATGCAAAACCACTTATTCACCTGTATAAAGATAAGCATTTCTTAAGTGACAAGTGAAGCAACAAAAATGTGCCTCTTGGGGTTTGAATGTTAGGTGCTGCCTCAGCTTTAGATGATTCTTTAGGTTTATGTGAAATGTTAAGAGGGTTCACGTGTTCTTGCAATCAATGCATATTGCCTGCTTAGTTGCATTTTTCTGATCAGTGTTTACATTATGTATATATGAGTATGGCTCAGCCATAGTGTCTGAGGATACCTTCATTAGGTGGTTAATGAACATACAATCTTGAATAGATCTTGAGTAAAGACAGTCACATCTGCAATTTCTGCCAGTGACAAATGCACTAAATAAGTGATATTCTCTCTCTCTCTCTATATATATATAGGCCCCAATTCAACAACAAACATGCATGTCAATGGGAAGGCTTATGGCCTTAATATTAGGAAGTGGATAAGTACCTGGGTCTGTTCTGTTGGTTTCTTGTTTTTTTTTTTTTAATTATAACAATCACAAGGAGATAATAACTTCCTTTATCACAGAAATTTTACAGTGTTCATAAGATTCAGTTACTAGGCCAAACTAGCATGTATTCTCAAAGATAAGCTAAAGATTTCAAAAATATTTTAAAAACCAGTGAGTTGATAAAAGCCTTAGAGGAAAATACTGAAGGTGAATTCTTACAGACTTTGAGCATAATAACTGTGAACATTAGTCTTTGGGAAGTGCGAACACATGGGCATATCGTATCCAAGTATGATCCTCATACCTTCCAGAAGCAAAGGCTGAAGTCAGATGTTTCAAATATGGACTCAAGGGAAAGTTGGCCCTACTTACCTTCTATGAAATTTATGCAACAGAAAGGCTTAAATATCTGCTAGATTTTTTTCATCTCATTCTAACCATGGTGTTCTCTGTACCACACAAACGTCAAACCTCCCCAACAGTCCAGTCCCATGCTGCAGCCCTAGCAGAAGTGACGCCCTGGCTTGCTCAGTCACACTGTAGCAGGCACTGGTTCACAAATCTGTCCATGCCTGCTCCAGCTCTGAGAGGGCTCTGAGACCCATCTTAAGGGGACAGAGAAGATACGAAATTAAGCAGTAAATTAAGCTGGACAGCAAGGACTGCAGCTGCAACCCTTTCTTGCGCATGTAGCTCTCAGCTGAAGCCTGAAAATCACAAGCAAGATTTTTATTGTGCTACTTGCATTGTTCTAAGACCTCCCACACTCTTATCAACCTCTCCACAGCACAGTGTGGATCCTTCTTTGAGTTTGCAGTAGCAGGCCCTGGCCCTGTGCTGCCCTGGAGTGGGATCAGCCTTTCGTCCACTGAAGCCCACCAAGCCGTTGGGCCAGTTTGCTGTGCAGGCATCAGCGATCCTGGAGGCCTTCATTGTAGAGCCTTCCTGAAGCCACTTGCAAGAATCCATTTCTTGATAAACTCCCTCCTCTCACTGCCAACTACCAGCATGAGAAATACTGGCTAAAAGGCAACTCTGTCAGTGGTGACCTGAATCTCCTGTTCTGTCATTTGTCTTGCAAAGATGATAATGTACCTGATTTCAAAGAGCTGTTAATGTTGCAGTTAAATAAGGTTGAGAACCACTGATTATCATAAAGATAAAAATGGCTGAAAAGAAGAAAGAGGGGAGAAAAAAAAAAAAGAGGAAATTAGTAATTCTGTAATCACTGCATTTTGGGGGAGATATGCAGTAAATGTTTAGGACCAAAATACTCAAAGTGGACAACTTAAAGAAATGTTCTATAACTATATTCATATTGTTCAGTTCGAATTCATATTGTTTCCCAGCTCACAACTTTACCTCTTTTATTTCTGCTTCTGAGTTTCTTGTTCCTTCTCATCCTCTCCTATTTCAGTTAGGCTTCTTCCTCTTTCTGCTCTTTACTGGCATGGTCCCAGCAGAAGGGCTTTGCTTCTGCTCTTAAGTTTCAGCATTTGATGCCTCAGCAGCTATGATTATCAGTTGCTCTGAAGGGGCTGCTAATGCTAGGCAGAAACACAGCCAACACATGGAAGCTCTGTAAGTATTATTTCAAGCCGCTAAGAAGCTTTTTCTGAGCGTCTATAAATTATTTTAGAGAAGTGCTGAATGGCCAGATTTCAATAAATTTAAACAGGAGCAACAAAAGAAAACTTTTATACTCCCTGAAACAGCCTGCTTGAAAAAATTCAGAGTAAAGAGATTGTAGCAAAAATGCTCAGTAATTCTCTTGAAAAATATTCTAATACTGCAGTATTACCAGCAATACTGAGCAAATGATCATTAAAATGTTTTAATTTTTCTATTTAAAACAAACAGAAAAATACCACAGATTTACTTCTCTTGCCTTTTGATTTTTTAAACTCGTAGATTAGTGAAATAATGCTTTCAAACTTTTAAAGATATAAGCTATCTATCCTTGAATATATTTTTTCTATTGGATGTTGGAGCTTTTGTTGTCATAAACCTGTGAGCTGACTTAAGAAAGATCATGATGTTACATGGATTTGCACTATCAAGCTTAGTTTTTCTTTCCAACTTCACTGAAAGTATTTCACCATTTATAGTATCATTAAAGAAAGAAATTAGGATGAGGCCAACCGCATAATCAAATCCAGCCTGAGCAACTAAATTCTGGCAAAGCTGAAGGCACTAGAAAGATATTCTCATAATGGAAAATACTAAACAAATAGATCTCTAATCAATTCTGCTCATAGTATATATGAAAAAAAAAAAAATCAGCAATAACATTTCTATAAACTTCTCTGTCTTAATTCTAGCAATTTTTTGTATATGATTTTTTTTGAGGTTTTGTGTACGTCACACTTGCTTCTTAATTCTTTGCTTAGCTTCCCTTCAGCATGGGTGGAAACAGATTTTGGCCAGGTAAATTGTTCTTTTGACTTGCTAATGCTAGCTAATTCTTACTGGTTGCTGGAGATCCTCACAGGTCCTTCCCATTGTTTGGTGAAAACACAGACTTCCCCTATCAAGAAACCGGGTAGTGTTCAAAAAGATGATGGTTTTTCCATGCATCATGAAGCTACCCTATTTGGACAAACCTGTAACATTTCAGAATGATGGATGTTCAAGTTTTGAACATATAGCAAGGTTTAACACAGTCCTGCCATGTGATATAAAATGCCTTGCTTTTCTGTCATACGGTGCTCTTCGTCTGGTTTTAAATGGAGTTGCATGGTACAGTCTTTGAGTATTTTTAGATGTCAAATGGACTATTCCAGCCAACAAAACACTGGATACACCTCAACCATGAAGTAAAAAGCATGACTGAAGTAGGTGTAGATTTACATGAGGCAGTGCTGTGGTTTCGAAGGCAGTGCATGTGTTTTATGGAACTATGCAAACCTGCTTATTGTTTTGCTTACTTAGTTGGCCTCCTAGCCTTTCACTCCATACCTTTCATTTTAGTGGTGCTGAGTTAATTAAAGCTACAATATTTCCATATCTGCTGTTGTCATTCTTCAGACAGCAGTGCAAATTTGGCTTTATTTAAATTATTATCAGCAGACTTTTAGAGTGGAACAGAAACTCAGTTTTCATATTTGAATGGATGTTATTAATGTATACTTCTCTATAATGTTTCAACCACTTCTCACTTTCCTCAGTGTAACTGCAAAATCCTCAGCAGACTTTGACCCCAATGTGGTTTTGTTTGATGATAAATGCAAGTGACTCACTCTGAAATGAGTCTGACTCAAGTTCTCTAAAGCAGTACACTGTGTTCTAGACTCATTCGTTTTGGTTCAATCACTGATTTCACATATGTATACAAAATGGTGTCAGATTTATGCAGAGACAAAATTGACAGTCTTTGATCTTGAGAAAAAAAGTGGTTGGAGTTTAATATGTCATGAAATGCATACAGATAGAACAAGGTCAGGAAGAAGTGTGAACAATCCTTTCAAGACACTGTGGTCTGAATTTTCTGTTTGAAGATGAATTCCATAAACAGGCACCAACAAAAAGAAGGCTGAAGTAGTGCCTAAATATCTGAACAGACTATGTGCTTACAGGGAAGTTTATGACAAATTTCCCTACAACCACAAATATTAAGAAAAGAGAACTCTGCCCAGGATATTTGAAATTTAATGGCCTGTCTCCAACAGAAAGAAAATTGTTTAGTACACTTATGGTATGTTCTTCAGGTATAGATATTTGTACCTAATGCAAAACAGTGGAAAATCCTACTGTCGGGACACAAAGAAAGCTCTGTGAGATCAGTTTTCTCTACCAGAGCTTTCTGGAGAGGGTGTTGTAACAGGGACTATGCTACAGTATTACAAGAGCTTAACAGGTGAATCTGTAGAGTATGCCAGCTCCATATGTTTTCTATTCACTGAGAGTCAATAATGAAACCATGGAAACTAAAAGATAAGTACTGGTACCAGGCAGGATGAAAAAATCTTCCATCTGTAGATGTGTTAACCTGAAAGTAGCCATGGGACAAATACTACATGATTGTTTCCAGATTGAGGTGATGCCTGCACAGACATCTTAACAGCAAATGTATGTGCACAAGTTCGACTTTGCAGTGCAGGAGTAGGTGTCCATTTTGTAGAATGGTCATTACCTAGAAGTGCCTCCTAGGTACTGCAGTACTGCTACAAAAAAACTACCCAAATGAAGGAGAATATACTCAGAAAATACTGGGACGCAGAAAGAGCTGCCATTTTACTTTGATTTGGCTTGTGGAATTTCTAATAGTAATGGACAAAATGGAAAGTTCCCAATTTCACTATCAGCAGCGATGGTAAGATGGAAATCTTAGAGTTATTAGGGAAATCAATTTTATTATTAAGCAATAGTTTAAAAAAAATATGTTTTTTAAAATTTTAAAAATATGTTTCTGGACCACGTTTCTGAGAGTCACTTTTCAGCAGAATAATATTTTACATCTTGCAACCAGTTTGCTTTTGTATTTTTGTAGAATGAACATATGCAACCGTCACAGAACATTTTCAAAAGTTATTGTTTCAGATGATTTTGCTTTTACAATACTGTATTTTTGGGTAGAGTTAACATTTAAAGCACTCCACAGGCTTTTACAACATTTGTGACTGTAAAAAGATATTTGTGCTTTTGCCAGCTCTAGTTCTTAGGAATTAAATGATCTTTGATGTGAAGCAAAGCTTTTGCCCTCTAAGCCAAACTGAAGGCATGTTAGCCTTCATACAGACTGAATGTTACTCTACTCCACCAGCATCCCTAAGGAAAAAAAAAAATTAAAAATGAGTGTAAGTCCACAGGTTTGAAGATAGTGACCTCTAATACTATATAGAACGCTTAGATGCTATTACTCATGCTGATATCTTGCCCTGTGGAGTGGCAGAGGCTGGTAACCTAGAAGCATTCTCCACCACTGGAAAAGGAACTACATTGATTTTCTCACTATTGATCTCACTTCCAAATTAGTTAAAGGATTCACACATTCTCAAAATCATGTGCACTTAGTGAAAAAGATGGTAGAAATGATCCAATTGAGTGAACTTGAGTAAATATTGTGAAAATGGGTGATCACTTCTGATACCATGATAAGAAAAGGAAATATCCTGTGGGAATCCAAGGAAAAGATGAGAAAAGAGATTGTTAGTTGTTAAAGCAATTGATTGTAGAGATCAGAGATGTGGTATAAAGAAAAATAAATATGGAAGGAACACAAATTTAGTACATATGAGGAGGAAAAAAACATTGTGAAGCAAATACTGAGATGTGTATTCATTTTCCCTATATGGTGATGAGCAGTGCAATGTGCATGGCTCCAGTGGGAAGATCTCTTGGCAGAGGTATACCTCCAGGTAGCAGGTGATGCTGTGAGGAAGGAGCATGTGTGAGAACTCTTTGGGGATCTCTTGTGTTGCCTCTAATTGGAACCTGCTTTCCTGGCTTAAGCATAGTGACAAATGAAAAACTCTCATGAGGAGATTTCCAACATCTGCTCCCTTGCTTTATTCAAAGATAACAACAACAAGATCAAAAAAAATTTACAGTTAAGAAATTATTCTGGAGTAAATGGACAGCTGTATTTTAGTCTACGAGTTTTGTAGATTGTCCTAGGCAGTCCTTCTTTTCCTCATAAAGTCAGATCATAATGAGCGAGCCCTCCTCGCTTCTTTTTTAGCTGCCTTGAAATCAGTTTTTATCAGAGAATAACTAGATGTTGGATGTTACAGATGTTGAATCTTTTTTTTTTTTCCCATGAGGTTTTTCCCTCTCATGAAAAAAAAGTCTGCAGCCAGAATAGATTAATTTTGGGCAGATACATAATAAAACTGTTTTCCATTTCTGGCACATTCTTAAGGAGAACTTTTAAATTCACTTTCCTGGGTATTGATATCTAAATATGTATTTGTGGTTTTGTTTTGTTTTGTTTTGTTTTTCTTTTTTTTTTTTTACATAATGCGTTAAAGCCTGCAAAAAATGTAAAAGTAAGTTAGCATGCAATCCAAAGCAATATTAAAATGTGTCCTCAAATTGTTTCAGATATGCACAGAAAAAGCAAGATTTGAAAAAATGTGTGTGTTTTACTGCAATATTTTGCTGTTAGGTAACTTACAAAAAGAATCTCATGAATTTGGTATTCTAAAAACTTATTTTCCAGCCAATGTTGACATTAAACCAAGGGACTGCTATTAGCCATACTATGCAGAATGTCAGAATAAACACTCCTCATTATCCCCTCTGATCTCACATCTATACATCTGTGTTGTTCTCCCAGGCCTTTCAAGTTCCTTGGTGGAACAGCAGTATCACCTTTTTGCTCTTACTTCTGTGCATATATCTGCCATATGCACCTTGTCCTTCAGGACAGCTTGATCTGTAAAGATATTTTTTAAATGTTCATAATATTCTCAATTAATATCTTGATATCATTGTTAGATTATCATGAAAGTATAAGAGGCAAGAAGAAACTGAGCCTGGCAAGCTGTTTCAGTTTTTTTTTTAATGGCATTTCTATTTAATTGTGGGCCAATTAACCACTCAGTTTCCTTTCAGATTAAAAAAAAAAACCTCTAAATTTAATAGAGAGTTGTTTAATGCTTCCTAATGTTATATATCTGACTGAGCTTTTCATTACCCAGAGAAACAAACATGCTGGTCAGGTCACAAGGGAGTAGCGATAATGCCTTCTCTCTTCCTTTGCATGAGAGGTGGTAGGGAATGAAGTTACAGCTGTAAGGTTTTCTGCTGGTTCCTGTATGATGGTCTGGCAAATGCTATATAACAATGCAGCTCTGTTCTATACGTGTTGCCAACCATAATATTCATCATGGAATCTCATTTTATGCTTTTTGGTGTATTTTTTTTCCCTTTTGGTTGCCAGATTTTGAGTTTACATCCACCATTACGTGCCTCAGACTGCTGACATCTTCATTTAAAAAACATTCATCTGTAGAGACGTTTTGGACAGCTAGCAGAGCTGTAATAAATCATAACTTTATAATTACTGCAATCAGTATGTATTTTAAGTACTACAACAGGAATATTCAGCTCTCACCTTGCCTCTGTTATTGTGTATCAGTAGGCAAATTCTTTATGTTTTTATACATCATTCTGCTTCCCAAATCACAAGTGATTCTTTATAGTGAAAATAATGTTAAAAGATGAAGAATAAGTGTGTGTTGTTTAATTAAGAGGTGTGGAAATACAAGGATTGTTCTAAATACTCCGTATTTAAAAAATCAGGTGAAAAAAAATGTTAGTGGCAAAGCGAAGCTGTAGGACACTGACTAGAAGCAGTCTTTATATTGAGGAAATTGGAGTTACAGTTTGTAGCCACCTGTGATGAAAAGTGTGATTTGAGTGAATTGCCATCATATCACAGTACTGAGGATTCATCTAATCTCCCACCCTTTACAGTCAGTACGAAGAAACAGACTCTTCTGGGGCACAACTTGCCTCACCTTAAGCTAGATGTCTAATGTGAATTTGGCATAATCACACAGTTGGTAGGAGAGGGAGAAAAAGGTAAACGGGACTGGTCAGGCACCTCTTCTGTACACAGTACTGCCAGTTCTGTGTGTAATTACCATGAACCATCTTAGCCCATAACTAGTAGATGGTCTGGGCCCATCTGCTCCATATCCCTAAGGATAAAGTTCCAACTGCTAACCCATAAGCCACTGTAAGGCTAAAAGAATATTAACACATAAATACAGGACCTTGCCTAGGACTTGTTTTCCAGAATCACAGAAGCTCGTTTTGGTCCTGGCTCACTTGAACCAGCACATCCCTGACACAAAGCCAGGTATTTCCTTCCAGTGGCAAATGGAATCTAGTGAGGACAATGGGATTTGTCCTTTTTTTCCTGCTTTGCTCGCTTCAGGGACACTTCGCACCGGGCACACAGGGAAGCGGTGAGCAGCGCTGCTGCAACGCGCCCCGCGGCAGCCTGCTGTGTGCAGGCATGGGCGGGGAGCTGCGCTGCCCTCAGGCTGCGTCACTCCTGCGGGAGCCCTCAGCGCTGCCGGAGGGATGCAGGAGCCCGGCAGCGCCTGCACGGCCCCTCAGGGAAGACTCCTGTGTAATCCACGGAACTGCTGGGGCCCCTGGGTG
Organism: Lagopus leucura; assembly: GCF_019238085.1. Lineage (NCBI taxonomy): Eukaryota > Metazoa > Chordata > Aves > Galliformes > Phasianidae > Lagopus > Lagopus leucura. Next base: position 2,155,298 of record NW_024962267.1, read on the forward strand.
GGGCTTCTGGTGTCGATCGAGATTTGGTTTTGGAAACAAGGTCCTCGCGAGGCCGTTATGCTTGTTGTTAGCAACCTCGCTTTGCAGCTGCGGGTCTGTTTACAGAATGCACCATATCGGATCGGATCCTCCTGTTCATCTTGAGAAGTTTCAGCTGAGATCTGTGCTGCCCGATGCTCCCTCATGTCCACAAAACCTAAGCTCGGGCTGGATCGGTGGAGGTGATTTTTTTAGTCCAGACAAACCGGCAGCACGAAACAAGGATAACTTCTTTTAAATGCGGAGATCACGTAACAGCTTCCCCGCCCTCAACTCCCTAAGCCCGTTTCTATGGTTTCACAGCCTCCATTTCCTCCCTAAAACACACCCATGCGGACGAGAGGCACTGGCGGACGGCTCTGCACGCAGCACGGCTGCAAGCCGCACCCCCTGCAATGCGCAGCAGAACGAGCTTCGCGGAGCGAGGGCGCCCGTCGGGCCCGGCCCGCGTGGACCGGCCATGCCTGCAGCACTGCAGACCCCGCAGCCCCCGCGTTCGGGCGGCGCCGCCGCACCCGGGCGCAGTGCAGCGCAGCGCCGCCTGCCAGGCCGCATCGCGGTGCCGCAGCCGCCAGCTGGTTGCTAGGCAACCCCTCCTCTCGCTCCCTTCGCGCCGCGCCGTGCGGCGGCCCCCGCTCCCGGCCCAACGTTGCCGCCATTGCGGGGCTGCGTCCTGTGAGAGCCTCCCGCCTGCCCGCGCCGCTTTGCCACTCGGTGTTGGCAGCCGGTCACTGAGATGGAGGGTGCTGAGCCCGCCATCCTCGCCCGCGCCGACAGAAGCACGACTTCTATTGCTTGTCCGGAATTGCCAGGTGGTTGTTATGGGGGTGCTAAAGTCGGTAAAACTGGTGTGTTCTGTGCTAAAGCACATACATTATATATGATTGCATTTTCTGTATCCACACTGTAAGTTAAGATTAATGAGGATCTCGTTCTAAGCATCTTTACATAATGCCCATACTGGGAACGTTAAACGAAGAGTTGTAGTCAGAATCAAAATCACAGCATGTTTTATTAACAGCATCAGCATTCTCCTATTCAGGCATCTGGAAATCTCTAGCTCATCCCATACATATGGGCCTTCTGTTATCACTGCATCTCTGAATTGTGTAGTCACTCTCCCCACACAAACACACTAAAAATGGATATATCTGTAGCCTGACACTTACACAAGAATATTCTTGTGGGAACAAGTTTCTCCCAACAGATATTGGGACAAAGATTGATCTGATTAAAGGCCCAACTCAGCTGGATGGCTGAGTGGCCTTAGTCACTCCATCAGCCTCACCAGGGATTTGGTGAATGTTCTTCTCGCAGTACTTTTCTCCCACATTGCTGTTTGCTGCGGATGAATAGTTACTGTCAGCTATTGACTCACAATAAATAGTCAAAAGCAGTAAGATACTGATGAATTTACTTTAACCAATATATTTTTCATATCTCCTTGAAGTGCATCTTGCTTTAGTCCTGTGAGCAGTACCCTGAGATAACTTTTTAAACCTTTAACCTTTTTAAAAACTGTGAGAAAATTGATTTGAAGGAACCTCCAAAGTTTCCCAATAGAGATCTTTGTATATCTGTTTTCATATTAGATTCCTTGCCACACATTTTGCATAAAGTGTTGTCTTAACATATGGTCTATGCTGAGGGGCAGAGAATCTTGGAAGAGCAGTCCTGGAGCTGTTGTAACAGTACACTAACCTGATGTGATCTCTAGCATTTGAACATTCCAATGAACCTTTTTGCTTTCCTCTCCTGCCTACACAGGGTTCTAAACCAAGTGTGAGATCTGTGTTTATATTTGCGGACTGTAGAATTGTTAGAGCTCTGTTTGTCTCTAGAGGTCAAGCAGTGAAGACCTGTTTGTACTGTGGAACCTTAAGCCACGTTGTGCTTCATAATTAGGAAAAGCACTAAAATTTGGACGATGTTGTAGACAATCAGCTAGTCTTTTGTACTCCAAAAGTGAGCCTCTTAACTTCTTTCCCATAGTGTAATGAGTCAGCTCTTTGATCTGGCTGAAAACTGATCACTCATAGTTTTCGGTCAGATGGGTCTGATCTGACTCAAATGCATAGCTGTAGAAGTATCAAAGCCAGCACAGTGCGAAATGACCAGAATAAGAGTGGATGGAGAATGGAGCTGTCCCTACTGACTGCACCATCTCACACTGGCTTAAGTTCATTTCTGAAACTGCATTTCACAGGTGATTTGCTAATTGCATGTCCATTTAAAATGTTGGACAATGTGTAGGAAGCTGTATTTTTATATAACTCTTCTAAAAGCCATTTGGAAGAAACTGTTATGTAGAAACACAAACTGTTTGTATCTTACCATTCAGTACACACATACTCTACGAAGAGACCTTTGTCAGAGCTCTGATTACTGAACATTCAGAGCACCACAGTATGAAACACACAGACCTCAAGAACAGGAAAATTGATTTTATATGTTGTATGCTAATTTCAGCAGTGAAGCAGCGTGACCATGAATCTCAACTGAGATACTACACTAGCTGTAAACCTGCCCACTTCAGACAGGGCAGTCAAATATTATACAATCCTTCATGCAGTGTCATGGAGTGCTGTAGCATCCAAAAGTGCTGTAGCCCTTTGAGATGCAACAACATTTTCCAGAATTTATTTTGCTCATATCTAGGAATAGCAGTGGTGCAAGGTGCAAACAAGAGCCTGGACTATGGAATGGCTCTTTTAAACTTGTTTGTCTTAATTTCTTCTCATCGGTTTAGGAGAAAAGGAAGAAAACTAGCCGGAGAAAAAGGTGACTAAATTAAATCTGGTGGCAGATCTCTCTTATTCCTCATGAATGCTTCCCAAGGAACTAATCTTCCTCTTTAAAGAATTCCTTTGTAGTTTTCCTGCACACGATGGGACTTTCTTCTGCCCTGCATCCCATTTACTCTTGAAAAACTCTCAATGAGTGCAGTCAAAACCCCATTCTTTTCTGCATCTCCAGTATGTAAATAGCAAGCTTTTGCTTCCTTGAGGCCAGGGAAGAATTGTAGCAGATGGAGCAGCACAAAACATTAAAAAACAGCATTTAAACACAATCCTTAAACATTAAGGGTTTGTTACAAGTTTCCAGATTCTCATCCGATGAATTTGCTATAAATCTCACACTCATTGCTGATCTTTCTTATAGTCTTTTTACAAGACTTGACCTTTCTCAAAGCCCTTGAATGATTGAGGCAAGTCTGCTCCCTTTGTCTGTTGGCACTGTTAAAAGGTTTTCCTAACAAATCTCTCTTGCTTCACTTCAACCCCACCACCTCTTTACCTATATGCCAGATAAAAAGAGAAGAAAGATTTTAAGTAGCATGAGGGAGGAAGTGCCAGGAATTTCTTTAGGTGCAGTGCACATGATTAAATGTGTAGTATATTTACAAGAAAAACAATACCTCTTCCCAATGTCCCTCTTTGGCTCTCTTTGCAAGATTAATGTTCTTAGAATCTATTTTGAACGCTACAGCAAATACCATAGTAAACTACACTTTGGTTCAAGTTGCTGGTTACCAATACATTTTTGGCAAAAATTCTATTTAATCTTTCTATTAATTGTTTCATCAAAGAAAGTGGAGATATGCCAATGTAATTTGTTCCAGTCACAAAGTTACAAGGCATTGTTAAAGAAGGATCAAGCTGTTAAGCAGAAAAGACAAGATGAGCTTGATGACTGGCATTACCGGGACGAGATGAAATTCAGATCTTTAAATGAAAAGGCATGCACTTAAGGACAATTTATGAGACTACAGGAACACACAGCTGGAAAGAACTGAGAGTAAAAAGATAACAGAGCCACAGAATGATGGCAAGTTGCCACTTGTGCATTTTAATGCTCAGCCTTTACACTGAACAAACACAATTAATTTTTCTGAGGAGAGGCTGGTTATTGTTTTCCATTTTATTTTATTAATCAAGATTGTCTGTAGATGAATGGCTCCTAGACATCCAGAAAAAGACTCAGAAGTTTCTCAGCTTTGTGCTGTCAAATATAATTGACCTTCATGTGAAATTTGTTTACATGGAACACACAACATTTCTTCAACTCTGCCCTTTATATGGGCCATCAGTGCTTTCCTGAATGAGTAAAAGAGAGGACACAGACCACTTCATGCTTTCCTACATGCCATAAAAGTGGGAACATGGATACCACTGGTGTCAGAATTAATCCTAAGGTACATTCATGGCTGCAGGCTGGAAGCGACACTGCAGTCAGAAGCTACCTGTTAGCAGAATTGTCATTGTTCCATGTTTATATTTGAGGTAGTTTTTGATGTGCTTGAACAAGAATTTTTAAATGTAAGTTATATTTTATTGATACTTACGATTTGATTTGATCATTATCTCTTTCTATCTCTATTAATTTTATCTATCACAATATAGCTACATAGCATCTGATGACTGTATTTTAATGATTGTTACTAACTTCTCTAGATGTACAACTGCACTGTCCTCTTTAGAAGTACATATATTTTTGCAAAGATGGCAAAGACAGTATTGTATCTGTGTCTCTGAAATTCTTGTTCTTTTCACCTTTCACTCTAGCAAGACCACAGACAGGCCAAGTACTGGGATATTTTCTTTTTGTCTTTACTGTTCACTGTTTTTCCTAATTCTGTTTATCTAGATAGTATAGCACTTGTGGAAATCAAATCAATGTCTCATGTAATTTCTGGTCCATGCAGTAAGAAACATACGATCCGGCTAATAAGAAAATTTAGCATGGAGTAACAGTCACAACAGAGCAAAGTTCCTTTCCTATATTGTGTGAATTAGCCACGCTTTTCAGGTACTTGGTTTATTTTCTTAAGCAGCTGTACAAACGTATATACAAATTACATCTGTAAATAATAAGCATCCTTTTGTAGTTGGATCTTTTACTCCTGTGAATCTGTGCTGTCTCTTAATTCTTTTATTTTGAGACTGCAGAGCTGCTTCAAGTAAACCACAATACTAATTTAAACCAGCCAGAAGTTTTCATGCAAAGCTTTTTAGCCAAAAAAAAAAAAAAAAAAAATTGGTTACAAAGAAATGTTTGCAAAATTTCTATTGATTTCGTGGAATCATTTATGAAATTACAAAACTCCATCAGAATAATTTTCATTTAAAAAGCACTTTTAATATTATCTTTAAATATTCTGTAATGTCTAAATGATCCCAAACCAAATCAATAGTTCTCATGCAACTAAAATATATTTCTTGTTTGGTGTATTTGTTCTTAATTGCTTCAAACTTTTGAAAACTCTCTTTTGGTCCAGTCAGACTGTTTTTTTCTCTCGCCACAATTGCCAAAGAATCATCTTGGTATTTGTCCTTCTCTTTCTTGTCCTCTCTTAAAAGCCACAGAAACGGCCTCTTTTAACCTTCTGTATTTTCCTTTCTCACTTCATAGTGACCCTTTGCTTTTTATTACTTTCCTCAGCTTCCTTAATCCTTTTCACAGCGCAAGGAAAGGAGGTGGCTGAGGGACAGAAGTAACTGGCTGCTTGCAGGTCTGAATCTATAGCTACAGGAATGTGTTGCTCAAGAAGTTTGAAAGAGATTTGGATATGGCTGGGAGTAGGAGGGAAGGGCAGAGTATTTCTGGTGCTGAGAAAGAGAGGATAAAAAAAGTGAGATTACTGCAGCAGGAGAAAGAAGATTGAAAATCTGTAAATGTAGAAAATACAGAGAAAGGGTGAGAGAGACAAGAAGCAAAATGGCATTTAGGTGCTGCAGGGCCAGGAATGGTATCTCCTTGGTTTGCCATCTGGGAGTGCTCCTTGCTCTTTGGTGATTGCGGCTTGCTTCTTGCTGATGGATGGCAGTTGCTGTACAGGAATTCACTACTGCAGTGAGCATTAAAAACTTCAGTCCTTCCCTTGCATTGCTGAGATTCCTAGATTAAACATTAAACATATTGTATAAATGTGTTTTAAAAAATAAAAGCTTTAATTTAAAATAAGCCAGACTGCAGAGAGACTCAGCAACTGCCTTTGTTGTACACTGTGCAGCCTCCATTTTCCTACTTCTCTTTTTGCTATCCCTCCTACTTTCTTTTCGGTGTCACCTTTCAGTTTTAACAGCTATCGTCTCAACAGCAGTAGCTGCTTTATATTCAAAAGAATTTGTGAGTATCCTGAGACCTGGCTGGTTATATAAAGTCATATATTTTAGTCGCAGAGTCTCAGTTTAAGCAAGTGCTTGAGTGTGCAAAAAATTCTTTGCCGTTTCTGACGCGAATTTTTGGATGTACATCACTACCATCTAGTGGCAGAAAGAGTTACAACACCTAGTAGGCTCCCAGGAAATGCCGGGGTTGACTTCAATAACCAAGATCCTTCAGCAGGAAGTTAGGTGTGGTCTGTAGGAGACTTAAAAAAAAAAAAAAAAAAAAAAAAAAAAAAAAAAAAAAAAAAAAAAAAAAAAAAAAAAAAAAAAAAGGAAAAGACATGATGGAATTTAGCTGCAGTGTTCCTGGGTGCCATTCCAAACCCAGTAAGTGCAAGATTCTACACTGGTAATGAATTTTTAATTGTTTCCAGCAGTATTAAGACAGAATTATGCCTTTTAAAAATGTTTGTGATTAACAATAAAATCTGGCAGGATTCTGCAGCAGGACCACTTGCATTTTCCTAATTAACCCTTGTGCTGCTGCCAGTCTGTGTATTGTTCTTGCAGCAATTTGCTACAGACCATCCATGACAGAATGCCCCAGGTGCTTTTGCCTGAAATGGAAGGGGTTGTTTGTAGGGAGAAGTTGGGACGTGTGTGCATGTCTGTGTAGGTGTAAAGAGCCATATGCATATGGATGAAAAGGAGGGGAAAGCATTGTGCTGCGGTTTATTTAGCAGGCTTCCAAAATCCGAATTTGTTGCTGCTGTGCAGGAATGTGTATATTTAGGAAAAGAGTAAAATAGGATTATTCAGATTGTATTTTAACTGTTGCATTATTTTAATTTGATAATCATTTCTTGGATATATTGACTTACAGAGAAGTTACTTTTTTATTGCATTTGCTGGATTTTTAATGTGCTTACTCAGGATAAGGACTTGAGAAAAATAATGGAAGGCTACAGCCGAGGTAGTGTTTATGATTTCAGATTGAAGTGTTTGCATTAGGAATATTTTTCATTTCTTCTTTTTAACTGAGCTGTCTGGAGCTATTAAGAAAAAATGTTCTGCCCTTGTTAGTGAAAAGTTAAAAATGTTACTGTACATTTTGTATGGTATCAGTCCTAAAAGTGCGTTATCTAATGATTGAATACAGTTTTTGTTTAATTCAGCAATTCTTCCAGTGCACAATGTGTTGCCAGGCAGGGGATCGGAATACAGGTGCTTGTGCCTGATTCCTTGTTTCCTGAGCTGGCAGCTCTGCAAAGGCAGCATATTTGTACCTGAACAGAAGGAGCATCTCATGTTGCTTTCAACTGAGCCCTCTGGCCCTAAGCGCCAGTAGTGGATTCTAAGAGTCATTTTTGGTCCTTTTAGCTAGAGGGATGGTTGGTTCAAGGTGCAGCTTAAGCAGGATAATAAAGATGTGAACTGACTGCATTCTAACTCCTCAACACTGATCTGTAAACAGTTCAGAACTGCTCATGCCTCGCAGTGAATGTGCTGGAAAAATATCTTCTATTTTATTCATTACCCTTGAAAAAGAAAAGATGTTATTGTATTACATGTGACATTTTTATACATTTTTTTTTGTTTTGTTTATGCCAAACTACCTTGAAAAGTATTAATAAAATTTTAAATGTTACCACCAACAGTCAAGCTGCAAAGGAAAATGGTTTATTCTGAAATAAAAGCAAATGAAAAAAGCAACTTCCTCTTGGTTGATAATTACTGTATTTAAGGAAGATGTCCCACAGAAGTTTCTGTGCAGGTATATTCTTTTGCATTGTATGTGACTATTTATGTTGCCCTAATTTTGTGTGTGTGTGTGTGTTTATATTTTTAGCGCTTTTTTTATGAGGGAGGCTAAACAGTAATTAAGAGGTGCAGGATGAAAAGATGGCACAGTCAGTGCTGGTACCACCAGGACCTGACAGCTTCCGCTATTTCACAAGAGAATCACTTGCAGCTATTGAACAACGTATCAATGAAGAAAAAGCTAAAAAATCCAAACAAGAACGCAAAGATGATGATGATGAAGATGGCCCAAAGCCAAACAGCGACTTGGAGGCAGGAAAGACCCTGCCATTTATTTACGGCGATATACCTCCAGGAATGGTATCTGAGCCCTTGGAAGACCTGGACCCATATTACATCAATAAAAAAGTGAGTGTATTGTATCTTTCTGTGAAACTGAAAGAAGATGAAAGTACAGCAGACTCTCTTGGCAGGCTTAGCATTCCCACTGTTAGAGATCAAGTCTTTGCCATTATATTCTGATTTCTTTCTTTGGCAGAAATCTCAATTGTAAGAACAGAAGTTAGAAATTCAAGTTGGTGGAATCCAGTCTGTGGGTAGAAGTGGATTCAGGTTTATTTTAATATATTTGGCATTTCGTTAAAATTTGTAGCTTTCAGTGTTTTATTCACAGGAGAACTATTGAAAAAGTAGCACAAGGGCTATCTTCAGCATGCTATTTTTTCATCAATTGATCTATAAGACATGTGAGTAGCAGATCATTTTGGAGTCCATCTCCAAGGCAGCTAGACACCTTCTCCCTGACTTTCTTCATTGTCACATGGAAGGCTTAGGCTGCATTCTCTTGGATATGCATAAAGGATATGAAAGTATGGAAAAGTAATTTCTCAGGATATGTTGAAGGTGTTTCATTTTCATTCAGTCCGTTCAGTAGAGAACTTGGAACTTAGATACTCTGGGTGAGAAATTTTTCATATCCGCATTTATGTTCCTCGTTGATTGAAACACCAACAAAGGAAGTGTTTGACAGAGGCAAATAAATGAAGAGAAGGTAGAAATTCCTCTTGTAGTGTCCAGAAAGTCTCATGTAGTTTTAAATATACTTTATAGACATGTTCATTTAAAAAAAAAAAAAAAAGAGGAAAAAGTAAGAATACAAAAAATAAGAACACGCACGGTAAAACCCAGCAACAACTGTGTGGCCAAACACAATAGTGCTAAACTGTAGACTGTTACCCATCTGGCCATGGGTTTCCTCCAGAATTCCATTCCTTCAGCTTTTGGCATAACATTTTTTGTATTATTTTTGTACTATCAGTAAACATGGAAGAATTTTTAGGAAAAAGAAAAACTGAATTAAGCAAAAAATAATAATAATTTAAATATTTTTACTACAAGAATTAAGGATATGCTAAACAGAGACAACAGCTTTAAAATAAATCATCTCTACCTTAAGTGTTCATTGCAGAATTTCCAAAACTCAATTGATTTATGGAGAATTGTGACTTAAATTTGAAAATTAGGTTTCCAACTAAATATTTCTTTCTACCTAGTTTACTCGAGTGGGTAATCCTGTGGAAGACCAGAAGTAAGGCAGAAGAAATTTGGGTCCAAATGTTGATTCCTTTCCTTCCTCCTTTCCCAGTTCCACAGTAGTAAAAATCTAAATCTGGTGCTGGAGATCTTTAAGTTATCATTATCATGATTTGGAAACCAGAAAAGTACTTCTGGAATTCTCCGTGCAAATGAAGTACAGTCCTGAATTTCTTGCCCCTGAATTAGGCATATATAGCAGTTGTCTTGTTCTTTTGCAAAAGCATAGCTTCTAGGTTTCTAGCTCAAGACATGAGACCCCAAATTACATATTTTGCAATCATAATTTCTTCTGGTATTTTTCTTGGTGCTCTTTGTATATTTTTGAACATTCCTACTTGTGTATTTAGGTCAGATTGCATTTTAATTTTTCAATTTGTCTTGGTAAGCCAGCATTGCTCAAATGATGTATCATCAAATGTTGTGTCAGAGCAAAGGAAACGGAAGACATGAAAAACTGATTTTGGAACAGAGTTTCTAAACTCAAGGGAGAATATTAAGAGAGTTGAAAAGCAGTGGTAGAAAAGATTCCACTTTAGAGATGAATTCTTTCTCCTTTACAGTTAAGAACCTAAGTATGGTCTGAGAATCAACATGTGTCTGTGTATCTGAACATATGTTTCATTTGGAAGAGCTAAAGTTTATGATTCCAAGCACGGGGAGGACTTGTGTTTCCTGGATTTCATCTGCTGCATTTGGCACACCTTCTCAGAAAGTAGAGTCTTTGAAAACACTGCCCTCTGATTCCAGCTGAGATAGGTGATAGCTCCTGGCAGTGCTCCAGCTTTTTTTATGGGTTATGTCCCTTCAGGCTTTTTACAGCTGTCACAATGGTAGGTAGATCCTCATATCTTCAGCGAGAGTGAACTTTCACCCATGTTTGGAAAGAAAATAGAAATAGATAGGAATTTACCCAAATGCGTGGATATCTAAATAATTTTTAAAAGCACTGCATGTTAAATAAACTCTTTATATTTCTTTCTCAGGCTTTAAGAATACTGTTACATTTATATATAAATAAATATTTTATATATATATGCATATATAATGCTGGCAGTATACACAAATCATTGCTAAACCATGGAGAGATAGTGAAAATACGTAGATTATTGAATTCTGTATTAGGTAAAAGTAAAGTGTGGTGTAAGAAAAGTAGACAGAGTTGCAGGTATGAAGCTCTCGCATGAAATAGTTACAGGGAGAAGCAATATGTTTATTATTTCTTGAATTACAGTGAAAACTATCCACGTATTTATGTTATGACCAAAAACTGGTTATTGAACACTTGCAATTTCCTTTACACTATTTCACTTTTGAAAACCATATCACTCCATGGTACTATTGCCTTAGTACTTCTATGGTATGATAATTAATTCTGGCTATTTGATTAAGGAAATACTGATGGTTTCATGAGGTTTTTTTTTTTTTTTTTTTTTTTAATATTACATGCACCAGTAGATATATTATAAGCTATAGAATGTATTTTAGCGCCTCAATGTACCTGTCTTTATTTTCTAGCTAGCAATATCAGGATTGCTTATGATTTCTAAATAAATTCTTAAAACATTTTAATGCAATTCCATTGTATGTGAACTAGACAAGGGGATTCTGATTCTGAGATGGGCAAAGTGGGAAATGCAAATAGAAGAGTTTGACCATATGTGGTTAATGATGGAATGAAAATGATTCAGAGTTTGACCTTATAAACTGTAACTTGTTGGTGTCTTTTAAATGTAATTTTTAATTCTGTGTTTCTTTTTCCAGACCTTCATAGTATTGAATAAAGGGAAGGCAATATTCCGATTCAGTGCCACCTCTGCCCTGTACATGTTAACTCCTTTCAATCCTCTTAGAAAAATAGCTATTAAGATTTTGGTACATTCATATCCTTTTCAAGTGGTCAGTCTAAAGCTGTTGTCAATGAGATGTTGCTTAGTACTTAAATCATTCACTGGCACGTGTGCATGGTTGATATGATCTGTAGTGCTTTGTCTCTCTTCTTGCTGTTGTTTCTCTCTTCTTTTCCCCTTTTTTGTTTGTTATTGCTGGATCATAATACAGCAACATCAGGAGACAACCAGTCATCTCTGTTTACAATTTCTTCCTCTGTCCTTCATCTTTCACCTCCTTTTTTTTCTTCCTTTCCTCTCATTTTCCATGCAATCCTCAAGCTTTTTTTCATCTTTTCACTTCCACCACATTTTTCACAAACTGCAGGTATATTCCTCTAAATACTTTCAGTTTATCACCAACACCGTATGTTAAAATGAAATCTTTGATCCCAGCTATGTACTTGGTTGAATTTTTAGTGAAAATCTTGTTTCGTTATTCCTTTTCATTTTTTGATTCAGATCCAAAGCTAGTTTGATAGAACAGCTTAGGTTTCTTATTTGCATTCTCAGCCCTATGTAGCTGTCTATTCCTTCATTGTTATTGCTTTATGCACTTGTAACCTTATAAACTTTTACTTCTGTCTATGTAGGTTGGATTTTCCACATTATTGGTAGAAATTTATAAAGCTAAGTAGTCATAATGACAAACCTATCACTTTGTCTTTCTCAGTATTTTGGTATATGAATAAAATAGGCATCCTCACTGTTGTTGGGATTTCCCAGTTCCACTGTGATAAAAATCTAAATTTGGTGCTGGAGATCTTTAAGTTATCATTATTGTGGTCTGATCCCAGATACTGATAGAGGGTCATTGAGGGCTTTGACTTCAGTAAATCTGATTACTTAGGAAGCATATACAAATGTTTGCACCCTGATATTTCACAAGAGTCTAACACAAACACATTGAAATCAGTTTGGTTTTGAGTGCTTTTTTTGGTTGTGGGTTTTTTTATTTTCTTGGTGGCATTACATAGAGGGGTCCTAGGATGCCGTAGAATAACCCTTGGAAGGATTCTATTATACTTCTGGTGTAGAAGTTTGATAAATGTGATTGTCTAATAAATGCTGGACAACGTTATCAGTGGCTAGCCTGCAGATGACTTCAAGTCATTCAAAAGGCAACACTATGTAGTCGGTATTCACTTGCTAGTGGTGTCACTACAAATAATTATTTGACAGTTATGTGACACTCCATAGCTTGTAACAAGCAATTAGATGGAGTAATGGAAGATTGTAGAACTGAGATGGTGGTGAATAGTTGGAGTGACCAAAGTCAAAATACTAAAAAACTGTAATATTTTGGGAAGGTATAGTCCAGTTATTTCTCCCTGATGAAAGAGTAGTGAGGATTTTGAGAGGATATTTCATCATAAAGGGCTTTGAAAGCTGATGTAAACATAGACTTGTAAGTACTCATTATGTGCTATGTTTTAAAATAGTGTCTTTTCTCTTGTGCTCTTTTCGATATGAATTGTATAGCAAGAGGCTACCTTCTGATTAAAAGATTTAAGACACTTTCACAGATGTGAAAGATCCAGAGATCTGCTGGCTGTAATGCCATACAGTTCAGAAGTCAGAGGTATTTACCGTTGCTTGAAGTTTTTACTTTATTTTTGGTTAATGTAGACATACAGAGGAAACGTGAGGGGAACATCACAATACTTGCCACACCATAATACTCAGATTTCTAGATTGTAGCAGGATGGAAACCTGCATTTTAGTTAGAGAAATTAAAGCTTTTCTAAGAACAGGCTTTGCTATCTTTCTAATTTTTGGTGATGGTGCCATCATGTGGACATTGTATGCTTCATCTGTGTGATTGGTTTTCATTTTTGTGTTCCTGTTTTCATCTGTAATGTATTAGCCCTGAAATTGAAGGTTTGTAACTACAGAGCAGTTCTGTCAAAATAAGTGAAAGTGTTTATAGCATGGAATTGTTCTAAGATTTTCTTTAGGGTTTTTTGTTTTTTTAGAATAAAATGTGACTTGTTCACTACCACTTTTTATATTACAAAAAATGTAGCTACAAAAAGCAAATGCAGATAAAATAATTTTCTCACAAATTTATCTATTCTCTCTATTAAAATGTGCCAACTAGTTTTCTATATATGTATATATTATAACAAATTTTTGATATGTGCCTAATTTTATGGTGAAAATTAAAGGAAAGAAATGAAGAAAATGTACCTTTCATTGTTTTATATGCAAGAACTAGATGGTATTTGTCTAGATCATCCAATAAAAACACTTTTTTGGTGTTATTCCACTAAATTAGAAGCCACTACATTCAACGTTCACGTTATTATTTAAAAAGAGAAAAAACATCCATGATATTGTTATTTTTTTTCTATATTTTCTATATATTTCGGTTTTTCTAATTTTTAGTGTGTGATTGTCATAGCTTTAAAAAAGTGACTATGAAAGCACTATGCTCAGTGCTTTTCTCTGAGTGTCAGCATTGCAGTGGAGGGATAAATATCTCCTGATACTGGATGTCTGCCAGACCAGGATCTTGTTTGATGTTCTTTTAATGAGATTTTCTGGCTTACATTCCTTAACTCTTAACCCACATTATTCAGCATGCTTATCATGTGCACTATTTTGACCAACTGTGTATTTATGACCATGAGTAACCCTCCTGACTGGACAAAGAATGTAGAGTAAGTGAAATGGATTTTCTTTGAACTATATTCAGTCATCTGAAATAAACTGCTATTAATGATGTTACACTAATAAGGATAACATCTACTGACAGCAGCTACTTTGTAACATGTTTTGAACAGCCATTCAAATGCTAACTTCTTCTGTGTAATACTGAATCAATATATTTTACAATGCTTCCTTCATCAAGGAAAGTTCAATTTGCATTCTCTGCAATCTTAGGTGGGTAGTGTAGGAGCAGGACTCTAGTCTTACAAGTATGTAAAAAGGATGGATGCATTGCAGGAACTGGCATAGATGAAGGGTGCAGTAAAGACAATCTGTTATTGAATGTTTTCTTTTTTAATGAAAAATAAGCTTTTTCAAAAGTGTTTCACTGACTGGCTAGTCCTCCCATGGGAAATAGCAGCTAGAAAGAGAAAAGTTCCAATCTGGCATCAACCCCAGTCATCAATATGCACAAAATGCATATTTTGTGATTGTTCCAAGGCAGTGCAAAATAATGCTCTTTATGATGCTTCATGTAGTAACATCTTATGCTTCTGATGCAACTTCACTTCAATCTGATTTGGATGATAAGTACATGTTTAATCTTCAGTAATCAACAACGAAATCATAGGACAATTAAAGTCAGTGTAGGCATTCTCATTTTGAATTACGTATGAACATATGTGTATTCAGGATATCTAGCATATAATATTCACGAATAAATATAGCTGGCTTGAATATTTATTCATGTCACATTGTGCCCTGGTGTGTGGGAAAAAGTTTTTTGCTTTTTCTTAGTGACTGAACTGAAAAATATCATACAGGAAAATTGGTTTCAGGTTAATTGCGTCTGAAAACCAGTGTGAGCCTTTTAAGCAGTTTAGCTTGAAACAGTCTGTTTTACCTTCTTTTCCATTAAAAATATAAATGAAACTAGATTTCAAAAAGGTGTCATTTGGAGATAGAGAATTGAAATGACTCAGAATGCCAAAATTAAGCATTTATACTTTTTGTATTTCAGCAAACTTTATTTAGTCAAAAAAAGCACTAAATTTCATTGGAATCTGTAAAAAGTTTTGATTGGTCTTGCACAGGATTTTGCATCTGAAAACATTGATTTTGTTCCAGTACTATGCTTCTCTAGCTAAGGGTGAACTACTGGCTACAGCTACTCTAACAAAGTGAATGAGGGCTGATGTGATTTGACACATTGCCAGATCATGGTACTCTATAACATTTCAGCATAAAAATAATACTGAAGAAATTAATATTAAGACTGGAAGCAACTTCTGAAATCATGACTTTATAAGTTTTTTCTTGTAACGTAGAATTAGTTGGACATAAATATGTACCAATGAAGTACAGGGAATTTTGCAACTGACTCATTAGCATAGGTTATAGCATTTGAAACTCAATTTATGGATTGTTATGTAGTCTTTTAATCAAAGTTTGATTCTTCTTCTTTAAGGAAGAAATTCTACGGATGTTTGAAGCTGGTTATATCTATTAAATTCTTATGCTTCTCAAAGAGTAGAAAATGGGAGTAAAGAGCATACTGAATAGGGATGACATGAGTATGTTTCTATAAACTCTATCTTGCGTATTTTCCTCAGATACACATTTACTGGAATTTATACCTTTGAATCACTTATTAAAATTCTTGCAAGGGGCTTCTGCTTAGAAGATTTTACATTTCTTCGAGACCCGTGGAACTGGCTAGATTTCACTGTCATTACATTTGCGTAAGTCTTCTGTTTATTTTGGTTTGTTTTTTGTTGTTTTTTTTTAAATCTTTCAGACAGGATGAACTTAGTGACTAAAAATTGCCTGATATTTTGTCAACCAGAACATTTGGAGCCTGGACTTCCTGCAGTTTCAATATGTTTCTTCTACCTCTTTTACACATTTTAGTATTTCTAACTGAGCATGTGCTGCAGAGGCCAACGTGGTGTGTCAGCCCATTAGGATTGTGAATGCCATCAGCCTGAACTGTTCATATCCTGTCTTCTTTCTGCATATCAGAATTAAAGGAATCATTTTGACTTTCTACTAGAAGCTGACAAAATTAGGTTTCAAAAACAAGTCAGTGTGGCTTATTTTGATAAATTAATTTAATTTTACAATCAGAAGGACATTTATAACACAGGCAAAATACAGTGAACGGTGAAAAGGTCTTTATCAAAGACCCAAGCAATAAGGATAAAATCTGCCTCAATTCTGAGTAACTGTGATTTAATCCTACAGGTATGTAACAGAATTTGTAAACCTAGGCAATGTTTCAGCTCTTCGAACTTTCAGAGTATTGAGAGCTTTGAAAACTATTTCTGTAATCCCAGGTAAGACGTAGTTGGTGTGAGGTGTTAGGCCCCTCGTTTCTCCAACTGTTACTTGTGTGCTGTCATTGTGTTTGTGTGTGAACTCCCCTATTACAGATATGTGACAGAGTTTGTGGACCTGGGCAATGTCTCAGCGTTGAGAACATTCAGAGTTCTCCGAGCTTTGAAAACAATATCAGTCATTCCAGGTGAGAGCTAGGTTAAACACTGAGGCTGACTGTTGTTCCACAGAGGCTATACTCACGTTTTTGAAGCATAAGCCTTGTTTGTTACACATTTTTAATAAAATAAAAAAGCAGGAATCAAGACTTCATTTAAATTGATTTTTGCTTTTTTTACTTAGCTGCATTTTCTTTTTAAAAGTCAGCCTTTGAGTTTAACAAACACTTGCATGAGATATTTGCAGTAAACAGCCTATGTGATTTGCATCTTACGACATCAAGCTTTTCTTTATATGTTTTAACTGTAAGTTAATTTTAAGCTTTCATATTGATGCAAATTTTCTCATTTATTGCAGGCACTCGATATACAACTTTAACTGAGTTTCAAATGTCATGTATAAAAAATTAAATTCTAAAGGATAGCATGGGCCTTGCATGGGGAATTATTTTAAAGATGTCTTTCTTCTCCAAACCATCAGCCCTCTCATATCAGAAGTTATCTTTAAAATATGAATTCATTACAACTTTATAACAGGTTTATAAATGCAGAACAATTTTAAATGGTTCATGTAAGAAAGGTTTGGGCAAGAAGCATCAGCAAAAGCAAACTTTCCTATGTAGGGTGGAGGTATAGCATGAATAATAAAATCACTTGTTTTGGCATAAAGAATATGTTTGGGGTAAGATCTACTTTTATTTCTGTACACTCTAAAATAAGCATAAACTTACAGCTTTTCATTCATCTTCACAAGTAATCAATATTTTAACAGATACTGTTGTATCACAAACATTAGACTCATTTAGTTATCATTTTGCATGAAATCTTTATCAGAAAAATTCACATGAGTTTGTATGTGTTTAGTATCTGCTTAGTATCATAATAAAGATCCTTCCTCTTTGCAGGCTTGAAGACTATCGTGGGAGCCCTAATTCAGTCTGTGAAGAAGCTCTCGGATGTTATGATCCTGACTGTGTTTTGTCTGAGTGTATTTGCACTAATAGGGCTGCAGCTGTTCATGGGCAACTTGAGGAATAAATGCCTACAGTGGCCTCCAGACAATTCTACTTTTGAAACAACTGTTATTACCTACTTTAATAGCTCTTTAGGTGAAAATGGTACATTTATTAATACAACAATGACAATATTTAACTGGGATGAATACATAGAAGATAAAAGTAAGAATCCATTATATCAACTACTTCATTGTTTTTTTTTCTGAAAAAATTTTGTGACAGATTTTGTGACAGACAAAAACATATGAATATATTTTCATTTAAAATGGTGTAACCTATCCAAAAGGCATAAAAGCACTCATAGTTTTAGCAGTTCAGATTCATTAAAAAAACACACCTTGCGTATTAAATAAAGCAACCATCATACTGTAGTTTAACATAATATTGTACTGGATACCTATGTATATATATATATATATATATATATAACCTTCTACTGATTATGATATTTGCAGAAAATCCTAAAGCTTGGAAGAATATGAATATTGAATCTGATCCTTGTATCCCTGAAAATTAGGAAGCCTCAGTTTAACACCTAAATGCTTTTGGATTAAAGCATCATAAACTACCTTATAATCTTTTAATATACTTATCATCTCAGCATGCTAGTAGTATCTTAGAAATCCAGGCTTGAAAAAGATTTTGGATGATAACCCATCCTTAAAAATCTCTGGAAAAGATCCTTTCTCCTCCTTTCTTTTCCTCTGCTTTCCTTTCCTCTCTGTTGACATAAATCCAAGTGCTTTCAGACCAGCTTATCAGTTGTAAAGGTCATTCTACATTTTGATCATCTTCTCTCCTAGCTTGATATCTTCAGAATACTTGATGTTATTTTTTTGTATTATTTCATGGCTTGAGTTGTTAATGAAATTTGCTATAAAACAGATTAAGGATCTTTAAAAAAGGATCTTTATTTGCTTCAGAAGGTGTCATGTGTAAGTTGTCTCTGGGGCTATTATCCTGTTAGTAAGTTGGCAAAGGAGAAGAGAGGAATGGTTTTATGTATGCCATATATTTGATAAATTTGTATTGACTATTACTTTATCATTATCTTGTTATTTAAAAATTGATATATATATATACATGTATATATTTTTTCTAAAATACTGCGCTGACAGTTGAGCTGAGCTGATTTAATAGTTTATCTGGATCCTTTGCTTATGAGCTGTGGCACATAGGAATGTGAATTACACGCATAATTTTTAAAATCCATCTCGGTGCCTGTCTGCATTTTTACACTCATGATGAGTGCAAGTAAATCTCTCACAGGGAATAACTATATGAGCACCTAAATACCTGCAAACCTATTGTCTCTTAACTGATGTCAGGGAATAGACTGCAGATGTAGAAGTGATGTGCACATTCTCTCTCTTTAAAATAGGCACATTTTTTGCTATCTCCATCATATACTGGTAGTGTAGAGTAGAAAAAGTCCTTATGAACTGGTTGCAATTCCTTGCTTGTCTCTTTAGTGTTAGCCCTGGGATAGTTCATGCCAGCTAACCTAATCCATGCCAGCTGGCGGTGAATCTCAAGGAACCATCTGCTTTCCGGGGAACAGCCAGAGCATGCCTAATTTTGGCAACTTCAGTTTAATATGTCACCCGACCCAAAATTTCCACTAGAGATTCCCATTTTTTTTTGCCTTATAAATCTCAAACAAGCAATTGATGACAAACTGATTTTTCCTTTTTACATCACAGCAGAAAAGAGAAAGGGTGGGAGAGGGTCGGAAAGCAGAATAGCAGGAGAAGGAGGAGAGAGAGAAAGAAAGGATGTTCCAAGGATTTTTTAGTCTTCCATCTCACTCACTGAATTAATTTTGAACCCTGTTATAATAGTTAGCAGTGTTCTGTTCAGTAATTCTGTTAGTTTAACAGAATGTAGATTTTTCAAGTACAGTCTTCTGTAACAGGATTACATTGATTATTTTTCTTGTACAATGAAAGCTTGATTTCTCCTCCACTGTCTTGATCTCAAGTCAAGATCTAGTTAAAAATTTATTGTGCATGTTGTTATGTGCAGTGCTTTCATGCTGCAAACACTTGCATGATTTTTCAAGTAATATTCAAGTATGTAATTAATAATTATAAGAAGTAACTCTAAGTGATATATATATATAAAATTACATGAACAAAAATCAGGATATTGACTTCATTGTTTTTCTTGCTTTCCTGGTATTTGTTTATTCATTTGCTGACATATACAATTTATTAACCCAATAGCTGTATCTTATTCATTTGTATAGGTTACTGAGAATTACATATACCATATACAACTGCCTTTCTATTCTCTAAAGAAGGACCAACTTTAAGACTCTACAAAACATCATTTTCCTGTCAAATCAGTACTTCTCTTTTTTTTTTTCTTCTTTTTTTTTTTTTCTTTTCTGATCATCATATATCACAATTAAACTGTTAGCTCTGCTTATTTCCTTAAAGTGTAAAAGTTTTAATCATAGCTCAAATTCCTTAGGTCTTTTTCATAATCTTTTTCCTTTTTTAAAAAAAAACAGATCATTTCTACTTCTTGGAAGGACAAAATGATGCTCTGCTGTGTGGCAATAGCTCAGATGCAGGGTAAGAAAATCATTTTTCATATTGTGTGAAGAAAGAAAGCTACTTAGAATTGCTCAGGTGGCTAACTAAAGTATCAGCTGTACCATAGAGTTCCAAATTACCAACATTGTAGGATATGAAACTATACCTAAATGTAACCATCTACGTGATTTGAATTTACCCAGGCAATTTCTTCAGCACCTTAGACTAATTTTGTAAGGTAATCTCATGAATACTGTGTGCATAAAAGTTACTGCCAGCCAGCTGACAATTTACTATTAGCTGTGCTAGATGGCAATCTTCTCTTGTGCTGATGGAGATGTGCTGATAAGAAAAATTGCAGGGAAGGATAGATTACTATTAGCTATATTATTATAGCAATGAAATATTAGTAGGAAATGGAATTAAAAATTGAAAACCACTAGGATTTTTTATCTTAGGTATGTAGAATAAAGTTTTACTTGTTCAAAATTTTGCAGCTAGTACTCCTGATCAATTTTGTGATTTTTACAGTATATCGTAATCTAGAGTAGTTGTTAAAAATAGCATTTCCTCTTCTTTTGTAGTCAATGTCCAGAAGGATATATATGTGTGAAAGCTGGTAGAAACCCCAACTATGGCTACACAAGTTTTGATACATTCAGTTGGGCATTCTTGTCACTGTTTCGATTGATGACTCAGGACTTTTGGGAGAATCTTTACCAGCTGGTGAGGACTTACTAAAATAAACAGCACCATCACCAATACCATTACTACATAGTATTTGCATAGTTCTTTTCATTCACATGTACCTGAGATATTTGGGACACAAATCATCTTTTATTTCATATATGTAAGTTATCTAAAACAATAGGGGCCTTAGATTTCTGTGTGCTTCTCAATACATAATAAGAAATAATTGTTAAGAATTACTGTTTCCTTTTCGCAAATGAGTAAATGAACTTGTTAATGCTTCTTGCCCAAATATGTTGCAGATAGATGCTAGCTAAATTGATTTGCAGTCTAGTAGAAATATGTTGTCTCTGACGTCTTGTCCCTGAAATACATACATCCTTAACCCGAAGGAGTGTCATGTTGTGCAGGATGTCATACTGTATGCTGCATTGTTTTTGTGGCACTGTAGTTTGGGTCTGATAAGACAAGAAGGTAAGATACTGACTAGCAGCCCCATTACTATTAAAGTAGTTTAATGGTTTAAAGGCTATGATAAAAAGTTATAATGGAGGCAGCAACTCCTATAAGAGATTTTCATTAGTAGAAGTTCTGAACTATTTAAATTACTGAATCATAGTCAGCTGTGCCATGGCAGACACAAAACTTGGATTTTTGCACATATAGCTACGATGTAATATTAACTAGTTGTATGTGGAAAAATTAACATAATCTTCTTGTGATAAAACAGAAATTTTACAATGTATTTCTATCTATACAATAGATGCTACCAGATTATGTAACAGTGTGTAAAAGTCTTCTAAAATCTTTATTATCTCTTTTCCCAGACACTACGTGCTGCTGGGAAAACATACATGATATTTTTTGTTTTGGTCATTTTCCTGGGCTCTTTCTACCTGATTAATTTGATCCTGGCTGTGGTTGCCATGGCCTATGAAGAACAAAATCAAGCAACCATGGAAGAAGCAGAACAGAAAGAAGCAGAATTTCAGCAAATGCTGGAACAACTGAAAAAGCAACAGGAAGAAGCTCAGGTATCCTTTTAAAGTAAAACTGCCTTTTCCACTCATGATTGCAATTGGATGTTCACATATGGGAATAGTTTCAGTCACCCACTCCCAAATATTACCACCTATCTTATATATTCTTTCATTTTCCAAAAGATTTTTAAAATTTTAGGTAGCACTTCTTCTGTGGTCTTGAGTAAACTTGAACTCCTGGGCTATAGTGACCATGCTGTAATTGAGTTCCTGCTCTGGAGTGACATGAAACAGGCAAAAAATAAAATTGGAAAGCTAAACTTCAGAAAAGCAAAATTCCAGCTCTTCAGGGCATTAGTCAACAAAACATTTTGGGAAAAACATCATTGTTGTCATGGGCAAGGGGCGAAGCAGAGCTCACAGATCTTCTAGGAGGCTTTCCTCAGGGTACAAGAGCTCTCCATCCACAGGTGGAGCAAGTCAAGAAAGGAAGGCAAGAGACTGGCATGGCTGAACTGGGACCTGCTAGTCAATCTGAAGAGCAAGAAGAAAATGCACAGGCAATGGAAAAAGGGATAAGTACTGTTGGGAAGAATTAAGGAAGCTGTGAGGTTGTGTAAGGATGGTGTGAGGAATGCCAAGGCTCAACTTGGACTGAACTTGGCAAAGGATGCCAGATAGAACAAGAAAGGCTTCTACAGGTACCTCAACCAGAAAAGGAAAGGTCTGGAGGGCATATGCCCCTAGTGAGCAATACAGGCAATCTGGTAACAACAGACAAGGAGAAGGCTGAGGTACTTCACAACTTTTATGCCTTGGTCTTTTCTGATAACTGCTCTCCACGCAGCCCTCAGACATCACCAAGCTGTGGGATGCAGATGACACACAAGAGGGATGGGATGCTATCCTGAGGGGCCTATACAAGCTTGAGCAGTGGGCCCAGGTGTGTCTCATGAGAGTCAACAAATTCAAATGCAAGATCCTGCACCTGGGTTGAGGCAACCCCCAGTACCAGTAGAAGTTTGGGGATGAAAGGACTGAGGGCACTTCTGCTGAAGAAGACCTGGGGGCACTGATGGATGGGAAACCATACATGAGCCAGCAATGTACCCTCTCAACCCAGAAAGCCAACTGTATCCTAGGCTGCATCAAAAGAAGCATAGCCACCAGGGCAAGAGAAGTGATCCTGCTCTTCTACTCCGTGCTGGTGAGACCTCACCTGGAGTACTGTGTCCAAATATGGAGTCCTTAGTACAGGAGAGGTGTTAGCCTGTATGAGCACATCCAGAGAAGAGCTATGAAAATGATCCACAGAATGGAATACCTCTCCTATGAAGACAAGCTGAGAGCTGGGGCTCATTAGCCTGGAGAAGGCACTGAGGTGACCTGATAGAAGCCTTTCAGTATCTAAGGATACTGGAGGAGCTACAGGAAAGAAGGGGACAGACTCTTCAGCTGCGTCTGTGGTGACATGACAAGGGGAAATGGTTTCAAGCTCAAAGAGGGTAGATACAGATTAGATATAAGGAAAAAATCTTTTACAGTGAGGGTGTTGAGGCAATGGAACAGGTTGCCTTGGAGGCTGGATAAGGCCCTGAGTAGCTGATGTAGCTGTGGTGTCCCTGTTCACTGCAGAGAAGTTGGACTAGATGGCCTTCAGAGGTGCCTTCCAACTCTTAAGGATTCTATGATTCTATCATTCTATGATAACTACTGATGAAAAAGAACCATTAAGGTAAAATTTCAAATTGGAGATAGAAATTGTTTCATTTAGTGTGAGAGTGAACAAATGATTTAACAACAAGTTGCCTGGAGATATTGTGGAATCTGCTTACTTGGAGATAACTTGAAAATGAACAAAAGCTGTCTGTACATGGTCCTGGGTAGCCTGTTTCAGGTGACTCTGTGCTGCAGAGTTCGACAAGATGACCTCAAGAAGTCCTTTCCAACCTCAGCTATTCTGTGATTTTGAAAACGGAGACAGGGGAAAATTATAGTTCCTGTATAGTTCCTGATAAACTAGTTTCAGTGAAATGGGATCAGTGCTTTTACTTAAAATTCTTTTTTTTTTTTTTTTTTTTTTTTTTTAGGAATATCAATAAATAGCAATCAAATAGTGAGTATGTGTACTTATATAAATGTTGTAAATTGCATATGTGCTTATTTGTACATACAGGCAGCAGCAGCAGCTGCAGCAGCTGACTCGAGAGATTATAGCGGAGTAGGTGGAATAGGTGGATTCTCTGAAAGTTCTTCTGAGGCATCCAAACTGAGCTCGAAGAGTGCTAAAGAGAGAAGGAATAGAAGAAAGAAAAAAAAGCAAAAAGAACAAGCTGAAGGTGAGAAGGATGAGGAAGAATTTCGGAAATCCGAATCAGAGGACAGCATCAAAAGAAAAGGCTTCCGATTTTCCATTGAGGGGAATAGACTGACATATGAAAAGAGATTCTCTTCCCCACACCAGGTACCATAGTATTATTAAATGTCTAGTCATCATAGAAACAAATGCCTATAGTGTAGTTTGGTCAGTTCTTGCAAGGTGATTCATTTAATCTTAAAAATCTGACCAGGTTAATACACACAATCAAAGATGAAACTGTGTGAATTAGAGAGATTTTCTTGAATTTATCTGTGAAAAATCAAAATAAGATGTATTAATTAGAATGAGTTGTATTTGCTGATTTTGTTAATGAAAATGAGCTCATCAAGATAGCATGAACAGTGGCTTCAAAAAAGGAATTTCATGTTTTCAGTTGGACTTGTGCTACATTTAGGGTGTAAGGGCTTTGGAATTAACATAAACGTTTACCTGAAATATGGCAAGTTAATTGAGACCTTTAATTGTGTAATCTTAAAGGTGGAAATATATGTGGCACTGTGTCCTCGCATTTGTTCTCCTACATTTATACACCAGTGACACAAGAAGAGTACCATCTGCATCTCCCATCCAGATATTTATTTCATTTGATAGCTTTATCATGTCATACTTAATAAACTTTTCAGGAGCTTCTCTTCATTTGCCTGCCTCAGACTGTCTTCTCAGCAACTCAGATCTCATTCTCCCATCCGTTCTGTCCTTTCTCTTCCCCTTTGTGTAACTTATGCCTCAACTCTTCCTTTTATCTCCACCTTCTTGATTCTCCCTGATCTTTATGAATTGCTATCCTTTTTAGCCACTATTACTAAATTCCTTCCTTCATTTTTTATCCTCTTCTATTCCTATCTCTGGAAAGCCTATTTCATCTCTTTAAAAAGTCACACGCATTCATGTCCTTTGCATGTATCATTTTCTCCAGCTCCCACTCTCAGAGAAGCTCAAACCTCTTCATCTGTTATACTCTTATTAAGGACTTTCCTCTTTTGATCAGACTGTGGTGGGAGTGTAATGTTTCTAGACTGTCATTTCTACCAAGTTAACTGTCCTTCCTCTTCCTTCCTAACATACTTTTTTCATAGCACTGCCTCCACTTTTTTTTTTCTTGGTCTGCCACTGTTTTATGCTGTTAATTGTCTGACTAACCACTGTCAAGATTTCATTGCTGAATTTAATTCATGATTCATTCTGTTCCATATACAAAATTTCACATTTATATCTATTGATTTCTACTTCATGTTGGAGTCTCATCTGATCCCTTAGGTGCATATTCTTACTCATGCCTTCATTCAAACTGCAGCCTTATTCAGCTGCAATTCAGTTCATCCATCTGTTGAGAAATGGAGCATACCTCATCCAATTTCCTTCTCTTGCTTTTTTCATTTCAAAATTCATATACAGCTATGTAGTATGATAGTCTAGTGATCCCCTCCTCTCTGGTTTTCCAATCCTAGCTCCTTTCCACTCTGAGTTTTAGCTACCACGCTCAACAGAAATTCAACTCACTACAGTTTTTAATAACCTTTTCCTAGACAAAATGCAGGTTTATATTGTATCTTTAACATCTTCCTTGACATTTCACTTTCCTTCAGTGTGACTGACTATTATGTTTTCTTGAAAACTTAGTCTTCCTAACATAGTTTCGTCCCCTCTCAGTTCTGGTTTAGTTGTGCTTTAGAAGATCTTTTTACCGCTTTGACAGTTTCCTAAGGGATTTCCACAAGGCCCTGTTGCAAGTTCCTTCTTTTTCTCTGTCTCCTTTTTTCCCCAATTCTACTCTAGACCACAACTGCAAACTATTTTTAACTTAGACTTATTTCCATGTCTCTATTAATGCTGCAAGAATATTGTTGCAAAGAGCACAAAGGTATCTCATTGTTATTACCTAATCTTCCAGTTAACATATCGACCTATAGACGTTTTCAATACTGTAAAACATACTGTGCTTAAAGCTCTTCCCAACCTACTTTGACTTTCAGTAAGCAAATCAAGTCCCAACTTTAACTGACCCATGACAGCATCCATACCCTCCTGTTAATTTTTCAAGTGAGTTTCTTTGAACTCTTTCTGGTATGCTGCCCCTCATGCTTGGAAGACGTTCCTGTGAGTTTCCACAGAACACTTCATTACTTTCCTCAAATTCCTCTTTAAAACTCTCTTTTACCATGCTGCCTACAGAAAGCTTGACAGGGAAGTGACTTCAGGTGAGCTAAGACCACTGTTTATCATACTCATCAATTTTGCCTACTCATATTCCCTCTCTTCGTATCCATCTGTTGTGTTATACTTAGATAGCAGAGTGCCTTTTTGTTCTGCATTTTGCAATGCCTGGAATAATGGGCTTGAATCCATAAAAATAAGTTGCGAAAAAGAAACAAAGACATTGCTTTGTTATGTACCAGCTCTGCTGTTCATAGAGGGTGAAGTCAGATGATAAAATCAAATCTTTCAAGTCAGGAGAATCACTGACGTGAATTAAAGTTAAGCACATAACATAATTGCAAGATTAGAACTTTATTATGACTGATCCTGAGAAGATCTACCCGTAGCAGAACATATACTCACAGGAGTAAAATGATGAAGACTAGTGAGGATATTCATGCAAAATTACATGTACACCTTTGCATATTCAGGATAGCTAACACTTTCAAAAAGAAATGAAAACCATATAGTGAACTACTTGACGAGTGCTTGCAAAAATATGTACGTTGTTGTAAACTGGGCAGTATTTGGGAGCTATGTCTGTGTGCAGACTGACTCAATGGAAATTCAAAGAAAATTTTATTCAACCTGTCAGACTTGTCCCAGCTAGGGATAAATAGTAGCTAGATGTGCTTATACAATTTATGAACAGTTGATAATAAAACAGGCAGAATGGCAGAGGAAGCAATTCTGTTGAGCAGTTTCTTTTAATCAAATTAAACCAGTCAGTATCATATAAATAATGTAGTAAAATAACGGTCTATGTCTGTCACTTATGTGCTCTTTGTTTAATACCCAAAAGGAAGTGTGTTAAGGGGGTGTTGTACTAGTTCATTTCTTTGTAGATTATCTTACCCTTTAAGACATATTAGCACTGTGTTTTTCCCTGTAAGAAGTCATTACGTCTAAAAGAATTTTCATCTGATAATTGCTGTTTTTATTTGCCTACAGTCTTTGCTGAGCATTCGTGGCTCCTTGTTTTCCCCAAGGCGCAACAGCAGAACAAGTCT
The DNA here is from genome assembly GCF_019238085.1 of Lagopus leucura. Taxonomy (NCBI): domain Eukaryota; kingdom Metazoa; phylum Chordata; class Aves; order Galliformes; family Phasianidae; genus Lagopus; species Lagopus leucura. Next base: position 2,182,649 of record NW_024962267.1, read on the forward strand.
TTTCAGCTTCAGAGGTCGAGCAAAGGATGTAGGATCTGAAAATGACTTTGCTGATGATGAGCACAGCACTTTTGAAGACAATGAGAGCAGAAGAGATTCTCTCTTTGTTCCTCATAGACATGGTGAACGGCGCAACAGTAACATTAGTCAGGCCAGTAGGTCATCCAGGACGGTACCTCCTCTTCCAGTGAACGGGAAGATGCACAGCACTGTGGATTGTAATGGAGTAGTTTCTTTAGTCGGTGGGCCTCCAGCTCTGACGTCACCTGCTGGACAGCTTTTGCCAGAGGTGATGATTGATAAAGCAACCACTGCTAGCAATGTAAGAAAGTCTGCAATAGCTCAGGCATGGTGTCCTCTCCCTGTATAATCAACTACTGTTTCTACAAAGCCTAGTAACTTGGAAATAATTCCCACTTTGTCCATGCTCCTTTCATATATTCCAGTTCAAAGTTGAAGCAGAAACTGAAGCTGTCTAGCTCTCATTAATTAGATATGTGTAAATGTATATTAGGTCACTGGGAATTAACAAGATAGCAGTAAGCCATTAAATAACTTGGTTCACTATGGTAACTGAAGAAGTTCTGTATTTGTATATCAACCAATATATCAAAATGAAAAAATAATTATAAAGAAATTACTTAATGGAATATATTAAATGAGTATTTAATCTCCTGCTGACCGTACATTATATTTTTGATATAATACTGTATGATAAGACAACTTACATGAGCTAGAATTCCTATCAAACAGTTAATTTTTTTAGTGATTATTTTGTGTTGACAACATTAATGAATATTTTTCTCTTATTTTGTTTGAAAATACGCATTAGAAAATAACATGAGTTATCCTAAAAAAATACACTTATTCTTTGTGCTTTTATAGCTATCTGTGTGGACTACTTTATTGCCTAATAAGAAAGGTATTTATGGTTGAGCTCATTGACAAGCATTATGAAACTTTTTGTAGTTCACAGACTTCTTGAATCTCTTCTAATGTTTCATTCCCAATTCAGCAAAATACTTACAAACACCTTTGCAAAAGAGCAGTCCTACTCACATATCTATTTAGTGAGTTAGGTACACATCATTCTCTTGCAAAATCATAACATAAATGGAGCATCAGGCAGATCACCAGAATGTTTAAAACCATTATATCTTTATAATGATTTACAGTGTTATTCTTATGAAGTGAACATTTGGTAGTCTATTTTATCAGTGTTTTATTTTCAGGGCACTACTACAGAAACTGACTTAAGGAAAAGAAGGTCTAGTTCTTACCATGTTCCTATGGACTACCTAACAGATCCTAGTGCAAGGCAGCGAGCAATGAGTATAGCCAGCATGCTCACAAACACAATGGAAGGTATGTGAAATAGAATTTTTGTAATGCAAGTGCTAGTGAATTCAAAATACACTAATTAGTACTGTTTTTTTTTAATGGAGCTTCAGTGGGCCTAATGTTACAGACAAGGTGAGATTTGTGCCTGGAGACTGTCTTTTTTTTTTTTTTTTTTTTTTTCCTGTATGACTGATATATTTGGAAAAGCAATCCTAAATTTAGGTTCTTTTTAAGTGTTTATGCTTTAGAAGCAAAATTTGAAATATTTTATTCTATATAACTGGATTCCTAAGACATATGTCTACTTTACATCGTATGCGAAGCATTTGATTGTGAATGGTCATTCTATATAGTGAATATTTAGTATTCTTTCTTTCTCTGTGTAAAATATAGTGGGACAGATTATTGTAATTGATAAATGCTGGGTTTTTTTGAATGGACATTAGCCTTGACTGTTACATCAATACAGTGTTTCAAAAATAACTTGGAAATAGCAGAGGCCAAATGGAAATACCCAAGTTTTACTAATAGAATAGACAAATTTTATGAGAAATATATTAAAATGTTATTTACCTTTTTCTCTCTAGAACTTGAGGAATCAAGACAGAAATGCCCACCATGCTGGTATAAATTTGCTAACACTTGCTTGATTTGGGACTGCTGCACTCCCTGGCTGAAAGTCAAACATATTGTAAATTTGATTGTGATGGACCCCTTTGTTGATCTGGCCATTACTATCTGCATTGTTCTAAACACACTGTTTATGGCCATGGAGCACTATCCAATGACAGAACAGTTTAGTGGTGTCCTTTCAGTGGGAAACCTTGTAAGTCTTCTGTGATGTACCATGTATGTCAAATACATTTTTCTTAAATGATACTCGTGTTACCTATGTACATATGTTTAAAAGAAAATGCTGACTAAATATTTAAAAGGCTTGGAATGGTTGAATTTATATTTAAGCTATGCTGAATGCCTTTCTGTTGACATTTGTGTATTTTTCCATTCGTGTTGTGTGGAGATTAATTCTCCTTTGCAGAAGATTTATTAAGTCAAAATGCATTTTCATTTTTAAATCCTTCAAGTTCCCTCATGGAAGATAGTTATAGAAATTAATCTAATGTTTTCTCTTGAATGAATACTTATAAATGGAAGGAACCTTCCCACACCTGTTATGCACCTTATTTGTTCCTCCTGGTGTCCTAGATGTTCAAGGGGATGTAGAGAGGAAAGATCCAGTGAGCACAGAATATTTATTGTGACATAACAGGAGATGGTGAAAATGTGTGACAGTGCTATTTGCAGGCTATCCTGAAGAAGAATAGTTCTGCTCAATGTTGCTTTTTTCTTAACTTTTTTTTTCCTTCTTATAAGCTTATTTTTATCCCTAGAAGAAAAAAGCTGTCCTAAGAGCAAAGATGAGATCTGAGGAGGAAATTGGAGTACTAAAATCAGAAGTGATACAATATATCACTATTTATGTGTGCATATTAGCACACACATGGATAGGAAGCATCCTATTTATCTCTTCCTTGTGAGATAAGCAGGAACTGCATATGTGAGCTTAAATTTGAATTTAATTCCTAACCTAATGTATGAAAATATAGAGAAGGTATTCAGATCCACCATGGATTGCTTACTGAGGATATAACTTTTAAAAAAGTTGATGCTGTTACATTTAAAAATAATAATAATAATTTCTTATTAAAATGGAGTAAGAAACTGTATTTTCCTTGCAGGTGTTTACTGGAATTTTCACAGCAGAAATGTTTCTCAAGATAATTGCCATGGATCCTTACTATTATTTCCAAGAGGGCTGGAATATTTTTGATGGTTTTATTGTGAGTCTTAGTTTAATGGAACTTGGCCTTGCAAATGTAGAAGGATTATCTGTCCTTCGATCATTCCGATTGGTAAATATTCTAATTAATATCTATTTCTATGTTATATTTTTATATTTATGCAGTTATGTCTTTCATTTTTCAGCAGTATATTGTATATTTGGCTGAATCAGAAGTTCCCTGTATAAGAACTTATTAAATACTAAATTGCATACCCACTAGATGGCAAGTATAATGTCTGTTTCTTCTTTAAGACATTGTAAAAATCAATTCTGTTTGCAGTGAGCGTGCTTTAAGAATTACCTTTTTAAATAGTCTTTTAGAGTCTTTTTTAAAATATAGATGAGGGAATAAAGAATGCAAGAGGCACAGACCCTCAGTACGTGTGACTGAAGATAAGTAAAACACTTACTAAATAACTGATTAATTAATAAAAGTTTATTGACAGTTTTAGCTGATAAACTTCCATTAACAGTTTGCTTGCATGGTTAGAAGAAAGTAGTGTTAAGATTTTTCTTGGATAGGGACTTTTCATCAGTAGTAACCTTTCTTCCCTCTTCTTTATCATCTTCTCCCCAGGTATCTCTACTGTGTAACACATTTTCTGTTCCAAAGCCTCTATCTTTCTCCATTATCTCTGTCAGTTATTAAATAGCTCTGTCATGAATGGGAACTTGAAAAGTCTTGGTCTTGCTGAAGGCTAGGCTAGCAGACAATTTAATGTTCAAATGCTCTTTTAAAAAGACATGCACAGTAAGAGAAATGAAACTAAAGTTCCTAGTCATCACCTCCTGCCTTACATAAAGCAAGCCTGAAAATTTTTAAGTAAATTCCCTTTAAAAAGCATGAGGCTTAAATTCATCCCCTTTCTGGTTATCTGTAATCATTATGTTGTATTTTCCTAGAATTCAGTATCTATATTGATTGACTTCTCACTCAGTAATGGAGTTCTGTATTTTGCTTTGAATCTATGTGTATTACTTATGTCTTATTCTATTAAATAGGATTTACATTTAGATTCCTTTGATTGTCTGAATATATGCTATTTCTTTCCAATTGCATTCCTTTTTTTTTCTGTTTCAAGTTGCACTTTGATATAACATTTAGTTTTGTCCACTTTTTTTCAATGTTGTTTGACAAACTTTGACACGTGGTGTTTATTTTCCATGACAGAAAAGTTGTGAGAGACTCTTGCAAGGAACTTCTGAGCCTGTCATTAACAACTCTAGCTTGTTTATCTTTCTAGAAAAACCACTTCTTCCAGCTCTCTGACAATTAAGAAGAAAGATATCTGGGAATGCCTAAGCAGTTATAATCTTGTAGAACTGATCACAACTCACGTGCATTGATTTATTTTTAGTAATATTTCCACAGAATTAACAGAAGTGAAATGAGCATAGAGACAGTATTTTTGGTTTCTCATGAGTTGAATCAGGACTTACCAGTGTTTAGTACTATACAAAGAACTGGTAAGATAAATTTTGTAACTAAAGTTTATAGAAATAGCATGAGACATGCTCTAAACACATCATAATTAGAATATGAGATGTATAGCAATGATTAATTACAGTTAATGATGTGAATAATTGTATACTGCTCTTCTGTTTTGCAGCTTCGAGTTTTCAAGTTGGCAAAATCTTGGCCAACTCTAAATATGCTGATTAAGATTATTGGCAACTCAGTGGGAGCTTTGGGCAATTTGACCCTGGTGCTGGCCATCATTGTGTTCATTTTTGCTGTGGTTGGGATGCAGCTTTTTGGGAAAAGCTACAAGGAATGTGTCTGCAAGATCTCTAGCGACTGCGAACTTCCACGCTGGCACATGCATGACTTTTTCCACTCTTTCTTGATTGTATTCCGAGTGCTGTGTGGAGAATGGATAGAAACGATGTGGGACTGCATGGAGGTTGCAGGCCAAACTATGTGCCTTACTGTCTTCATGATGGTCATGGTGATTGGAAACTTAGTGGTATGTAATCAGTGGAAATTTTTAAAACATGTAAGAATGTATTTCCTGCTTTTCGCAGTTTAGAAATCAGAAATGAAGACTCTAAGAAATCAAGTGATTCATTTGCCCTTTCTGAAAGCCAGGTTCAAGTATACCTTGATAAGCTATGAAAAGTGGGTATTTTTTTTTTTTTTTTTACTTCTTTTAAATCTTTAGTGATTTTGTAACCTCTTCAGTAAGATCATAGCTGAATTATTTTAATATTTCCATTAAAAGGCCTTTAAAAAAATCCAAGTTAGACCATTGTTGCAGCCAGTTAAACTGCCTAGTCTCAAACAGTTATGAGAAATAGTTGGTCATGATAATATTTATATTGCTGGACGGCTTCTTCCAATTTCAGTCTTGTTTCTGAATCAAAATAACGTGGCTGTTCAATTTTTTCTCATAAGTAGTTTAGAAGTCATCAATTATTTCTTTCACTGCTGGCCTTTTAATTACTCCCAAATAGCATTCTAGAGACACAAGTATTAAATAGTATGGAATAGTTCCACTCCGTGTCTTACACACAACATTCCTCATTATATATCCCCAAATGACATTTCAGCACTGGTATTGCTTTCCTGATGCACTCTATATGTCTATTTCTGCAGCACTTCTGCCTTGCTAGCTTTTAACCCTTCTGTATATACTTATGTTTTATTTTTCCTACCCAACATTTCCTACCAACATTTCCAATATTTAATGTATGTCATTAAATGACATACTGGTTTTGAGTAAAAAGCAGCTTGCCCTAGTTATTCCTAATTGTAGTATTTTCTTATTGAGTAGTACCATCACTTCTCTCTTTGATACCATGCAAAAAAATTTATAAATATGTATTAAATTTTATAAATATGCTTTTTCACAGAGATACCAAAATACCGAGTTTAATCAGACTAATTTGAGACTCCTATGTCATACCTTCTAAACATACAGCAAAACTGAACAGAAATAATTGATAAATATTTGTAACTATCGTTTTTAGTGTAGTTTTCACTTATTCTAACATAATTACATATAGCCCAAATTCGTCTGCTGTGTTTGTATTGTGTAATGACAGTATGAAAAAGCTTCCTAAGACCAAGGTATATCTAAGGATTCTTTACCTTGTAGGCAGTTTTCTGGCACAAAACAAAAATGATATGGTACAAGTATTCAGGACAAATGTATATTTTGTTGTATCCTGAATTTAGGAAACTGAAATTATGGTCTTCTGAACTGTAGAAGACTGGAGTCTGCCTACATTCCCCTTGTCTGTGAACACTGCTGAAGAAATAACTTGCATCTCTTGCATACTACATCATGTTATATCCTTTTTCCTTATGGCGTTTTAGAGAGCATACATGCAAGTCTTCCAGTGTGGAGTAGAAAGGAGAAATTCGAGGGTTAAATTTTCACCTATATTGATCAAGATATGTAATTTAAAAATATTTTCAGCAAGTTATAAAAAAATACCAGAGATAAGAGTAGCAAGAATGTGGATTGGATAAAGTGCTTGTTGTGATATATAAATTGTCATATCAAATAACGCTTAGTCAAATTATTTTATGACTTAAAAATAAGAGATTCAAAATATTATATCCTTACTGTCTTTCAGGTACTCAACCTGTTTCTGGCCTTGCTCCTGAGCTCCTTTAGTTCAGACAACCTTGCAGCTACAGATGATGATAATGAGATGAACAATCTCCAGATTGCTGTGGCAAGGATTCAGAAGGGAATAGATTTTGTGAAGAGAAAAGTGCGTGAATTCATCCAAAAAGCCTTTGTTAGAAAGCAGAAAGTTTTAGATGAAATCAAACCTCTTGAAGACCTAAACAACAAAAAAGACAGCTGTATTTCCAACCACACGATAGTAGAAATAGGAAAAAACCTTGCCTACCTTAAAGAAGGGAATGGAACTACCAGTGGCATAGGCAGCAGTGTGGAAAAATATGTTGTTGATGAAAGTGATTACATGTCCTTCATAAACAACCCAAGTCTCACTGTGACAGTACCAATTGCTGTTGGGGAATCTGATTTTGAAAATTTAAATACAGAGGAGTTTAGCAGCGAGTCAGACCTGGAAGAAAGCAAAGAGGTAAGACTACTTCTATCTTAAAAATTCTCTGATTCATGTTAGTTTCCTAAAATTACTAGTGTTGAATAAAAATCTATACTTAATTACTGTACATAAGAGTATGAACACTTGTAAATGTATTTGAGATAAACTGATGTTAAGACTGCAAATTTTGAATGATAGTGCAGTATTGTACTTAGCTTAAAAATCAAGCTAAGATATATATATTTTCAATAATATTTTCTTTTTCCCCCTATTTTATTGTATTTATTCACTAAGAAGAACAAGGACCAATTTAATAGCCTTGGATAACGGAAGTCTTACAAAATGTTGGAAAGAGTTGTGCAAGTTTCTCCATATTTACTTAATCAGTATAGTTATTTGCTTCTTCCTGCTTTCTGGAGAGCTTCCTATCAAATTAATAGTTTATTCTGATGCTTTTAACCTTTTTGATACAATTAAAAAAAAAAAAACACAACCGTTTGGATACATCATATTGCTGCTCTGGACTGACATCATTAGATATGTATCACTAATAACCATCTGACAGTAGCTGAGCTGCTGAAGAAGTGATGTTCTTGCATTGAAAAGTTATAAAGCTTTATTTCTCAGTACAGTATCCTTTCATATATCCACTCACTCTCATTTTTTAAACTTTAACATGTTTGCATCTGTTACCTACTGTGAAAATAATAAAAGGCACCTGTGGCACAACATGGTGCCCAATGGATGACTCCAAGCTAACATTTAGTGAGTAGCAGAGGATGTCAAAGCTTTCATTACTGTTTTAACCCAGTGCTCTGTGCAGTTGTGTATGGTGGAGGCACACCACGTCAACTGTAATTAGTTTGTGCTATGCTCAGTACTAATGCTAGTTCATTCAGGATTAGCATGGGCATTTTTGAACAGTACTGCATGCTGTGATATAGACACAAACAAACAGAAAGATGTTCATAACGGATTTCTTCACATTTGAATGCAAGGATATGAATATGGATAAGATTCTATTAGTTCTTACTCCAAGATTCTTGCACTGTCTGCATCACACATTTAGTCATATTTTTTTGTCTCTCTTCAGACTATTCTTTATTGTTCTTTGAAAAATATTTTTTTACAGATTGTCTGCATTACTGTCTATCTTACTTTTCATAACCATGCATTGCATGTACAACAGAACAGTTCTTTTAGTTTGGCCTTTAGTTATTTTGTGTAATAAAGAGGTTGATTATGGAAAAAGTTCTTGGTCTTCAGTCTAGTATCAAAGATTCCATTCTATCCTGTTTAGGATGAAAAACAGAATCTTTTTCAGGCACCTTATGAGAAATAGGGCTAGCATATTGTTCTGTCATTCCTTTCTCCATTGTTAGCATTTCAAACTTTACTGCTGACTAAGGAACAGCAAATTCCACTTCCAATGTAATTAAATTCTGCCTGACAGTGAGATTTCCTATTATGTTTGCATGTCATAATAATGGCACAGGTTATTTTTCTCTCTTGTAAATCATGTAGTTTCTTGGCACAGGCCTTTACCTTCTGGGTTTTTTTTTTTTTTTTTTTTTTTTGTCTTTCTTATCATCTTCAAGTAGATCTATGATTTTCAGTCTTTTCATTGCTTAACAACTAGTGATATCCAGAGGATGTACTGAAAGTTTGGGAATAAAGGGCCGTAAGTTAAATTTCAGTACTAGGAAATGTAATACTTTGGATTTCTTCATCACAAGAAGAAATATTTATTGCTACCTTAGTGGAGTAACAAATATTAGACTGTATTCTGCAGTGGTTTGTAAAGTTAGCGTAGTATTTCAATCCATTTCAACAGTGATGGTAGACTAAGACATTATTGATAGAATATTCTAAATATTGCAGTTAGAAAGTATGAAGAAGATATTGTTAGTTTATTTTGCAGATATGTTGTAACTGACAGTGACGCTTCAGATGATATTATTGCATGATGGCACTGAAAGAAAATTTTCTGACAGGTGTAGTATTGAGATGTTAACTGCTAAGTCCTGATAGGATCAGAAGCTTGCACTCAGGAAAACATTAGTCTAAACTCCCCTCTCCTCACTTCTGTGCTCTCCCGCCCACATCCTCGTATTAGTAAACCATTATTTAAGGTGTGCTGTAATGCTTTCCCTGCACTTGTTCTTTTTAAGGTTCTGAAGCTGTGTACATAGTAGCTGAAATATTATCAAAATGAATTATAGCTCTGATAATTTTTAATTGACTACTTCTCTGTGAAAAGTAATTTGGAAATGTAGTTGAATTGCACTAATTAAATACTCTCTGTCATTCCAATAACAGGAAGAAGTACTTTAAACATTTTCATTAGTGATTATTAAATTATTTTTATGAAATCTGAAATCTACTTTTGAAAATGTAGGGAAGTATTCTCCATGTTGAATCTGCAACTATTGCACAGAAAATGATCTGTGATTCACTGAGCAAGAAGGAACATGACTTATGGCAGTGCCAGTAAACACTGACATCTGTTTTGAGAAATAAATCTTTCTCTGCTACAAATTCTGTTTTTAAAATTTTAACATCAAATAGTAGATAAAATACTGCAGTTTTTTATCTCAATTCTAATTCCTACTCTTCACTAGATGATTCTTATCAGCTATGTTTTTTGGTGATGAGAAGAATAGAGACGTATTAATTACACAACTAAAGCTCTGGTCATGACATTAGTAAAAGATGACTCTTTTTTTTAAATGAAAAAGTGATAGCAAATGACTTTTTGGTCAAGACCTCATGTTTTTTGTCATGCCATGATGTGCCTTCATGTGCCCTAACGTGCCCTCTCATGTGATCCCATTTATGTGAATCTGCTGTTGCTGACTGTTGATCTGCAGACACCTTATTGCTTACATATGCAAATTAGAGGTGCTCAAGATAGAAATTGGCACCAAACCGCCTTCAGTTAGCAGAATACCTAACTAAAGGCTGCAAGGTCATCTGGCCAGATCCTGATGAGAGAGAGTGTCTGTTTGCTTTTATGCGTGTCTGTATATAAACATGCATACATGTATTCCTTGTGATGTAGGGCAATAAGATGAATTTCTACAGAATAATTATAATTTATTAGCAAGTTTTAATTAAGCGTGTTAACGTTTGGTGAATCATTGTCATAACATACATCTTTTCTAATATTTTGATGAAAATAAAAACTTGCTTATACCCTTCTAGAAACAATACATACAATATTGTATATGCCAGTAGGTATGAATTTACGTTATGAAAAGCTGACCAGAATTTTCTAGAAGATTGCATTTGAAACCTAAAAAGAAATAATTATGAAAACATTGTGTCCATAGGAACTTTACTGGTTGAATACATTGCAATAATGAACACACCCTAAATAAACCATTATCATAAAAGTAGGCTCATTAGCATATATGGGGCATTATGCTGAGACTGTTATCCTGCTCATGAAACTATGTAGACTTGAGACGCCCTGCTGCTTTCCAGCATAAAAGCTATAAATATATTTTTTCATTTTTAGCTTTTTAAGTACTATGGGGATGGTATATGTAGAAAATTTTGAAGTGCATGTATTTTGTGTAATAGTTAGATTTTTATTCTTAGTATAACTTTCAGGCTCACAATTATGGTGTGCAGAATTACAAGGTATTTTTAAATGCCTTAAAGAATGTGATATCTCCTAGTTCTGTTGCAGACATCACAATAGTGTATATTTTACTTTAGGCAGCATTCAGTAATCTAAAAGATACTTAGTGTCTTGTATTCTCACATATATTCATATTATTCTGAACTACTGAAAAGTAAATGTATTGGATCTTTACTCAGCCAATATAATTGTATAAGAATTTCCAGCGCAAAAAAACCCGCAGAGGTGCTGTGTCCTGAACTTCATTTCCTACCATTCTTACTTCTCACAGGAGTAGAACCAAGCTGGATCAGTCAAGAGTGCAGCTCTGGTACTTTTAGTCGAGGCAGAGCATCGTGTCACCAATTTTACACAGGTTACCTAAGCAAATTATACATATATATGTTATATAATCACTTTTTAATGGATATTGACTGGCCTGCATGTTTTTCAGCTAACCTGTCCCATTCATTGCAATAAAGTACAAACATGCACAGCTGCTCTCTGCTGAGCCACAGGACTTGCATCACAGCATGGTCAGGCGAGACTGGCAGCCCCAACATTTCTACGGTTTAGATGCCATACTTTTCATTATATTCTGACTGTATTTGGCAGTGCATGCTATGTACCTTTGCCAATCTTGTTGGTAAAATTTTCAGGATTCTAGTTTTGAAGGGTTTTCTTTCCTTTCATAGGAAGACAGGGTATATAATTCACCAACTTTCTCTTAAGAATCTTAATAAGACCATTTGTAAATTGTGTTGATAATGAAGAGCTGTTAATTGATTTGGAAAACTTTCATAATATTGTATTCTAGATTGTAACGTTGGTAACTTGCAAGCTCATGATAGCCGTCATTATTTTTTTACAAGTTTCCTTAGAAATGCTTTTTTTCAGTAGTCATGTAAGCATTTATTTAGTTTGGAGGTTAATATACACTACTTGAAGCACCATTAAGCATGAAATCATTTAATTTCCACAGTCAAAGCATGTGACCATCATTTGTTTAAAAAAAAAAAAAAAAAAAGCTTATACTAAATGGGTGTTTGGCTGGTCAAACATTCAGAGGTCAGTTCTGCTCTTACTTACACCCACACTTACAAGTGTAGAGGTGCAAAGAGAAAACTGATGACAAAAATCTGACCCAATTCAGTCTTTCCATAGCTCTTTAATTTATGCTTACAAAAGACTACCTCCCCAGACATCTAAAATTGTCTGCCCCGAGAAACTTAAGGTTATTCTTACCTTACGGGTAACAAATACAGCAGTCCAGTGAGTGAGTTGCAGTGTTCGGACCAAAAGGTCTTCAGTTTCAGTATGATTTGTATCTCACATATTAAATGTGATCCTAACATTTATAACACCGTGGTGCAATATAATGTTGCTTTCAGTTTGGTAAAAAAGTAGAGTTAAAATGCACTTATTAAATAGCTTTTTATCTTCTCTTTTGTAATGATAATTTACATGATTAATCATACTTTGATTTACAAATACTCATTATTCAAAATTCTTTCCTACTCTGAAAAATTAAGTCTTTGGTTTGTTTATGAACTGATCACATCCCACTGTCATATTATGTGTCATAGGGAATGATATTAAATTGTGAGATATTGTTTCACCTTGTAGTTAGCTTAATTAATCTTTATAGACAGCAGTTCCATGCTGTTTCAGAAATATCCTTCCACTATTTGTGGAACAACAGGTCTGCTTTTGCAAATATTTGCACTGTTACTTATGATACTTTTGCCTTCACTGAACACCCTTGCAAATATCTTCATTTATCAGTGCTCATGAATGAGTAGGATAAAGTAAATATGAATATCACTACAATTCAGAGAGGACCTGTAATTTAAGGATCATGCTTTTCTGCAGTATTTGCAAAATCAGCACATAATCATTAAGCCTTGATTCACAACGTTCTGGGTTTTCTTGAACTGATGGAGTTATTATGCCTTACTGTATAAGCATTAGAAACAGTGACATCCAAATTCTACTTAGCTATACCAGTGGAACTACAATGATATTTAGCCACCTGGCCATTTTTGTAGGTTATGTAGCTGTACGGGAAACAGACTGTGTACGTTTGAACATCATATTACTATACAAGACAGAGATCATCTCATCTTTATAGTGACATACAAATAGTACAAATAGCAATAAAAACATGTATTTCCCATTATTTAACATTTTCAGAGGTTTGGGAGGAATGGAAATTAATGCAAAGCAAAAATAGAGGTTTCCCTTAATGCCATCTTACTGCTTCTGTCTATTCTGCTCTTTGCTCCTTCTGTCACTTAAATTTTAATTTTAACAGCTATTAGTTGCATTCTGGCCAATCATGAAATTTCAGGCTTCATTAAAAGAGTTTATCTAAGAGCTGTTTAACTTCTCTGTGATAATTATCATGGAAATAAAGAAAGAGATATTAGAAGCTCAAAGTGGCCTGGCTGTAAGTGAAGCAGAATTGTATGATGCTATGGGATGTTGTGAAGGTTCAGAAAGTAATTTATTTCAAAAACTTCCTGACCTAAACTTGGCTGCTGCTTTTTGCAATGCTTCTCTGTTAGGCAAGCTGCTTTCCACTTTTAGTTTCTATCTTGAAAGCTAAACTAAAAACTCTCTCTCATCCTGTACTGTATTGCTGATGAAAGCATGACTGGCAATGCTATTGGTAAGCGTGACATAAAAGATATGTGTAGCTATGATAATCAGTATATCGCTGCTTTTGAACCATGTGTTACTGTCTTCTGTGAAGACACAAAGTAGATTCTGAGTTTTTGAAAAGTAGATTCCTCTGAGAATAATTTCCTTATCATGCTCTCCAGAAAACCTTTTTTTTTTTTTTTTTTTTTTTTTAATAATCTAGCATCATAGTACTCGAAGAGTGTCTAATAGTTGATAAATATCCTATATTCTGAGTGACTAAATACTTTTGAAATCTAGAGGCATGGTATCAAAAAAGGCTCAGAAAGGACTTGCTAGCATTATCAAAGGTAAACTTTGGTATTGATGATTATCTTGTTCTTACAGGTTCATTCTTTTGAAAAGCTGTATACATATGTGGTGTATAGCATTGCCAAAATCCAGTCTTTGTAATGCTGCTGAGCAAAGAAAAGAGTTTACTGGGTGCAAAGGTAACTTTGAGATATGTTCTGGTGAAGAGCTGGGGCATATGCTAAATACCCAACATTTCAGGGTCTGCCACTGAGGACAGCTGATTTTTTTTTTATTGTGTGGACACTGAAATTCCAGTTCAGTGAAATAAAAAGTCTTTTTATGTGCTAAAGCATATGGACAAGACATAATCAACAATAACATGACTTATTCCCAGGTGAGTCTTTATTAAATACATAGAAATCAGTGCAGTGTCCCTTGGTAAGTTGCTCTATAACAGAAGAGAAATTGGCTGTGGAAATATATGATTATTACTGACAACTCTTTTAGGCACACTGACCTCAATTGATTTGGTGAGATCTTAAGATATAATATCATAGAACCTTCAGAGCTGTTTATAATGCATACATTTTTTTATAATTATACAAAATGCTGCATAATGAATTTAGTTTTAAAACAAAAACAAAAAAATAACCATTTATGTTGAAAAAAATAACTGTTTTTCTTCCCTACGTGATACTTAATTATTACTGAATTTATTGAATAATATTTGTAGTCTACTCATTCATCTATTGATCTGTGTGGATTTAAATTCAGGTGTACAAGAACAGCGTGCTAAAGAAATATTGTTACAGCAACAATGGAAGATTTAACAGAATTGTTGGTGGGAAAAGGCATTTTATTGTTGTGTTTCAAATATCAGCTGCTGATTTAATTTAGCATTTTTCTGTTTAGCTTAATTTCTGTGATTATTATTGCAGCTCTTTACAAGAAGCATACCAGATTTTCAATGAGAAGAGGCTTGTAAGATAAAATTCACCATAGATACTGCCCCACAGAAATAAAGATGGCTTTCTGATGTACCTGATAATTGACTGTTCTACTGTCTCATTTTCTAGCTTTTCTTCCTGATCATTTTGATCCCTCCTAATTTTTCATATTGAGTTATGTATTAGTCTTGAGCGTTTTCAATAATAGGAATTCATTATTCCTACTTAAAATTAACATGTTGATTAAGCTTACTGCGTAATATCTGAGTTACTAAATTCTTCCTTTTTCCTGTAAAAGAATGGACAGGACAGTAGGTCCTTCAAATTTATATTTTAAACAGATCATGATTTTTGTTTGCTCTGCTACTACTGCAGCATTCTGCTAAAAATGCTGTCCAGACTGGAATGATGCAAGCAATATTTTAAGAAAAGTTTACAAGGAGATAGTCGCTTCTCAGTTTAAAAGTGATTTATTGTATAGTATTGATAAGCATTAATTTTGATACCATATGTACATTTATTTGGAATGTACCTTGAGTTTACAGTGTTTTTGCCCTTTTCTCAAACTGATGATTGACTTCCACTTATTTTTATATGCTGTGGTCCTTAATTACGGAATAAGTATTTATCCCATACTTTCCATCTTCACCATTGTAGAGGCAGTATTCCATAATGACCAAACTGCCATGTGTTGCCTGCAGGTTTGAATTAGATTGCAATGGGAGACTTTTAAATGCTAATCTGCAAAAAAAGTGTGCATCCATGCATGTACTTAAAAAAAATAAACTTACAGATGCTATATGCTTATGCACAGACTTAAGACATGAATATGTAAACGTTTCAAAGAAATGAAAAGGGTGTGGATATCGCTGCAATTACCTGCATAATATACCATACAATAAATGTTTTGGTTTGCTTTGTCTTCCTTCTCTAAAATGTGGTCTATGAGTGTACCATGGTACACAGAAATCATAGTTAAGCCTATGTCAAAATCATGATATATTGTCAAGTGTCTTTTGATAAATTCAGAATGAGTAAGAAACAATTTTTTCTTTGATTAAAGAATGTACTGAATCTGGGTGGCAGCGTAAAATTACCTTAAAGTTTTACATTCTGTATTCACATACTATTACTGTATACATTTCCTTTACAAAACCTTTAGAAGTTAGAGCTTCTTGAACATGTTTTAAAGGAATAATGCCTCTAACTTAAGTTTTAACTGTCAGCAAACATGTCTTTAATGTTTCCGTGGATCTTACCTCTGTCTAATATTATTTCCCCACAGAATGTATTTTAACTCTGCTTACATCATTCCCTTTAAAAATTAGCTACTTATCAGTGCAGCCATTTTACTGATGTTATACTTCACATAGTGATAACATTAGAAGAGTCATAGAATGCCATGATCAAACTACTTTTACTTATTATAGTACTCATATTTGTCTGTTGCCAACACAATATCATGGTGTGAAAGAGAAGATTTGGATTATCAGTATGATTAATTGGTTCAGTATTGTATTATAACAGTATTGTTTTTAAAGCATTTGTTTTCACTTGAATCCTCCAAAAGTTTTTTTTTGTTGTTTTATAGTTACTGGACATGTATGTGTACTGTAACAAAGTAATAAGTAGTTTCAAAGTGCACAATAAAATCAGAAAATGCATTGGCAATAGAGAATGCAAAATAACAGCTACTGCTCTTAAATTAATGTGATGCTCTTTTAGAAATAGAAATTTATCCTGTACAATTCATAATATGTGTTTTCATGTCAATGATAATTAAAAGTTAATATTCCAACTTTTTAGATTATACAGTTTTGATAGAATAACATTTACTTGGGACATGAAAATACATCTATACAGCTTGTTCTTGGTTTGGTCATGACTTTGGAAAAGTTATTTGTATTAACACAAACTATATGAAGTGTGATCTAAAATGCAGCCACACGATTGGAATAATAAAGCAGTACAAACTGTGGAAGGCACCCATTCCTAACTTATAGGAATTTTTTTTAAGATTTCTTGTATGTGGCTCAGAATAGTAGTCTAATTATTTCAGCAATTCCTTATATGAAAACATGAAAATATTTCATTGAGGGGGAATACATAATACAATTTTTCTAATCTTGTGACCTCACCTGTAGTAGAGCAATTTGGCATTATATATTGTATATCAAAATTATTATTTTAATTTCAGAGCATGAAATACATGCAAAATATTTTGATATGCATTTCAAACATTAATGTCTATTCAAAATAATTTAAATTTGAAAAAATAATGGTATATGTGGGTTTTAATTCACAGAAATTAAATGCCTCCAGTTCATCAGAAGGTAGCACAGTTGATATTGGACTACCTCCAGAAGGAGAGCAGCCAGAAGTAGAACCTGAAGAATCTCTGGAACCTGAGGCTTGTTTTACAGAAGGTAGGAAAAGCAAAATATATTCACATGATAAGGTCTAATTTTGTTGGTGTGGGCTGGGTTCTATTCTCAGTTAAAATCAATAAGCTGACTTGTGATTACAATTATATTTTTTTTTGTATGAGTATCTCCTTCATAGGTGCTGTTGTAGTGCTCCCTTTCTCCTTGATAGATATTATAAAAGCTACAGAACTTCTATTTCAAATATTGAAAGTAAGGCCCTCAAATATTCAGAAAGATACTTATTTGCAGCCATCTATTGCAGTAATTCTGAAATGAGCCAAATTGCTTTTGTTCATCTGTAATTCCTAATAAATATTAGCCTTTTTTTTGACATCTCAATTTATTATCACACTTAGGCTGTGTGCGAAGATTCAAGTGCTGTCAAGTCAGTGTAGAAGATGGGAAAGGGAAAATCTGGTGGAATCTTAGGAAAACATGCTATAAGATTGTTGAACACAACTGGTTTGAGACCTTCATTGTCTTCATGATTCTCCTCAGCAGTGGTGCGCTGGTAAGTTAAGATGGAACAACTATGTCTATTTTAGCAAGCATTTGGAGTTACAATTCATTTTTATAGCTACAGTAAACATCAGAATTTGATATCCAATTCAGTGATGTTCTAATGCCAATGTATTTGAACAAATATTTGGCATATGTTGTGGTGAACTTGTAAGTTTTCTCTCAGGCTATGAAAGAAATTGTTAGATGAGTTAAAAATGTAGCTACTGTTCATGAGAATAAGAAATCAGCTACATGAGTCTGGTGCTCACATCTCCATATTCTTTTTATATACTAGTAACTCTTTTTTCTCAGAAGAGATGCATAGAGTATGATTTGATTGCAGAGCTAGGAAGATATGAACAGCAACTTGAATTGCAAAATGAGATGTAAGGTATGATAATGATTCAATCAGGTTTTTTTTGCCAAATTGACCTTAAATCAGGTACACTGAGTAAGTAGAGAAGCAATTAGTCTCATAGCAGGAGCAAAATACAGTGCACTTGCTACACTTGCATTTCAGGTTGCAGTGATTCACTGTTGATGTAGATCTTTCCTTTTGAAATTTCTGTTTAGAATTGCTTTGTGGGTTGTGCGTATAGTTCGGGTTCAATTACTCATTTCTCAAAATTATATATCACAAGGCATTATTAAATTTCTAATGTAATATGAATAATTTTGATATAAAGTTTTGATACAAAGTTGGAACTGTCAAAGGGAAATCCTTATGCCAATAAGCTATTGCTATTCATGGAAACGAATGAAAATGTGATTTGGAGAATAGTATTACAGTAAGTTTCATGAACCATTGTCCAGCTCAGCTGAAAGATGAGTACTACAGTGTTATGAAGACTATGGTATTAAGTGAAAGGATTTTGGTAAGAATTTTGGTAAGAATATGTGGCTAATCATCACGTATATCTTTTCAACTCAAATACTCTGTTGGGTACTATATCCTGCATTTCAAATTAGGAAGTCATTTAATTATATCCTCAAAAATCTTTTTCACAGGCATTTGAAGATATATACATAGAACAACGTAAAACTATCAAGACCATGCTGGAATATGCTGACAAAGTTTTTACTTACATCTTCATTCTGGAAATGCTTTTAAAATGGGTGGCTTATGGCTTTCAAACCTATTTCACTAATGCATGGTGCTGGCTGGACTTCCTGATTGTTGATGTATGTATTCTTTTCCATATCATGTACCACAAGCTCTAAAAATCACAGGATTACGTGTTCAGATAAACATACTGCTCTAGCCAAAGGAAGTTCTGTTTTAAAATTGCTGTTGTGATTTGCTTTATAATTCTGTTTGGAAAAGAAAAATTATACAGATGTACTTCTTATTCTAGATATTTTTTTTCTGATATTCTGTAGTTTTATGAAGTTATTGAGCTTTATTGAAAGTATGCTTTTTTGGTAATTCTGCTGTATGGAATGGATGTTGCTGATCTTCATGAGTTTTAACTCTATGTGGAATTTGAGTATTTGAAAGCAATTGATTTGAAAGTTTCTAACTTTCTACTGCTTTAGTGTGTATCCTATCACTTAGTGTGATGAAAGAAAAATACTGCTAGGAACTCTCAGTACTACTCAGTACTTTTGTGCTTTTAACTGTATCACACATGCAACCTTAAAGAGTCACTTAGAGAGCTATAGCTGAGCTCCCTTGAAATGGGTACTCCAGAGATTTTCAAAATGCTGCACCACCAAGCAGATCACATTTTCTGAAGGACCTAGTACACAGAGTATTGTAATTTCAAGTCTTAACTGCCAAACAGTGTATGCATATTACTGGGTAGCAAAAAATGGAAGACTACAGATCTTTAGCCATGTAGCAGACATCCATTTCCCTTCCATCCTCAATATCCTGACTACATCTGTCTGTGCTAAAAGGGCATCACTCAGTTCTGCATGTGAAATTCCCATAGAATGCAAGGTAAGAGCGTGTCTTGACTCTCTTGTTCACTTGTTCTGATCAGCAGCAGAATTCTGTAGAAACCACTGCATACCTCCCTAGTATTACAGTATGATAGACCAAGAAGTGTTTATTACACAGAGCTTGGCAAACATTCTAATTTTATATCCATACCATCCCTAGAGATCCTATGCTAAAATATGTCTAGGTGCCATGTTAGAATGCTGTGGTTGAGTAAACCCCTGTGAAATATTTAATGGCATAAGATTATGTAAATCATCAATCAGTAGTGTTCTACAGAGGCTTTGTACTTTACATTGTCACTCTATGTTCACTGTATTTATCAAAATTATTCAATTCTTATTTGATAATCTCTGGTTTAGTTACTGCAGTGAACTTTATGAATATCTTTCTGAGATTTTCATGGGAATCTTTCTCTATAGCAATTGTTTGCATGGAAAAAAAAAAAAAAAAAAAAAAAACCAAAACCACAACAATTTCCAGAGTATTTTTTTCAAGTGTTACGTTGGAGGAGTGAAATAACTAAGCAAAGAGGTTAATGTGGAAATGACAGAAATGAGAGAACAGGAAGGCCGAAAGAGGCATTAAATTACAGTAGATGTTAAAAAATTTTCTTTACTGGGACCATTCCTTCCAAATGGTCTACTATAAATACATTTTTAAGGATTACTGATGAAAGGTAATTGTATTATTTATTTTACAGCTATTCTGTTTTATTTAATCATCTGTCTGCAGACCCGTGTCAGCGTTACACAAGTCAAAATTGATGAAGTTGTTAAAGGATTCACAGGGAATGTAATGAAGTGTGGATATGCCTAACAGTGAAGTTCCCTACCATCATCTAACAGTTGGTTATCAGTTTTGATTAGTCTTGCTAAATCTGAGCAGCACTGGTAGCTACAGCTGTTGTATAAGATTTTCTGGACACTAGAAATTTACGTTTGACCAAAGGCCAGGTCTGGATGTAGTTTTTGAGAGCTTTTACATTCTCAAGTTCTGAAGATAACATGGAAAGTCTTGTCCTAAATTGAGCATTCCAATTCACCCAACTTCTGCAAATTTTCTTTTTGCATGCGACTTCATTTTTCATTAAATACCACCAAATATTGGCTGGTTTATGTGAATTTAGAAGACATTTGTATACCATTCTACAAAGATGATTTCATCAACAGGTACCTAGGATATACTTTTATTCTGCTTTGTCTGACTTAAAAACTTTCTGCATTACAGAAGGATTCCTAGAGAAAGAGGTCTACCCTTGAATCTTCTTTGAAGTTCAGGGCACATGTCATCCCACCATATGTATCAAAGGATATACAAGATGAATGAGCACTATTGCCTTTCTGTTTTTGTGTAGGTCTCTTTGGTTAGCTTAACAGCTAATGCCTTGGGCTACTCAGAACTTGGTGCGATTAAATCCCTTAGGACACTAAGAGCTTTGAGACCTCTGAGAGCCTTGTCGCGATTTGAAGGGATGAGGGTAAGAAAAAATGAAAGAATTTGAAGTAATGCATGCATACACAGAAGCAATGCATGCAGAATAATCAATGACAAATCCATGCAAAAATGCTGCACCATCATCTTATATATTTTACATTTATCACTAACATATAAGCAAAAGACTTCATCTGCTTATATGAATTCATGTGTTATTGCACACATTGTAACATTTATTTAAGTTTGCTGGCCTTTCAGCAAATTTCATGTTTTCCTGAAGGCCCAAGGGTTTATCAACTGCATGGATCTCTGGAATTTTACTACATGACTGAATTTATCCTATGTGATTAAATCCTCTTACAGCTATAGTTTAAAAAAATCAACGTTTCCTCATAAAAGTATGAGCACATATACATATATATGCATACATGTGTTTTCCTACAAGTATAGAATGTCATATCCATAGTCCATCAAAAATCTTTTAACATACTATTATGAAAATATTAATTGGCAATTTCTGTTACAAATTAAAAGCTTTGTTATGAATCCATATGTAAGAAAATTGGCAGTGATAAAATGCCTTCACTCCTTCAGAGTAGATGACTATTGCATTCTACTTGAAACAGCATTTGTAGCACGCTGAAGATGGAGCTGATGTTTTCTTTTATGATTTCTGGCTTAAACTGATTGTTTACTGCTTTCTGTATTGACTTTAAAATGTTGATTGTAATCTGCAGAGCACTAAGAAGGCTGAAAACATATGGGAAGACATTTTTGCTGGCAGAGCTGGATAAGTTTGAGAAGTTACTATCTACAGTAGTTATTGCTGTAACAGTTACCAAAGCTGAGACCCTGATTTGCCCTAATTGGCTCTCAGTGTATTTTAGTGCAAAGTCAGATTAGTGATTAGTTCAAATAATTTCTTCAGTATACTGGAATGGACAAAGACCTTACATATTCTGCTATGATATGAAAACTCTAGAAATGTTTCTCTTATAGGCAGTAGTCAACAACTGGAGATAAAAGGCATTTCAGTTCCAGCCACAAGATGTCTGACATATTCATTCAGGGTCTATATGTCTAACTGAAACACATAGCTATAAGTCTAATCAGCAAATGTACCTGAGTTGAAAACTTATTGATGAATTAAAAAGGGTCCTTGTGTGATCTACCTGCTGTGATCACTGATCTTTGAGACCTTGGTTTAAAAGCTTATTAGTACATTTTTAAGTCAACTACAGCTTCTTGATTTTCTAGAGAAAATATGATGGAAATCAAAAGACTTCCAACTAAAAAGGAAATAGGTTTTGATATTCAAGTGGAAAATACCATGCACTTGCCTCTAACAAATTTCTGAATCTCACAGATGCTTTCTTGGTGGGCTGTCTAGCCACTCTACATTTGCTTTGGTACTCTACCACATCTGTTCTTAACAATTCCACAGTGATAAGTTACAGGAAAGGCCTGTTAAAATTACATAAAAAAAACTTTTCACACAAAATTTTTGCCATGCTTTAAAAAGTATTTTGCCTTATTCTTAGTAAATGTAGATTTCTATCCTGCTTAGTAATTAAGTTTAATTTTTCTTTTTTTTTCTGAAATTTAGTCTGCACAACACTACCATTTTGAGAGAGCCCTCATCAGAATATGAATTCTCATAGATTTCCTCAGCGTAATATGTTTTTTTTCCTATAGCATTTTTGAACAAGTTAGAATGCCTGTGCTCTAAGTAGCTACCTGTGCGTAGGTCGCTCTGAAAGTAATACCTCCTATTTATTTCCATGTAAACTACAAGAGATACAAATAGCACAATAACTCTATTTGATGGAGCATATTCTCAGCTACAAACACTGTTTATCGGCGTAGTCACTAAGATTGGCTATGCATTTTTGCCATTGATGAACAAGAGCCTGCATGCCGCGCTTGTAGAAATCTGCATGGCCATCTGGAACATGGCTTGTCTAACATCCACTGTTTGGTCTCCATAAACATTCAAGAAGCATTAATGAATGTCAGTGGCTGCAATGTTTTCCTTACACAGGAATACAGTGACACCCCTTTGCTTCATCCGCACTTGCACATGAGACTTCACATCATTTTGTCAAACTGCCCCTCTGCTGCCATCTGTCATACGGCAACTACATGTATTGGAATATTAGTGGGAAGGTTCAGCCTATACTGCCATAAACCCAACATCTGCCCCTTATGTTGTAGGACAGCATAATAAAATAAGAGGCATTACTTTCAGAACAGCCGCTGTATTCTCTCTTCTGAACTGAAAAAAAAATATTTGTTTTGAAAATTGCAAAGAAAGTAAAGTTTTCATAGTTCTTTATCTTCTGTATTTAGGTTAAAATAGGCACAATTCAGGATTTTCAGTTAAAAAAAAAAATCCTTCAGAACTATGCTGAGAAAAATGTCAACATTTGGGATGTTTTATCAAATAAAGGGCCTGTGTAAAATATCTTTCTAAAAAACACATTAATTGTTGCTTTTTAATCAGAACAATTAGCAAAAAAATTGAGAACACAACTTTGTAGCAAATTCATGAAGTGGAAATTTAGTGTGGAAAGAAAAAAAAAAGTAGTGCATTTTGTAAAGATTTGGGAGTTATTTTCCATCTCATAAATTTCATGGTGATGCTTTGCCTACAGATTTGATCTGGATCTGCTGACTGTATCTCTTAGTAAATCATCTGAATAAGAAGGAGATCTATGACTTTAGGAATAGATATAATAATAAGTAGTGCATGAAGTTAACTTTAGAATAAAAATAAACATGTTTTTGTTATTTAAGCAATTAACTATTGGAATAACATTTTTATGGATATAAAGAATTTTGGATTATTTAAAAAATCCTCAGTCTTAAGGTTATAAAGCTAAGTAGCTCAAGTTGGCGAAGGAATTAATTACAAAATGATTTTAAGATCTGATACCTGGAAATTCAAGATATCTCTTCATAATATATTAATTTCTTTGAACTGAAAATATAACGCTATAGTATGGTGTACATATTTTCATGGGCACTTAAAATTACTTCCACTGAGCACAAGATGTGGAGCTTCTGGAATGGGTACAGAGATGATCTGAGGACTAAAGCACCTCTCCTACAAAGGCAGGCTGAGACAGTTGAACTTTGAGAAAAGGCCCAGGGTAGACCAGATACTGGCTTTCAAAATACTTAAAGGGAGCTTATAAGCAGGAAGGAAATCAACTTCTTTTTATACAGAAAGTGATAGGACAAGAGACGAAAAATTTAGATTAAATGTCAGGGGGAAATTTTTCACTCATATGATGGTGAGATGCTAGAATAAGCTGCACAGATAAGCTGTGGATGTTCCATCCCTGGAGGAGTTCAAGGCCAGGTTGGATATGGCCCTGGACAACATGATCTGGTGCTTGATTTAGTTGTTGGCAACCCTGCCTGCAGCAGAGGGCTTGGAAGTAGATGATCTTTGAGGTCCTTCCAACCTAGGCCATTCTATGATTTTATTCTATGACTATAGTTCCTATATAGATACAAGAAATTCTTTTCTACGTATCTAAAAGTTTTAATCCACTGTAGTATTCTCTAGGATCATGGTTTGTTGTGCCTACCCAAATTAATAATTAATAGAAAATATTCCTCTATTTCTAATTAATGGTAGCATGTGATGTTTCCACTGCATCTTCCCATCACTCTTGATAATGGAAGTAAGTTTTAATTTGCATGTGAAGCTTCAGGAAACTGGACTGTGGGAGTTGAGAATTACAGTGAGACATGATCTGTCTGTTCTGTCCTGAGTGCTGTCACTCACTGCTATATAGTGCTAGGCCCATACTACTTTTTTATTTATTTATTTATTTATTTATTTATTTAAATAAGCAAAGGATGCTCTTAAATCTCTTTTTAATTATTTCTTTTTTTTTCTTTTCACTTGTCCTCCTTTCTTGTGCCCCTACTTTCAATGCGAGCCTGGAGCTATCTAGAAGCTTTTCTCATAATACTCAAAATTATATTTTGAGTGTCTTCAAATGATACATATTTTAACCTGGTTCTGCTATAGCTTCAGGACTCAGACAATACCAGAGAAAGTATGTCGCTTGTGAAATTTAGCAGTAATAGAAAGAATAACATGACTTGACCTGCAAAGTAGAACGAGGAACAGCATTCTCAGGTGTAATGAGACTGAAAACTAGAAAACAAATATTTTCATTATCTATCTCTTTATATTTCAATATTTATTTTTAATAAACAATACTTCTACAGCTAAAGATTCTAATTATATTTTTAATTGTATTTTTTAGGAATAATTGAGATAACCTTAAATAAAAATAATATTTTCTTAGCTAATAGATTTTTGGAAAATGTTTGGAAAATTGGAAAAAAAATCTGTAGCCGTTCATTATTCCCGTCAGACTTCCAGTTTTAATCAATAACTTCCTAGATCTCCAATTCAAATTAATTCAACATTATTATTAAGGTAATAGTTTCTTTATGTAGGCCTGCTTCTCACAGCCCTGCAAAGGCACATCATTGACAAATCTATGGATACAAGTCAGCATAAGAGAGCACTGCTGAAATAGTGAGAATAGATTAATCATTGATCTCTTCCCTGCTCATGAGTGATAAAATGCTGTATTGTTGTTGCTTACTGGTTTATAATAAATATTGCTAAGCATATTTTATTATGTTTAACAGATTATTTTGATTATTAAAATGTCCCTGTTAGAGATAAATATTTATTGCAATACGTGACTTAAAGTTTGTGCAAAAAAAAAAATAAAAAAATCAAATGTTCAAGAAGCATGGGAGAGTTCATCTAATGTTCTGTGCCTTAATGGAATCAGAGAATAGCTTATGTTAATTCTAATTTGTTCCAGCATCTAAATTTAACATAACATGAGTTTAATTGATGTCATAGGAAATTTATAACGTTGTCCAAAGTGTGGATTACCTCAAAGAGGTATTATTTTGACATAAAAGGAGCTCTGAAAGTCAAAGAGGTATTTCTTCTTTTCTTCAGGCCGTGTCTACTATATGTTGTACAGGATGGTAGATCTTCACCTACTGTAACATTTGAAGGTTTTCAGTCATATAAAATAGATATGAATGAAAGTTGATTTGCTTAGATGACTAATTTTGCAAGTAATGAATTCTGTGAAACCCATGAAACATAAACATAAGGCCAGCATTTTTTACAATTAGAAACAGACTAATGTACTATCAGATCTGTTGTAGTACCTATGTCATATAACCTGAGTCAGGTCATCTATAATCACATCTATGTAATACCTCATATCCTGCATTTTTTAAAAACAAAATCTGTGTTAGATTCTATGGAACTGATTCAGGTTTTTTTTTTGGAAAAGTGGACAGAGTTGTTCCGTAGTTATTACAAAAAAGCTTAAGACCAAAGCTACCTGATTTAGGAGTTCATCAATTTCAGCATTAAATAAATTAAGTCTACTTTAAGTCTTATCTGCTGCTTTCACAACCAGCATTTTTGTGTTCAGATAGCCTGCTGTTTGAACATGGCTGCTTTTCTGCTTTTATATATAGCCATCCAAATGAACATGGATACATCTCCCAGTTTTATTTAAAAGAAGTCTTAAAATTACTTTCAAGTAAAAATGTGCTCAATAACATTGATTAGGACTGTTTATCCAATAAAAACATTGATTAGGATTGTTTATCCAATAAAAATGTAATAGAGAAAATTTTTTTTGTGCTTGATGCAGTCAGTCATTAGAAATATTACAGATACAATTTTGTAGACATATATTAAGTACATATTTTTAAAATTATTGATTAATGCTCTTTGTTTTTAAAGTTCATTTTATATTTTCTTCTTTTTTTTCCCCATTACTTAAAGCTTCCATTTGCTTCTGTTTGTATGGTTTTCCTTCTAATTATGCTGATACTTTATCTTTCTTCAAAATTTGTATAGTATTATAATCCAAAATTATAATACAGATTAATACTGAATTGAAACAGAGAGGTACATTTAAGTCAGTCTAATGAAGATTGTAGTGTTTGTGTTCTTACACTGTATCTGGTTTCATTTGTACACCAGGTGGTTGTAAATGCCCTCTTGGGAGCAATTCCATCCATTATGAATGTGCTTCTTGTTTGCCTTATATTCTGGCTGATCTTCAGTATCATGGGCGTAAATCTATTTGCTGGAAAATTTTACTACTGTGTTAACACTACAACTGATGAGAGATTTGATATCAGCCAAATCAACAATTACAGCCAATGTGAGGAGCTCATTAAAAACAATGAAACTGCCAGATGGAAGAATGTGAAAGTTAACTTTGATAATGTAGGCCTTGGTTACCTTTCTTTACTTCAAGTGGTAAGTCACCACTCCTGAATGTCTATTTCTCTTTTTATATCTCTGTGGTTTACTTCTAACAGAAAAAGTTATTTCTATTCACTTCTTTCAGGTAGAAATACTTTTCCTTGCTTCTTTGTTTGGCATTATGCCTATAAAAATCCTTAAGTAAATTGTGGAGTATGTGTTTTAAAAATATATACATATATATGTGTGCATATAAATGCGTCTGTGTGGAAAACTGTAAGCAGAAGTGGATTTTTAACATATATAGAGTGTTTTGTTTTTTTTTTTTTTAACCTTTCTTCAAATGTATATCAGCCTTGCATCTCGTTTCTTCCGATTATAGATCAGCCTTGCTTTTCTGTTTGATTACGTATATAGTATGATTCTACTTGTTGGACGTTGAGCTTGGTTTTAAAAGAGATGAACTTGCAGGGGCATATGTGAAAGTTTGATACTTTCAGAATTCTCACAGCAGAGATAAAGATCTCTTATCTTAAAGATAACTTTTAATGATATATTTCTGTTTGTAAAGTCTCTCTAAAATTGTATTTACATATAATTAAAATTCTTACTATATTTTACAAGGTTCTAACTTAAAACTGCTGTAGAAAACATGCTTCCCAAGATACTTTGTCAGCAATTTTAAGAATCCTGTGAATTCATATGTTCCAAATTAAATATATTTCTCTTATCTTTCTGATTATTAGCATTTAAATATGTTCTTTAGATTTGGGATCACCCATGCTTATACAGTGCAGTGCATTTTAGGGAGGTCCTTCATCATAAATACAAGCTATTTCTTCCTGGCTGTATTATTTCTAATTAGTGTTAATTAATCATGACAAATTTGTTGTCATGTACAGAGGATAAATAGTTATTCCTGATCCAGAGAGGTATTCATTTCTGTGAGCTATAAAGTCAAATAAATTTGAATTCTTGCTCAAAAATTCTGTGGTATATCACCTCAACAGTTTATAAGAGTCATCCATTAGAGCCAAGAGCTGGGGATAACTCTTATGTGTGGATAAGTCTGTGACACTACATAAATAATACCAATGTAGAGGCTGTAGGGACTAACATAAGAAAAACAAGCAATTAAATTTACCCAGGATGTGTTGAATCGATATCAAGTGTACCTACTTTGCTCATACACAGAAAATAATTTGTATCGTGTGTTACTCATTATATATAAAAGTTCTTAATTTAATACAGGTTGTGTCCTTTATAGTCAAACATTACAATTTGCTTGTGATTCCCATATATGAATAAAACGTACAATGTTTTATTGCCTATTAATATTACACTGAGCTGGTGTTTTGGATTAAATTTTTAAACGTGGCTAGTCTTTAGCTCTTAAATGTTTCTGACAAGCCGTTTCCCAGAAAAAGCGTGAGGTAAACACCAGTGTTCTGTTTATAGGCTACATTTAAAGGATGGATGGATATCATGTATGCTGCTGTGGATTCTCGTAATGTAAGTATACTCCCTCAATTCCATCAGTTTGACTGTATGAGCTGTAAGACTTAAGAACATAACTTTAACACCATCTTTTAGAAATAACAGTAAAAGCGAGAGAACAAGGGGTTATTGCAGTTTTATAGTTAGAGAAAATTGAAGCCATAGGAAAAATACAAGAGACATAAAAAAACAGAGGAGCAGTCCTAAAAGGTCCAAATTCTCTGTGGTGCAGTTGGACCAAAATTCCTTAATTCCGCAGCAGACTGAACTGTTGCCATGAAATGCCTTTTCCTCCTCTCATTGTGTGTATTGAGGTTTTAATTACATTTGGAAACAGGCATGGATACACAGCTTAGAGATTATGGTTTGTACCACTAATCTTTTTTTAAAGGTGAGATTTTCACTATCTTCTGCAAACAGCCTGATTTTTCTTCAGGACACAGTTTCTATTCTTAACTTGGCCTGCGAATTTTCATACTGTTTTGTCTTCCCCTTCCTTCCTTGGTGCAAATTGTGCTCTAATTGTAAGTAAACAACTAAATAAACTATAGTGGTGAAACTCCAAGTTTTTTGTAAGCTACACTCACAGCAGGAGATCTGTTATAATATAATAAATGTTCACAGCTGTACCAAAAAAACATGCTCACTCTAAACATTGTTTGGATGCCTTTCTTTAGCCTACCGAGGCCACTGCAAAGAACATGTGTTGTAACCTGCATTGGTCAGGTTTTTGAGTTAAAACTCAGGTTAAAATTAGGGTAGATTGCAGTGAGATGTAAAACAGTAAGAAAAGAAGTTGTACAAAATTAATATGTAACAAATAGTAAAATCCAGGGAAGCTTACTTAGTGCCTGTAGTAGTGAAGCTCTACAAGCCTACACTGGTGGCTTCTCACAAGATACACTAAGATCTTCACAGCTTTAAAAGTTGATGTTTCTGGTTGTGTACAGATTCAAATGGATGGTAATCCTAGTTTAAAAAAAATTGTGACTTCAATGTTTACATAATATAGTGAGTAAGAGTTTTGGAAAATGAAGTATCAAGTTCAATAGCAAAGTCTTTTGTCAAGAATATTACTTTATAAATACTCAGCAGCTATTCAGCTCTGTGTCCACATTTAAACTAAGGCTTAGTGTCTATGCCTTTCTGCAGGTTTTGGATCAGCCTAAGTATGAAGATAACCTATACATGTATCTTTACTTTGTCATCTTTATAATCTTTGGATCATTCTTTACCTTGAACCTTTTCATTGGTGTCATCATAGACAATTTCAACCAACAGAAAAAAAAGATAAGTATTTCATCGTTACTCAGAAAAGAAAGCTAACAGTTGATCCTTTTGGTCCACAAACAGTAACTTTATTTTCTTTTCAGGCTTCATTTTAAGATAACCCACTTTGCATATTAAATACATAAAGTTGATATAAAGCAGTACAGTTTGTCTTGATAAATGTTGTTTGACAGACAAGTGACAACAGAAGTCTTTCCATGGTTAGTGAAATATTCAATACTGATGTAAAGATGTGGATTTCAGATTGGAATCTTTAACAAGATTATAAAAAAAAATAATCACTGAAATACTTAAATGCAGCTATAAAACCTCTTAGTTGTGTTATTGTCAAATCTCTGAGCTCAGCAGCCTAGATTTCTGAGCTGTAATAGTAAGTATTTTAATAAATTTATTTGTCCTCCCTTTAGTCATCTTATTTTGTCAACACTGCCTCAAAAGGCAGCAGTGTTTCAGCAACAAAACTGAATTAAATTGTCTGGAAGGACAATGAACTGGTGGAAATGCTGCTGGAGTCATGTATTGAAATTTGTTGAGATGGAGAGAAATTGGCTTTTTTTTCCTTCTCAATCCATGTAATAGTTCCAGGATCTTCTGCTCCAAGTCCTGCATTTGTGGTTAGAAAATAAAAGTTGTGAGATTTAATTGCATGACTAACTTCTCATCTTCCTTTGGTATCATAGAAGTCAATTCTAATATTTTGCCAAAATTTACTCAAAAGGAAAAACAAGAGCACAGGATTGGAATGTTTTGTTCATTCGTGTCTCCATAATAACTTCAGCAGAACAAAGAAAAAGCACTTCTCCTTCCTGAAGGTTCTTATTACCTGTATCACCCAAATAAAAACAAGAAATCTATCATTTAAAGTTCAAGAATCTTTCAAAAAATATCCTAAACTTTGAAAGTGACATTTATAAAGCAATTTTTTTGTTACTCATATACTAATAATCAAGATAAACGGGAACTTAGATGTCTATTCTAATTTTCCCACAGATTAGAATGAGAGTGATTATTATTAATATGTATTCCTGTTTATAAGTAATCAATAGAAATATGTGATTTTAACCAGTTTTTGTCTCTTCGCTTTACTTTGGAGGTCAAGATATTTTTATGACAGAAGAACAGAAGAAATACTACAATGCAATGAAAAAGTTGGGTTCAAAGAAACCACAGAAGCCTATACCACGACCAGCAGTAAGAATAAAAACCTTCTCTTTTTACATTTATTTAAGAACTGTTTTGGGTATGTCTTAGACTGAATTAAGTTGTAACCTGAAACAAACAAACAAAAAGATATAAAAAAGTCTTATTCATCTGAAATACAGAATATTTATCTTTTGTAGCCTCAACATGAAGCACTCTTAACCTTTCCTTTTTTCCCCTTCATTTTCTCTTTACAAATGGCAGTGACATTATATGTGACATTTTTTCAAAACAAAGACTAAAACAATGAACTCTGACAATATATTTGTCAAAATATGTGAAAGTTTTAGGGCATAGGCCTTTTCAGTCATCAAGGAAGACTGGAAGCAAGTTACAATATTATTGCCTGAAAAAAAACATCCTTTTACCTCTCACATTCATTCCTGCTGCACAATCCATACAATTTTTTTTCCTCCAGCCCTCCCGTGGCACTTCAGAGCAAAGTTTAGATGGTGCAGTGATTCCAGCTCTGCAGTTCTACTTTGGACTGTGGAACCAGCTGAGATGCCCACTCAGCTATCAGTAAATTCTCTATAGCTGAAAATGCAAGGTGTAGTAAAGGTTATTTTGGTAACATGAAGAACACTGAACTTGGGCTTGAAATTTTTCTGTGTTTCCTTAAGATTTAGGACAAATGAAGTGCTGTTAACTCTGAGCCTCTTTACACTTCTTTTTTTTTTTTTTTTTTTTTTTTCCCCAACTTTTGCCAGGTTAAGACTTCATTTAATATTGTGACACAAAATCTTACAGTGAACTTGTTTGAGATAGAAAATTGACCTTCGCAACTTTAAAAACTACCATGAGTATTTTGAAATCTAACTGTTAATGCTTATAGACATAGTATTTGCATTTCTGATTGATTTGTGTTTACATGTGCAAACTGGAAAATTCATACAAATGGAAGACTATGGAAGACATGAAATCCCCTTACATGCTAGATTTAATTAATTTGTAGAAATTTGGAAAAAAAGAAAGAAATTTTACCCCATGCATAACGTAATGCAACTTTGTTTGTTTTTTTTTTTTCCTTCCCAGAACAAATTCCAAGGCATGGTCTTTGACTTTGTAACAAAACAAGCATTTGATATCAGTATCATGATACTTATCTGCCTTAACATGGTCACAATGATGGTAGAAACAGATGACCAGAGTGAAGACATGGAAAACATTTTATATTGGATTAACCTTGTGTTTATTGTACTTTTCACTGGAGAATTTGTCTTGAAATTGATTTCACTTCGCCATTACTACTTCACCATCGGCTGGAATATTTTTGATTTTGTAGTTGTCATTCTTTCCATAGTAGGTAAGAACAACTCATTTTCATGAAATGGCTAATTCTGGGGAAACTGAAATATAATAGTATCATTGACTAATATGACTTGTTTTTCAACAGGAATGTTTTTAGCTGAGATGATTGAGAAATATTTTGTGTCCCCTACTTTGTTCCGAGTCATCCGACTTGCCAGAATAGGTCGCATCCTGCGTCTCATTAAAGGCGCAAAGGGAATCCGCACTCTGCTTTTTGCTCTGATGATGTCTCTTCCTGCTTTGTTCAACATTGGCCTGCTGCTCTTCTTGGTCATGTTTATCTATGCCATATTTGGCATGTCCAACTTTGCCTACGTTAAGAGGGAAGTTGGAATTGATGACATGTTCAACTTTGAAACATTTGGCAACAGCATGATCTGCCTATTTCAAATTACCACATCTGCTGGCTGGGATGGCTTGTTAGCCCCAATTCTTAACAGCGGGGAGCCAGACTGTGACCCTCATAAAGATCACCCAGGGAGCTCTGTTAAAGGTGACTGTGGCAACCCTTCGGTTGGGATTTTCTTCTTTGTCAGCTACATCATCATATCCTTTCTGGTGGTGGTGAACATGTACATTGCTGTCATTCTGGAGAACTTCAGTGTTGCAACTGAAGAAAGTGCCGAGCCCTTGAGCGAGGATGACTTTGAGATGTTCTATGAAGTCTGGGAGAAGTTTGATCCAGATGCAACACAATTCATAGAGTTCAGTAAACTATCAGATTTTGCAGCTTCATTAGATCCTCCTCTTCTCATAGCAAAACCAAACAAGGTCCAGCTGATTGCAATGGA
Organism: Lagopus leucura; assembly: GCF_019238085.1. Classification (NCBI taxonomy): domain Eukaryota; kingdom Metazoa; phylum Chordata; class Aves; order Galliformes; family Phasianidae; genus Lagopus; species Lagopus leucura. The sequence goes on from NW_024962267.1 coordinate 2,216,046, forward strand.
TCTGCCCATGGTAAGCGGTGACAGAATTCACTGCCTTGACATCCTGTTTGCTTTCACAAAGCGTGTGTTAGGGGAAAGTGGGGAGATGGATGCCCTCAGAATACAGATGGAAGACCGATTTATGGCAGCCAATCCTTCCAAAGTCTCCTATGAACCAATCACAACCACATTAAAACGGAAACAGGAGGAGGTATCTGCTGTTGTTATTCAACGTGCTTTCAGGCGTCACCTTTTAAGGCAGAAAGTAAAAAAAGTTTCATGTATATTTAATCAGGATAAAGGTAAAGATGAGGATGATCTGCCCATGAAAGAAGATATGATTATGGATAAATTAAATGAGAACTCCACTCCAGAGAAAACAGATATGACCCCATCCACAACCTCCCCACCATCCTATGATAGTGTAACAAAGCCAGACAAGGATAAATATGAAAAAGACAAATCAGAAAAAGAAGATAAAGGTAAAGACAGCAGGGAAAGTAAAAAGTAACACATAATTCTGTTTGCGATAAACTGTTTACAGCCTAAGAAAATATGTATTTGTGTCCACAGGACTCCTGTAGGAGGTACATGCCAAACTGACAGTTTTTACATATATAAATATATATATAATTACATATATATATATATAAAGAAGGTCAGTGCCTATAACAAGACAGTGACCCCTCGTCATCAAACTGCAACTCTGTAAAACAGGGTAACATCTTGACAGGAGGTTGTTGTTTTTATTACCAGCTGACACTGCTGAAGAGAAGATAAAATGGCCAATCAGACTGTAGGGACTGGTTTTAAAAAAGGTGCGGACCTAGGAATCTCTGTGTTTAACGTAAAACACTCAGTACAAAAATTGTATCCACTGTTTGCATTTCAACAGCCACATCTGCCATATTTTTACAAAAATCAGTGTTGGTGAACTTATCATTTTTTAATTCACAGGTTGTTTACTATTATATGTGACTATTTTTGTAAATGGGTTTTATGTTGGGGAAGGGGGTACGAGAACCAGGTGTTCTACTCTCGGATTCTCTATATGTACAGACAGAAGTGATCTGCATGAAGGCATGCTGCACTTGTAGTTCATGCATGGAAAAACATGACGTCGCACAAAGCAGCAGAGTCTGACTACTTCCATGTTTCAGGATGGCTCTATATTTTGAGGTGCTTAAAAACAGTATACATCCAGTATCTCATCCAGACAGATCTTAATGTGCCTGTAAATTCCCATAGTCTACAAGAATAGAACAGATGTTTTATTTTTTCATAAGTCACTTAAGTGTAGTTGAATGAACTCTGCATACAAAATTTAGTGAGAGACTTGGAGTCCATTTTTAAGTATTCTTCTGTAAAAAAAAATCTTACCTGAACTTGGGAAATTGAATTTACCAAACCCCACAAAACTTAAGGATTATGAAGTTGTTCTGCCTCACCCTGCAGTATCGTTTAGCCATCTTCTGCTCTCAGCAAGGTTGACATTGTATGTATTGATTAAAAAAGTACCGTCTATGTAAATAGTTATTTTATCCTGTGGTGCATGTTTGAGCAAACAAATAATGACCCATGCACAATATTTATTGCATCAAATATGTACCACAATAAGTGTAGTTTGCAAGCTTTCAAGAACTAAGATGAAATATTCTGTACCATAATAGATAGTTTGGAAGCTATCACTGATGCATGTTTATCTTGCCTTTGCTGCTGTAATTTTATTCCTTCCACTGTTAAAAGTTGAATATGGGAAGCCATATCTCAGTGGTTAAGTGAAACAAATTGTTCAGTCAGACATCATTCCTTCATGACATCAAGCAATAGTTTGCAGCTACTCAAGAGCTTCTTGCTTTGCATTCTAAAATGTTAAGTGAGTACTGTACGGTGTATAGTCGGACTGTACAGGATTTGTTGCAAACTGCTGAATCTGATGAAATACATGGATAGAATTTTCTAAGAAAATATAAATATTGTAAAAATATCATTTTATTTTTTTTTTCAGTGTTTTGTATATATAATAAGAAATTATAATTATCTTCAGGTTGATGTCACCGTCACTTTTGTTACTTTCTATCCATAGCACTTTTTAATTGAAGAACTTCACAAAATAAGAAACAAAGGAGAGGATGGGGTAGCTTTAGGTTTCTGCTTTTTTATTAGTACTGTATTTTTGCACATATTTTAATGTGAAGTTTCAAACTGAGTCCAAAATGCACTTGCTTCCAAATAGGTATAACTTGTAATTGAAATGTGGTGGGGAAGGTTTGTTTAAAATTCTAGCACTGCCTGCATCAGAAGTTTCAAGGTAGTCTTTTTATTCATGAAATCTTTACCAGTGTTTGTTTACATAAACTATTCTTATTCTTGTTGATTCATGCTGCACTAGAACTGTTCTAAATATAATATGGGATCCACAATATGTTTCTTTTTTCCACAGGAATTGAATAGCAAACTTGTATAACTGATCACATCAGGACATTTTGTGTTTCTTACACAAGCAAAAATTCGATGTTGACTCCTCCTTTTACAAAAAATTATTGACTTGTGTGTCAGTGAACTGCATGCAGGAAAATGCTATACCATAAAGACCAGTAAACCACATTACAGTTGAGCCAAAAGAATAAAGATTTCATTTTTTATTGTATTCAATTGTTCTGTCTTTGTTTTCATCACTACCAATTATGGCTATCAAGAGGTGCTGCGACAATAAGATATGAATATGTAAAAGTTAGAAGTAAGAAATACTGATTAAAACTATTTTAATAACAACGCTGTGGAAAGTAAAAGGTTGAAGCTGTATGCTTTCAGAAAGATCTCTAATATGATTTGCACTTTGACTCACTGGCTTATTAATCCTTTCAAATCTGTTCTAGGATAGGATGACATTATGTGCCTGATATGTTAAACCCTTTTTTATGTCAGGTGTTCTGAGAGAACTAGGAAAACAGATGTTAAAGGAACCAGCGACCAACACTACAGAACAGTATGTATCATTTCAGTGATATTCCATGTATTTCAGTGATATTTTACATTTGAAGTCACTAATTATCTTTGCATTATAAGGAAGATCTTGTTTTGTAAATAGTTATAGTTCTTTCACTTCAAGGCAGGTTAGGGTGGAAGCCAGCAGAAGCTTCGTTTGAACTTCTGGTGAAGGACAAAATTAAATCTTAGGGTGCTGAATGGAATTAGAATGAATAAAAATACTATAATGTGATGTTTCTATGGTGAATTTATACATGGTGCTGCCAAGGAGCTGGCATACATACCGGGTGTTGAGCACATGCTTGTGGGAGCACTGGTATGGGGATGTAGGAGGCAGGCATTAAACAGATGGGGTGGCAATGGAATTGAGGAAAAAAAGTGCATTGATGGCATCAGTCTTGTCATGCAGATTTCCTCATTGTGTCTCAGCTTTATGGAATCCATCAAGAGATTGGATCCATCAAGATGAGAAGAGGAATAAATGGCTTTTAACTGCTTTGTGTATACGAAAATAATGCTAGCTTGTTTAAACTTTTCCTATCTGAGGGACTTTTTTATAAGTTCAAGTGATAGGATATCAGAAGAAATAGTACTTTCCCATCCACCTACTGCTGTTACTTAGACATAAACAGAAATGTGAAGTTCATATGAGACTTAAATTTTCTTAATTTCCATTTGCCATTATAACTTTTTTTTGTTACTAACAGTTTTGGAAAATAATTTTCCAAATGATTGGGCAGGTCCTCTCCAGCTGGCGGTGTCGCACATACTTTGTTCTTTTTATCACTAAGAGCGCAACTGTGGGATAAGTAACAATAAGGTATTTGATTGCTTTTTTTCTTTAATGGAGAAGCAAGGCATGGGATAATTAAATTGCTCAAGGTCTCATAAAGTTACTCACCAGAAAAAGCTTTCGGAGTTTGAACTGGTTATGGAAACTAATCTCAGTTGTTTGCAGCCAGTCCCATGATGTCAATTCTTACAATCTGAAGAAAAGTTCAAATTTGGCATTAAAACACTAGTGACACATTTATAAGGAAAAAAATAACAGTTACCTGACAATTCCTAAGTGCTTGGTCATTTATTTGCAATTGCTCTTGTTTTAAGAATTTGTGCCTTGGATCAAGGTCTTTATAACCAGACTACCCGTGGAGCCTGTACAGAAACAGAGCTGTTTTCTGTACAGTGGAGGAACCAGATACTGTCGTGAGGCTTTATTCTGATTGCAAGGTATGACCATTCTCTGAGTGCATTAAAATGAGTGTTAGTGTACATCCTTGCGAAGTCCTCTGTAGTTCTGAAAAAAGTTTTTTTTTTTTTTTGCAATAGCAAAAGCCAAAGAGCCAAATTTTGAGGTAGTGATTGCACTCGAGTGCTGTTCCTGAAAAGAAATTTGCTCTGCTGTAACTGTGAAGTGCTGCCTTAAGCACGTTAAAAGCTGGGAAATATGGGCAACACCTTAAAGTTCTGGCTGGTTGGTTTTGTGGCAGGGGAGGTATGATAAAAAAGGCACGTGTCATATGAGTTACCGCATTTAGAAACAACCTGGGCTCTTTACTAGAAGCCTAGGACCAATAAAAATACAAGTAGGCTCGCTTTCGCTCGAGGACCCCCGCCTTGCCTGTACACCCGCACCCTCGCTGCAGCCACACCGCCATCGCACCGAGGCACCTCGCGCGCTCCCCCTGGGGTCGCGGCAGCGCTCCGGCGCCACCCGCCCCGCACCACGGCGCCGTCCCGCGGCCGCTCCTCGCGCTGCAGTCGCGCCGCCCCATCGCGCATGGAGCGCGGCGCTCAGAGCGGCACGCGGCGGGCAGGTAGCAGAAGCCGGCGGCCGTAGGGCCAGGTGAGCGGCGCGCGGCGGAAGGCGGCCGCGAGCTCGGGCGGAGGAGGCGGGCGCCGCACACGCCCGCGGGCGGCCTCAGAGCGGCGGCTCGAGCACAACGGCCGCCCGGCGCAGGCGGCGGCCTGCGGGAGCCGCTCGGCGTGGCTGCGTGGGACGTAACAGCGGCGCGAGGCTGGTGGATTCGGTGAGGACCTGCAGATGTGTCGCGCGTTCACGCAGGAGGCGACGGCCAGAGATGCGCCGAACGCTTCCTGGTGTGAAAGCTGGGCGAGTCGCGTTCCGCCAGGAGCTCCCGGGCGGCTATGTGGGTGGCCGCCGTTCGGTGCCCGGAGCGCTCGGGGGCGGCTGTGCGGAGCCGCGCGTAGCTCTTCACCGGAGCGCCTTTGGAGGCCTCGGCTGCTCGGGGCGGGCGCGCGGGTGGCCGCGGGGCGCCGGGCGCCGCGTTCGCTGCCTCACGGCGCGGAGCTGCGCCGGCCGCGGTGCGGGGACTCTGCGTGCGCGTCCCTTCGGCAGTGCGGGGCATCGGGCAGAGGCGTCTGCAGCCGGCCGCCGCAAATGGCCGCCAGGTGAGAGCGGCGAGCCTCTTTTTTTCTCGGTGTGCCGACGGGAGAGTGGGATTTTAAATCAGGGCGTACGAGGAAAACTAGCTGTAAAGCTGGTGGGTGTTATTGCTGCTACTCCGGGGAGGAAATAAATGCACGGGAATGAAGGTGTTCGCGTCCAGCGCACCCCGTGAGCCGCAGCTCCATGGCGCTGGGCGGCCCTGCCGTGCTGACCGGTGGCCGCGCGGCTGCTCCGCTGCTCCTTTGTTTGGTACCAAGCGTGGTTCGGGTCGGCCCGGCAGCACGCTTTGCTAGTTGAGGATAAGTCACCAAACACTTTGACCCCTACTTGTTTAGAACAGGGAGTGCACTGCGAAACAAGAAAATCAGAGCCTGCAGAGGTGGCTTATATTTATCTTTGTAACTACACAAGCCCTTATTTATGGGTGTCTCAAATTCAGCTGGTTGAACGTGTGTACTCTTTTGACCTGAAAAGAACACGGCTTTCTGCTAAGAGCGGAGCTTCCCTGGCTGGAGGGGGCGGTCTGTGTGCAGTGGGGTTGAGGCTCCCAGCCACGGCGCACCTCCCGGGCGTGAGGCACGTGAGCACGATCTGCCCGGGGCTCTGCTAAATTATTTCTTGCCTTTCTCGTTGCATAGCAATTTCAGAAATAAGCAACAACTGTGAGAGATCGTAGATGTGTTGTTGTAACACATCCGCTACTGTTAATTGCTGCAATTGAAAACCAAGATGCCTTGTAGAGAGGGCACAGCATGAGTTGGTACGGGTGGCACTGATGGCACAGCAGCAGCTTCCGTCCTGCAAGGACATGTGTTCCTGCGGTCACCGTGTGTGTGTGTGCTCTGGGTGGAGAGGGACAGAGCGGGGCTATGCTTTGCCCTGGCCTCTTTCCCTTTTTTTTAATAGTGAAATGTAAGTAGGGGAGTCTTTACAGGTGGTCAGTAGTGACTAAATTTGGGATAACGGGCCTGAGAGAAGGACAGCTGGTGGCCCTGGTGTCTGCTGGTGCTTGTGTGAATCTGAGAAATGAGCTTCATGTGAAGGACTGATAGGTGCGGGTAAGACGATCTGAAAGAGTAAATATTTTCCTGCTTTGGTTTGGTTCTGTTTTTACAGTTTGTGGTATGATTTGTGGCATTATGTGAGGCGCTCTCTTACTGAGCAGCCCTATTCCTCACTGTCACGACTGGGGCAGAGACGCTTCTATTTTTGCTAATTCTGAAAAATGATCAAATGAACACACCATTACGTTTATAAAACGTCACCCTTCGAAGCGTTGCACACAGAACTCCATCACTCCGTTGTTGTAAATCGCTTGACCTCCAGCACAGCTTAAATATATTTGTAGTTTTTGCAAACTGGCCGTCGCTGTTTCTTTTACTCCGACCCGCCCAGCTGTTGTCGGGCGCTTTGCCGGAGCGGCTCCCTGCAGCGGGGCGGCCTCGGCCCGGAGGAGGGGCGCAGTCGAGCTGCGGCAGCTGCCCTGAGCCGCACGTGGGGTGGGTGGTGCGGAGAGCGAGCCGCAGTCACCGCTTCGGGCAGGGGCGCGCGCTGTCTGATAAGCAAGAGGTGTTTGGGAAGATTAACGAACTGATTTCTGCATTCTTCAGACATTTGGTGCCATTGTACATATTTAACAGAAAAATAAGTCTAGCTTCTCTGAAGGACTAGTGGAGTGGACTCTGAAGGCAGTGGAGTGCTGCAACAGGTGTGTTTGGTTGTGTGGTGATTCTGTGCTGTTGTGGGGATCTTTCGATTGGCATTTGTTTTGCTGCTTGTTACTCACACCTGTGGGAGCAGCTTGTGTTCAGCTGGGGATCGTGTGGTGCGGCCTGGTGCTGGTCCCTAACCTCGGTCTGCAGTGCTAGCAGCTGTCCCAAAGGGGTGGCTCCTCTTTTGTTACTGGGTGAGAACAGGCACAGACGCACAGAGGGCAGGCTGTGTGTATAACTAATCCTGAAATGCTGCTTTAAACAATTGCATTTTAAGTCTTGTTTTATGTAATCTGTCTTATGCAGTGCTCTTTTTTGCTATATGTCTCAAGCACTTTAGTCTTTTATTTAAGATCTGTTTATTGGCACATGCATCTATGGGCACAGTATGAGCTGTTGGTGCATGTTTTGTACCAAGCTTATCTGGGAGGCATACATAAGTTGATATTCCTGTATTGCTCATAATACCTCTGTTTTAAACTCTCGTTTGCTTGCCTTACTCCGTATAAATGACAGATATGTCACTTATTTATCCTGAAGATTTGCCAGGTATCTGTGGGAGGAGGTTTGTGAATGAGATTTGAGGGAGCCTTTTGCTTTCAGGCTGAGCACTTGTGAGCGCTTGTGCAGAGAAGCCCAGGGGCGGTGGTAGCCTGGCAGAGGTTCCTTTTCCTGCCTGGCTGTGCCGTGATGGACTCGTTCTGCAGTTCCCATGGCAACAGGGATTTTTGATCTGCAAAACAGAACGCTGTATACGGTTTGAGGAGCTGTACATTCCCTTTATTGCAGATGCTATTTTGATGCAGAAAGGAGCTGGGCAAGCTCCCTCGTGTCCTCGCCTCATCCCATCCCCCTTTTAATAATCTGCATCTTGTTTGTAAGATGACATGGAAAAGCAAATTTTTCTTTGGCTGGGCTAGCTTTAATTTTTGACGTTGTATGGTAGAAAATTGGTTAAGGCTCACTGTAATTATGTGAGAAACCTGCTGCTTCCAGGTGGGCAGAAAGGGCCTCAGCTGTAAACAATGTAAACATTTACATGTATACACGTAAAACACTGTGAGTAGAGTTGCTCAGGATTTGCATTGGCTGCTGCACATTTTGCTTTGACTTGCTGGACATGATTTCCAACACATGTTAAAATGGGCTTACGCATTTTAACACAAGAATATCAACATTCTAACCCATGCACAGAAATTTGTAACAGTTGCAGTAATGTGGTTTTTCATGTGCGTGCTGACTACTGGCCTATTCAAATGAAAGTGTTAATGATTTTGCCCAGAACTGATGAAGGTGGGGTGGGGCCTGGGGTTGCGGTCAGAGCGTTGGACCTACTGAGCCCATCTCATGCGGAGCTGCCCTCCCAGCAGTGCTGGTGCAGTGATGGAAGTTGGAGCATCATGTCTTCCTCCACAGCTGCTCCTCTGCTGGTTACATGGGATGTCGGGTGTTGACACTCAGTCGAGTTAGAGAGCTCTCACAGTTTCTTGTAGCCTCAGAATAGTTCTAATTTATTGTGTTCAACATACATCTTATATACCATTCACTTACAAGGATTTCCTGTCCCTCTAATCGGTTAATTGGGCATAGCTTGTCCCAAACAACAGTGGTAAAGGATGAAAGGTTTCTTAAGTGTGATAAGATTAACAGTGCATACAAACAGAACCTCCTTTTTACCCCTAGACACAAACAGATACCTTTGCTCTCTGTCTTACACTCCACACTCCCAGGGTTTCACAGTGATAGAGTCTGTCAAGGAGTCTGATAAATTCTTTGGTGACTTGCTCACAGTTACATCTTCTCTCACAATTGGGGTTGTTTCCCACTTCTTTTTTTTGAGAACCTGTTCCAAAAAAGGATCCATTTCTAACTTACTGGGCTCCCCACACATCTCTTGTGATCCTTTCCCCTCCCCTTTTGGTAAGTGATGAAGAAGAAAATAGGAATGATGTGGTTATTGAAGGAAGCAGCGTGTGCAAATTGTGTTGTAAAATCCTCTGAATACTACAGGTCTTTGTGAGGTCTTTGTGTGTCTGAAAGGCAATCTCAGAATGCATTAGCAGCAAAGGCAGTTCCCAGAGACCAGCTGTTTTTTACATGGTCTGTGCTGGGAGTCCACAGTCTCTCCTTTCCTCCATCACCAGGCATGCAGGGTTTTTATGGAACCATGGCAATGGAGCTGTGCTGCTTTGAACTTTGCAGCCAAAGCTGCTTGTCCAGCTGTGTGCGGTTTTTGTTTTGTTGTAAGGAGAACAGCAACCCAGTGTTTGGGCAATAACTTCACCCAAACATCCATCTGTAGAAAGCCTCTTGCTGGTGCTACACGGGTGCATTGAAGCGTGAGATGATCCCGGGTTTTACAAGTGAAGCTTGAGCTGCCCCAAAAGTGCTGAGTTTTTCTTCTTTTTCCTTTCTAGGAGGTAGATTAAATGAGGTAGAGGCATGTAGCTTGGCTCTCTGTGCTATCCTTCTCACAAAGAAAAACTTTTAAATCAGCAGAGCACTGATGTTGAACAACAGTTCCTAGTCTGCAAAAGTGTATCGTTCAGGATGCTTTGCTTGGTGTATGGGCATCTTCACATCTGGGGTTTCAGACAGATCTGAGATGTACAAATTATGGCAATGAGTGTGCAGCTGTGCATGGTGACAAGTAGCATCTGGCAGTGCATTGCATACCATGTCTGCCACTGCTCCCCACCTCAGCTCATTTGTGTGAATGTGAAAGCTTATTGTGAGATCTGTCTGCCTGGTTTTGCTTGTCATGCCAGGCATTGGAGTCCTTCACAATTTGTGGACTTTTGCAAGAGAAGGTGATTGCTTGGGCATTAGGCTTGAGAAATGCTTGAAGTTTGGGAGAGGGCATCCCTTAAATGCAGTTAACAAATGAGAGGAGCTGTGAGTTGTGGTCTCACATCTTTTCCATTGTACGTGTTGAGGCTGTGTGGCTGGTGACTGTGGAGCCCTGGGTGCGGAGGCCATGCAGCCAGCAGATGCCTCTCCTGAGGCACACTGGAGGCAGGGCAGTGACACCCTGGGTCGTTCTTGGCTGTAAATCCTCCAGCTGCCATCTCTGCTGTTCACATTTACGGGCTTTTCAGATCATCTCTGTCACCATCTGCTGCGTAATGGAAACAAAACCATTTGCTGTGGGGAGTCGCCGTGGAGCCCTGAGCAGTGAAGGAGATTTCCAGACGTGTGCCATCAGTGAGAGCGTGTGCCTTGGCTTTGTTACTGTGCTGTGTGCTCCTCACCAGGCTGTCCTGGTGGGCGGGAAGCAATGAGGTAGTGACCGCTTTATGGGGATGGAAACATTTTTCTGTACTGTATGTGCGCTTTCGTGCTCTTGTACAATAAATCCCACACATCTTAAGGTCTCTAATTAGAAGGAAAACATAGTACGTGAAGCATCTTGTCGGCATAATTGTAGTGGTGACATTTGTCCTGCTCGGGCGATTAGACAAGGAGGAGCAGCTTTCCCTAACTGCAAGTTCTCGCTAGGTGTCACTGCATGATCGCACCGAGTTGATGGCTTCGCTGAGAAGCTTGCTGATGGCACCTCCCTCGTGAAGAGTGCTTCTGAAGGGAATTACTACTTGTGCCCTTAGAATGTAGCGTGGCTTACATTTTAGCAACAGCTACACGTCAAAAGGAATTAATTCAATCCTCTTTTAGAAGCAGTCCGATAAAAATGCTTATTTAAAACAAAATCATACTTTGTGCTAAATAAAGGTAATTTAAAGGCTTTCAGTAGCGTATGTGTTGAGTGATCCATCTAGCTTTCTTGCCAGTATCTGGAATATTACTGATGAAACACTCAACTCAATACCATTTCAGCTTCTGCTTCTGACTAAAGTCCCTGAGAAGGTATGGGAAAATCACCATTTTCACAAGGATGCATGTGTGATGTGCAGCTTGAACACATTCACTTATTTTCAAAACTCTCTTTCCTTAAAGGGCTGTAGAAGATCAAGTCTGCAAATGTTGATGAAAGTGGAAGAAAAATGCCACAAACATAGCTAAAATTGCTTGGTTTTATGTAAGAAAATGAACTTACTCTCTTGCCGTATTCTATGACTAGAGTGAAATACCGTGTTTATTAAAGTATCTTTTAATGATTGCATTACTTGCACCTCGGTATTAGATTGATTTTTAAACAGATTACTGTTCAGAATATTTAACCTTGTTCTTAGCCTTGTTGTAGTGACGCACGATTAGAGATTTTCTATTTTTATTTTTTAAGCTGCACGAGTAACAAGTGTTCATCTAAAACTTTACCTTGCTATAAAACGTTTTGTTTTCATCTTGTACGTGGAAGCATTCAGTTAGAAGTATGTATTAGTAGGTTGAATATCACTGATATTCATTTGGCAGAAATTTGAAATGACTTTGCAGTATCTTCTGGTTCATACTCAAATTCTATTAAATTTTAATCCATTGCCCTCTTCTATGTAATCTGTTTAGAGGGGAGGCCTTCTTTAGCACTGCTCTCTGGTACCTGGGGAAGTTACTGACAAATTGCAGTTTGTTTGCTTATAGACACATTTTTCATTAGTGCTTAACACTCTGTTGCTGCTGTATCAGTGTGTAACAGGAGCACGATGTGAGCGTTCCTGGGCTGACCTTCAGCATTTTCCCTCTTGTTGTAGCTGTAGATGAGAAGTATCGTTGGTGTCATCTATGTTGACTCAGTGACAGCATGGCACTTAACTCTCAGATACTTTCTATCTGATCGTGGGACACAAAGGCATATTTTTCCCATGGCAGCTGCCCTCTGGTTATCTTGTATAATGAGAGTTGTGTGCTACATCCCTTTCTGCTGGGCCAGCTATCTTCCTAGCCTGATTTTTGAGACAAACTCTGGTTTGGCTTGTACAAGGAGGCCCGTAACAGGCACACTGGTAAGTTTGTGGAGACTAAAATAGACATTTGTCTAACATATGCTTCTCCCTTATACAGACATACTGAATATAAATGCATCTGAGCTTTAAGTATGGGAGACTCCGAGTGACTTGTCACTGCATATGATTCTTCTACTTTGTGTCTCCGAACACTGAACAAAAGCCCATTCTCCACCATCAATTGCTCATTAACTTCACCAGAATTATTGCCAATTCACAAGGATGCAGAATAGAGCAGATTCTGTCGCTGTCTTAATAATTATTCCTAGCTAAGGCTTAAGAATTTGTGCATGAGAATTACTGATTTTTTAGTTTCTGATGACAGCTTTGGGATTCTTCTGGGCCTTTTCAGAAGTTTATCAGTCTGAAAATAGATGTGTGTGCTTAGTGATGTTTTATTGTCCCTTGTTTGATGCATCTTGAGTAATTTGGTTAGAATAACCGATGCTTGCTTTCTGCTGTCCTGCTTTTCATTGCCAGCTGTGATGTTTTCTTGGTATGTTTCCTGTGAAGTTTGTGGTTGAGGAAAGCCTTTCTGGAAGGGCAGGTGCTGCCCTGGAGGTGGCTGATAAGGCACTTGCAGCTCAGGAAACCAGTTTGATGGTTCTGTACTGCTCTAACCTTTAAAGTAACATTTAAAGCTCACTCATCCTGTATTACGTTGTGTCTTCTACATGGCTAAAATGGGCATACTAGCAGAGTAATATGACTGAATTTCTCGTGTATGGGCAGCAGGTACAATGAGAATCCACAGCTCTGATCCATCTTTCTGTGGGTAGACTTTTAGTGTGATAGGGTTTTCTCTTTTACAAAGAAGATGCATTTATTGTAATGGAGAACCCTTCCTGAGGAAGCGAGACTTGGTTACTGTTCTTTCCTCAGTCTGAAAATGCTCAGGTCTGTACCTGCATTTTCCAGAAGTGTGTCATAATACGAAATAATGTGGAGAAGGCAGTTTCTCCTAGGTGAAACCAGACAAAAAGGGGCATAGCACTCAAACCTAGTTATTGAGTCATTCAGCTGCACAAAGGGATAGCTGAGCAGGCTTTGTGGTTTGCAGGGCTGATATAACGTTTTGGAAACAGACTAGAATCCTCTTTCGTCCTCTTCTAGAACTCTTTTGCAAATCTATACGTGGAGGTGCAATTTTCCTTGCTGGATAAACTTTGGTGTGGATAGGGTATTTGATCCTGTGACAGAAATAAAGATATTACACTGATATTGTACTTTTTTCTATAAAATACCTGATCTGTAGTTCTAAGAGGAGGTGAAGGATCTTACATTTTACAAGTACAGGTGGTGTTTGGAATGTATTGAAGTAATTATTAATAAAAGATGGAACATTTCCTGGCAGCTGGAGGCACATGCAAGCATTTCCATCTTTTTTTTTTTTTTTTTTTTGAGCATGTATTTGCGTAATTGCCAGCAAGGTCACAACTGGCTTGACTCAGAATGAGCTTAAAGGTTTCGTCAAGTTGGTGCACTAGTAGAGATATATAAATAGAAGAAGAAATCAGAGTAAACCATAAAATAAGGTAATCTTTCAGATACGCAGTAGTGGTGACTAAGTCAGATGTCACAGTGCATCTGTCACAGCCAAAAAAAAAAGATAAAACAGTGGTATCCCTCTCTGACCTAGCTGTCGGTGACCTTCTTAATATCAGTCTGTCTGTGCTCCTTCCAAAAAGGATAGTACCTCAGCTTTTGTCTTCCATGCTCTGCTAGTGGCATGCTTATCAGCAGAGCTGCTATATCTGAAAAGTGTTAGTTTTTCTTTTTTTTTTTCAGAGTAAAATGTAGATTAGTTTAAAACAAACAAAATGATAAACTTGTTGAGGAGTGCTTAATTTTGTCTTTCAGCCATGAAGTCTAGATTATGGTTTAAAATAAACTTGCTTTTAAAAGTTAGTGTTTCAGGGTTGGCTTGTTTGCTGTTACTTGTTCTGAGGAGTAGATTTCTGAATCTGGGGAGAATTTACCTGTCTTAGTTGTTGGTATATGAATGGTTGGGACTGGAAATAATTTCTGTGCTAGAAAGCTGCTTTGTAAGATAGTTGCAGATGAATTAGTGGGAATCCATGCATGCTCTTGTGCAAAAGTTCTTTACTTACCTTTTTTCTCTGTTATGTTGTTTTTCTGTACCACTTTGGATTTCTCTGAAGGCAGATGACTGCACTGCTAGGTTGATGGAAGGATAGATATTGGTAAGTGGGTGGGAGTCTGAGAAGTTGAAGTTAATGCAGCTTGTGTTTCTGTAAGGTGAAACCTAGTCTGCCTTAAATGTATTTGTCAATTTTGCCATGAGATTTGGTCTCGCTTGGCACTGTTTTCATGGAGCTTTCTGGACTTCTTACACAGGCTTTATTTTTTAAGAGCAAAGGAGAATTTATTTTGAGTTTACTTAACGAGGGTTAAAGAAAACCTTGCTTTTTGTAACAGAGTCTGCGGTACTGTTTCTCTTAAAATGGAAGAAAGGACTATATCACGTTTCAGCTGCACTGACCAGCAAGCAGCGTATTCCTTCTTTTTTTTTGTTCTCACCATCTTAGAATAGTTTTTACAGCCCTTTTAAAATTCCACCTTAAGTAATATGTTGTCAAGTGTCAGATCCGCTGACCCGTGTGGCCACTCTTTAGCATCCTCGTCTAAAACAGGCTTGGTTTCTTACTCTTTTAAACTGGAACAAATGCTGTTAGGCAGAGCTGCTCTGGGGATGGCATGGTCTTCTAGGTTCTATTAAAAAGAAAAATTGCCTGAATGTAAAATAATCCTGTTATTTCTTGAAGCTGTGCAGATTCTTGAACTACAGGGCAATGTGTTTTTGCTGTGCATTGCCAGTAATTATCTGGTTGCTTCTCCAGCCTGAGCAGTCATCCCTTCAGGCTTTGGTAAGTGCAGACAGTAGGGCATTTAAGCCAATAAAACTTGTATGTCTGCTGCGTTTTCATATGGTGATATTTCTTTCTGATTTCAGAGCTCTAGTTTGTTTAGAGATTCGCACATGTTCTACGTGGTAGCCTCTCACTATTTAAAACTTGGATTGCTGAAATCCTACATGCCTTGGTGATTTCTAAAGCTAGTAGATGATGGCATCTGTCCACCAATTTTGAGAAAGAAACCTCAATTCTCCATTTGCTGTCAGTCATAAATCACGAGCAATTTCCTTGCAGTGGATGCAGTTTCAATTTAGGGAAATGTGAGCAATGTGGCCTGCATTCTATAGCAGAACATAATTGGGTTCCAGTTCTTTTGACCAAGCAGAATTTTTCCAGGCAGCAAGCACTGAG
Organism: Lagopus leucura; assembly: GCF_019238085.1. Lineage (NCBI taxonomy): Eukaryota > Metazoa > Chordata > Aves > Galliformes > Phasianidae > Lagopus > Lagopus leucura. The sequence goes on from NW_024962267.1 coordinate 2,231,323, forward strand.
TGCACACTGATGAGTCAGATGTAGTTCACACTTCATTTTCTTGTTTTTCTTATGTTGGTGTTCACTCTTCTTGGGACCATACTGGGACATTCCTTATTGATGGTGGGTTCTGACTTGTTGCAGGGAATCAACAGTGGCTGTGAAATTCTGATAGTTGTGTTACTGCCTTGCAGTGCTTAGCCCATCTTTTTTCAAGGATTTGCCTGCAAGTGTCTGCTTAGATTTCAGATGTTCCTGGGAGCTACAGAGGCGCTCTTTGCTCATTGTAATAGCTACTTTTCTAGAGTGATTATTTTGCAAAAAGAAAGGGGAGTTGGCAATCTGTTCTGGATTTAAAGAAGTCAGAACTTGGAATCCAGAAATTCTAATTCAGAGGTGTCAGCAGAAAATGTTTTGTCTGGTAGGAAGGAAATCGGTTGGTTTGTGAAGCATCCTGGATAAGCTGAATATGGCTTTCTGTAGTAATAATGTGGATTCAGCAACAGCTGATCCCAGTCTATAAGAAAGAGGAAATACCAAATCCACCTTCCTTTCCACCCCCACAGCTTCTCAGATGTACATCAACTGGATGGTAATGACTGTCTCTCTTTTCCCCCTTCTCAAATCTAGTGTTTATTGCACGAGGGAGTTGAAAAAGAGAGCAGACCTTTTTACAAGGTTGTTGTTTGTTTTTATTTTTTTGTCCTCTATCTTTTGAGAGGTTGGACCTTTTTCTGTTCTAAACCATGTAGGCCATTGGTGCAACTCCTGGTTCACAGCCATGTGAGCCATTTTTTACTGTAGGCAGGTTCTTGGTCATTTTGGACTTCAGTTCCACAGCATATTTTTCATCCAGGCACTGACAGTGGTTGTCTGTCCTTGACTGCATCATCTGCGACACCAAAGGAATGCTCTGTGCTGGGCTTTCTTAGCTTCCTCTAGACGTGATGCCCTTTGCTGTTCTGCTGACAGATCTTTCAGCACTGCTGTTCAAATTACTTGACTGCATCTCCCGGAGTGGCAGCACACACACACTGTTTTCAGGAGCCTCTTCTAACCCTGCTACTATCAGTTCATAGCAGCAGATGCATTTTTCCTGGAGTGGTGTGTTTTGATTTGGTTTGGATTTTTTTTTTTTTTTTTTTTAGGGGGG